>NW_028253923.1:0-562959 GCF_964263255.1 Lissotriton vulgaris | reverse complement strand
ATGTGAACCCCTTACGTTCAAAAATAAAACATTTGAAAACGGACCATTTCCACATTTCTGAAGCATGACGTAATGGGGGGGTGTTATCTCTTTTGTCGAAAATCAGCCGTTTTTGCTCTAACATTAAATGCCTCCAAATGGTATTTAATTAACTTCCCGGGGTGAAGAAACCCTTTTTGAGAACCCAGAGTGAGTAAATTGGCCATTTTCATGCACTTTTAACCATTCCATAAATCTTGTGTTTTGGGCCCCTGGAAGCATGAAAATCACTTTAAACATGCTAATTTTAGCTCTAAACACTGATGATCCACCTACAAATGTGAACTGACGTTCAAAAATAAAACATTTGAAAACGGACCATTTTCCACATTTCTGAAGCATGACGTAATGGGGGGGTGTTATCTCTTCTGTCGAAAATCAGCCGTTTTTGCTCGAACATTAAATGCCTCCAAATGGTATTTATTTCACGTCCCGAGCCCCTGGAAGCATGAAAATCACTTTAAACATGCTAATTTTAGCTCTAACACTGATGATCCACCTACAAATGTGAACTGACGTTCAAAAATAAAACATTTGAAAACGGACCATTTTCCACATTTCTGAAGCATGACGTAATGGGGGGGTGTTATCTCTTTTGTCGAAAATCAGCCGTTTTTGCTCGAACATTAAATGCCTCCAAATGGTATTTATTTCACTTCCCGAGCCCCTGGAAGCATGAAAATCACTTTAAACATGCTAATTTTAGCTCTAACACTGATGATCCACCTACAAATGTGAACTGACGTTCAAAAATAAAACATTTGAAAACGGACCATTTTCCACATTTCTGAAGCATGACGTAATGGGGGGGGTGTTATCTCTTTTGTCGAAAATCAGCCGTTTTTGCTCGAACATTAAATGCCTCCAAATGGTATTTATTTCACTTCCCGAGCCCCTGGAAGCATGAAAATCACTTTAAACATGCTAATTTTAGCTCTAACACTGATGATCCACCTACAAATGTGAACTGACGTTCAAAAATAAAACATTTGAAAACGGACCATTTTCCACATTTCTGAAGCATGACGTAATGGGGGGGTGTTATCTCTTTTGTCGAAAATCAGCCGTTTTTGCTCGAACATTAAATGCCTCCAAATGGTATTTATTTCACTTCCCGAGCCCCTGGAAGCATGAAAATCACTTTAAACATGCTAATTTTAGCTCTAACACTGATGATCCACCTACAAATGTGAACTGACGTTCAAAAATAAAACATTTGAAAACGGACCATTTTCCACATTTCTGAAGCATGACGTAATGGGGGGGTGTTATCTCTTTTGTCGAAAATCAGCCGTTTTTGCTCGAACATTAAATGCCTCCAAATGGTATTTAATTAACTTCCCGGGGTGAAGAAACCCTTTTTGAGAACTCAGAGTGAGTAAATTGGCCATTTTCATGCACTTTTAACCATTCCATAAATCTTGTGTTTTGGGCCCCAAGAAGCATGAAAATCACTTTAAACATGCTAATTTTAGCTCTAACACTGATGATCCACCTACAAATGTGAACTGACGTTCAAAAATAAAACATTTGAAAACGGACCATTTTCCACATTTCTGAAGCATGACGTAATGGGGGGGTGTTATCTCTTTTGTCGAAAATCAGCCGTTTTTGCTCGAACATTAAATGCCTCCAAATGGTATTTAATTAACTTCCCGGGGTGAAGAAACCCTTTTTGAGAACTCAGAGTGAGTAAATTGGCCGTTTTCATGCACTTTTAACCATTCCATAAATCTTGTGTTTTGGGCCCCTGGAAGCATGAAAATCACTTTAAACATGCTAATTTTAGCTCTAACACTGATGATCCACCTACAAATGTGAACTGACGTTCAAAAATAAAACATTTGAAAACTGACCATTTTCCACATTTCTGAAGCATGACGTAATGGGGGGGTGTTATCTCTTTTGTCGAAAATCAGCCATTTTTGCTCTAACATTAAATGCCTCCAAATGGTAGTTAATTAACTTCCCGGGGTGAAGAAACCCTTTTTGAGAACTCAGAGTGAGTAAATTGGCCATTTTCATGCACTTTTAACCATTCCATAAATCTTGTGTTTTGGGCCCCTGGAAGCATGAAAATCACTTTAAACATGCTAATTTTAGCTCTAACACTGATGATCCACCTACAAATGTGAACTGACGTTCAAAAATAAAACATTTGAAAACGGACCATTTTCCACATTTCTGAAGCATGACGTAATGGGGGGGTGTTATCTCTTTTGTCGAAAATCAGCCGTTTTTGCTCGAACATTAAATGCCTCCAAATGGTATTTATTTCACTTCCCGAGCCCCTGGAAGCATGAAAATCACTTTAAACATGCTAATTTTAGCTCTAACACTGATGATCCACCTACAAATGTGAACTGACGTTCAAAAATAAAACATTTGAAAACGGACCATTTTCCACATTTCTGAAGCATGACGTAATGGGGGGGTGTTATCTCTTTTGTCGAAAATCAGCCGTTTTTGCTCGAACATTAAATGCCTCCAAATGGTATTTATTTCACTTCCCGAGCCCCTGGAAGCATGAAAATCACTTTAAACATGCTAATTTTAGCTCTAACACTGATGATCCACCTACAAATGTGAACTGACGTTCAAAAATAAAACATTTGAAAACGGACCATTTTCCACATTTCTGAAGCATGACGTAATGGGGGGGTGTTATCTCTTTTGTCGAAAATCAGCCGTTTTTGCTCGAACATTAAATGCCTCCAAATGGTATTTAATTAACTTCCCGGGTGAAGAAACCCTTTTTGAGAACTCAGAATGAGTAAATTGGCCATTTTCATGCACTTTTAACCATTCCATAAATCTTGTGTTTTGGGCCCCAAGAAGCATGAAAATCACTTTAAACATGCTAATTTTAGCTCTAACACTGATGATCCACCTACAAATGTGAACTGACGTTCAAAAATAAAACATTTGAAAACGGACCATTTTCCACATTTCTGAAGCATGACGTAATGGGGGGGTGTTATCTCTTTTGTCGAAAATCAGCCGTTTTTGCTCGAACATTAAATGCCTCCAAATGGTATTTATTTCACTTCCCGAGCCCCTGGAAGCATGAAAATCACTTTAAACATGCTAATTTTAGCTCTAACACTGATGATCCACCTACAAATGTGAACTGACGTTCAAAAATAAAACATTGTAAAACGGACCATTTTCCACATTTCTGAAGCATGACGTAATGGGGGGGTGTTATCTCTTTTGTCGAAAATCAGCCGTTTTTGCTCGAACATTAAATGCCTCCAAATGGTATTTATTTCACTTCCGAGCCCCTGGAAGCATGAAAATCACTTTAAACATGCTAATTTTAGCTCTAACACTGATGATCCACCTACAAATGTGAACTTACGTTCAAAAATAAAACATTTGAAAACGGACCATTTCCACATTTCTGAAGCATGACGTAATGGGGGGGTGTTATCTCTTTTGTCGAAAATCAGCCGTTTTTGCTCTAACATTAAATGCCTCCAAATGGTATTTAATTAACTTCCCGGGGTGAAGAAACCCTTTTTGAGAACCCAGAGTGAGTAAATTGGCCATTTTCATGCACTTTTAACCATTCCATAAATCTTGTGTTTTGGGCCCCTGGAAGCATGAAAATCACTTTAAACATGCTAATTTTAGCTCTAACACTGATGATCCACCTACAAATGTGAACTGACGTTCAAAAATAAAACATTTGAAAACGGACCATTTTCCACATTTCTGAAGCATGACGTAATGGGGGGGTGTTATCTCTTCTGTCGAAAATCAGCCGTTTTTGCTCGAACATTAAATGCCTCCAAATGGTATTTATTTCACGTCCCGAGCCCCTGGAAGCATGAAAATCACTTTAAACATGCTAATTTTAGCTCTAACACTGATGATCCACCTACAAATGTGAACTGACGTTCAAAAATAAAACATTTGAAAACGGACCATTTTCCACATTTCTGAAGCATGACGTAATGGGGGGGTGTTATCTCTTTTGTCGAAAATCAGCCGTTTTTGCTCGAACATTAAATGCCTCCAAATGGTATTTAATTAACTTCCCGGGGTGAAGAAACCCTTTTTGAGAACTCAGAGTGAGTAAATTGGCCATTTTCATGCACTTTTAACCATTCCATAAATCTTGTGTTTTGGGCCCCTGGAAGCATGAAAATCACTTTAAACATGCTAATTTTAGCTCTAACACTGATGATCCACCTACAAATGTGAACTGACGTTCAAAAATAAAACATTTGAAAACGGACCATTTTCCACATTTCTGAAGCATGACGTAATGGGGGGGTGTTATCTCTTTTGTCGAAAATCAGCCGTTTTTGCTCGAACATTAAATGCCTCCAAATGGTATTTAATTAACTTCCCGGGGTGAAGAAACCCTTTTTGAGAACTCAGAGTGAGTAAAATGGCCATTTTCATGCACTTTTAACCATTCCATAAATCTTGTGTTTTGGGTCCCTGGAAGCATGAAAATCACTTTAAACATGCTAATTTCAGCTCTAACACTGATGATCCACCTACAAATGTGAACTGACGTTCAAAAATAAAACATTTGAAAACGGACCATTTTCCACATTTCTGAAGCATGACGTAATGGGGGGGTGTTATCTCTTTTGTCGAAAATCAGCCGTTTTTGCTCGAACATTAAATGCCTCCAAATGGTATTTATTTCACTTCCCGAGCCCCTGGAAGCATGAAAATCACTTTAAACATGCTAATTTTAGCTCTAACACTGATGATCCACCTACAAATGTGAACTTACGTTCAAAAATAAAACATTTGAAAACGGACCATTTTCCACATTTCTGAAGCATGACGTAATGGGGGGGTGTTATCTCTTTTGTCGAAAATCAGCTGTTTTTGCTCGAACATTAAATGCCTCCAAATGGTATTTAATTAACTTCCCGAGCCCCTGGAAGCATGAAAATCACTTTAAACATGCTAATTTTAGCTCTAACACTGATGATCCACCTACAAATGTGAACTGACGTTCAAAAATAAAACATTTGAAAACGGACCATTTTCCACATTTCTGAAGCATGACGTAATGGGGGGGTGTTATCTCTTTTGTCGAAAAACAGCCGTTTTTGCTCGAACATTAAATGCCTCCAAATGGTATTTAATTAACTTCCCGAGCCCCTGGAAGCATGAAAATCACTTTAAACATGCTAATTTTAGCTCTAACACTGATGATCCACCTACAAATGTGAACTGACGTTCAAAAATAAAACATTTGAAAACTGACCATTTTCCACATTTCTGAAGCATGACGTAATGGGGGGGTGTTATCTCTTTTGTCGAAAATCAGCCGTTTTTGCTCGAACATTAAATGCCTCCAAATGGTATTTAATTAACTTCCCGGGGTGAAGAAACCCTTTTTGAGAACTCAGAGTGAGTAAATTGGCCATTTTCATGCACTTTTAACCATTCCATAAATCTTGTGTTTTGGGCCCCTGGAAGCATGAAAATCACTTTAAACATGCTAATTTTAGCTCTAACACTGATGATCCACCTACAAATGTGAACTGACGTTCAAAAATAAAACATTTGAAAACGGACCATTTTCCACATTTCTGAAGCATGACGTAATGGGGGGTGTTATCTCTTTTGTCGAAAATCAGCCGTTTTTGCTCGAACATTAAATGCCTCCAAATGGTATTTAATTAACTTCCCGAGCCCCTGGAAGCATGAAAATCACTGTAAACATGCTAATTTTAGCTCTAACACTGATGATCCACCTACAAATGTGAACTGACGTTCAAAAATAAAACATTTGAAAACGGACCATTTTCCACATTTCTGAAGCATGACGTAATGGGGGGGTGTTATCTCTTTTGTCGAAAATCAGCCGTTTTTGCTCGAACATTAAATGCCTCCAAATGGTATTTAATTAACTTCCCGAGCCCCTGGAAGCATGAAAATCACTTTAAACATGCTAATTTTAGCTCTAACACTGATGATCCACCTACAAATGTGAACTGACGTTCAAAAATAAAACATTTGAAAACGGACCATTTTCCACATTTCTGAAGCATGACGTAATGGGGGGGTGTTATCTCTTTTGTGGAAAATCAGCCTTTTTTGCTCGAACATTAAATGCCTCCAAATGGTATTTATTTCACTTCCCGAACCCCTGGAAGCATGAAAATCACTTTAAACATGCTAATTTTAGCTCTAACACTGATGATCCACCTACAAATGTGAACTGACGTTCAAAAATAAAACATTTGAAAACGGACCATTTTCCACATTTCTGAAGCATGACGTAATGGGGCGGTGTTATCTCTTTTGTCGAAAATCAGCCGTTTTTGCTCGAACATTAAATGCCTCCAAATGGTATTTATTTCACTTCCCGAGCCCCTGGAAGCATGAAAATCACTTTAAACATGCTAATTTTAGCTCTAACACTGATGATCCACCTACAAATGTGAACTGACGTTCAAAAATAAAACATTTGAAAACGGACCATTTTCCACATTTCTGAAGCATGACGTAATGGGGGGGGGTGTTATCTCTTTTGTCGAAAATCAGCCGTTTTTGCTCGAACATTAAATGCCTCCAAATGGTATTTATTTCACTTCCCGAGCCCCTGGAAGCATGAAAATCACTTTAAAAATGCTAATTTTAGCTCTAACACTGATGATCCACCTACAAATGTGAACTGACGTTCAAAAATAAAACATTTGAAAACGGACCATTTTCCACATTTCTGAAGCATGACGTAATGGGGGGGTGTTATCTCTTTTGTCGAAAATCAGCCGTTTTTGCTCGAACATTAAATGCCTCCAAATGGTATTTATTTCACTTCCCGAGCCCCTGGAAGCATGAAAATCACTTTAAACATGCTAATTTTAGCTCTAACACTGATGATCCACCTACAAATGTGAACTGACGTTCAAAAATAAAACATTTGAAAACGGACCATTTTCCACATTTCTGAAGCATGACGTAATGGGGGGGTGTTATCTCTTTTGTCGAAAATCAGCCGTTTTTGCTCGAACATTAAATGCCTCCAAATGGTATTTAATTAACTTCCCGGGGTGAAGAAACCCTTTTTGAGAACTCAGAGTGAGTAAATTGGCCATTTTCATGCACTTTTAACCATTCCATAAATCTTGTGTTTTGGGCCCCAAGAAGCATGAAAATCACTTTAAACATGCTAATTTTAGCTCTAACACTGATGATCCACCTACAAATGTGAACTGACGTTCAAAAATAAAACATTTGAAAACGGACCATTTTCCACATTTCTGAAGCATGACGTAATGGGGGGGTGTTATCTCTTTTGTCGAAAATCAGCCGTTTTTGCTCGAACATTAAATGCCTCCAAATGGTATTTAATTAACTTCCCGGGGTGAAGAAACCCTTTTTGAGAACTCAGAGTGAGTAAATTGGCCATTTTCATGCACTTTTAACCATTCCATAAATCTTGTGTTTTGGGCCCCTGGAAGCATGAAAATCACTTTAAACATGCTAATTTTAGCTCTAACACTGATGATCCACCTACAAATGTGAACTGACGTTCAAAAATAAAACATTTGAAAACTGACCATTTTCCACATTTCTGAAGCATGACGTAATGGGGGGGTGTTATCTCTTTTGTCGAAAATCAGCCGTTTTTGCTCGAACATTAAATGCCTCCAAATGGTATTTAATTAACTTCCCGGGGTGAAGAAACCCTTTTTGAGAACTCAGAGTGAGTAAATTGGCCATTTTCATGCACTTTTAACCATTCCATAAATCTTGTGTTTTGGGCCCCTGGAAGCATGAAAATCACTTTAAACATGCTAATTTTAGCTCTAACACTGATGATCCACCTACAAATGTGAACTGACGTTCAAAAATAAAACATTTGAAAACGGACCATTTTCCACATTTCTGAAGCATGACGTAATGGGGGGGTGTTATCTCTTTTGTCGAAAATCAGCCGTTTTTGCTCGAACATTAAATGCCTCCAAATGGTATTTATTTCACTTCCCGAGCCCCTGGAAGCATGAAAATCACTTTAAACATGCTAATTTTAGCTCTAACACTGATGATCCACCTACAAATGTGAACTGACGTTCAAAAATAAAACATTTGAAAACGGACCATTTTCCACATTTCTGAAGCATGACGTAATGGGGGGTGTTATCTCTTTTGTCGAAAATCAGCTGTTTTTGCTCGAACATTAAATGCCTCCAAATGGTATTTAATTAACTTCCCGGGGTGAAGAAACCCTTTTTGAGAACTCAGAGTGAGTAAATTGGCCATTTTCATGCACTTTTAACCATTCCATAAATCTTGTGTTTTGGGCCCCAAGAAGCATGAAAATCACTTTAAACATGCTAATTTTAGCTCTAACACTGATGATCCACCTACAAATGTGAACTGACCTTCAAAAATAAAACATTTGAAAACGGACCATTTTCCACATTTCTGAAGCATGACGTAATGGGGGGGTGTTATCTCTTTTGTCGAAAATCAGCCGTTTTTGCTCGAACATTAAATGCCTCCAAATGGTATTTAATTAACTTCCCGGGGTGAAGAAACCCTTTTTGAGAACTCAGAGTGAGTAAATTGGCCATTTTCATGCACTTTTAACCATTCCATAAATCTTGTGTTTTGGGCCCCTGGAAGCATGAAAATCACTTTAAACATGCTAATTTTAGCTCTAACACTGATGATCCACCTACAAATGTGAACTGACGTTCAAAAATAAAACATTTGAAAACGGACCATTTTCCACATTTCTGAAGCATGACGTAATGGGGGGGTGTTATCTCTTTTGTCGAAAATCAGCCGTTTTTGCTCGAACATTAAATGCCTCCAAATGGTATTTATTTCACTTCCCGAGCCCCTGGAAGCATGAAAATCACTTTAAACATGCTAATTTTAGCTCTAACACTGATGATCCACCTACAAATGTGAACTGACGTTCAAAAATAAAACATTTGAAAACGGACCATTTTCCACATTTCTGAAGCATGACGTAATGGGGGGGTGTTATCTCTTTTGTCGAAAATCAGCCGTTTTTGCTCGAACATTAAATGCCTCCAAATGGTATTTATTTCACTTCCCGAGCCCCTGGAAGCATGAAAATCACTTTAAACATGCTAATTTTAGCTCTAACACTGATGATCCACCTACAAATGTGAACTGACGTTCAAAAATAAAACATTTGAAAACGGACCATTTTCCACATTTCTGAAGCATGACGTAATGGGGGGGTGTTATCTCTTTTGTCGAAAATCAGCCGTTTTTGCTCTAACATTAAATGCCTCCAAATGGTATTTAATTAACTTCCCGAGCCCCTGGAAGCATGAAAATCACTTTAAACATGCTAATTTTAGCTCTAACACTGATGATCCACCTACAAATGTGAACTGACGTTCAAAAATAAAACATTTGAAAACGGACCATTTTCCACATTTCTGAAGCATGACGTAATGGGGGGGTGTTATCTCTTTTGTCGAAAATCAGCCGTTTTTGCTCGAACATTAAATGCCTCCAAATGGTATTTAATTAACTTCCCGGGGTAAAGAAACCCTTTTTGAGAACTCAGAGTGAGTAAATTGGCCATTTTCATGCACTTTTAACCATTCCATAAATCTTGTGTTTTGGGCCCCTGGAAGCATGAAAATCACTTTAAACATGCTAATTTTAGCTCTAACACTGATGATCCACCTACAAATGTGAACTGACGTTCAAAAATAAAACATTTGAAAACGGACCATTTTCCACATTTCTGAAGCATGACGTAATGGGGGGGTGTTATCTCTTTTGTCGAAAATCAGCCGTTTTTGCTCGAACATTAAATGCCTCCAAATGGTATTTAATTAACTTCCCGAGCCCCTGGAAGCATGAAAATCACTTTAAACATGCTAATTTTAGCTCTAACACTGATGATCCACCTACAAATGTGAACTGACGTTCAAAAATAAAACATTTGAAAACTGACCATTTTCCACATTTCTGAAGCATGACGTAATGGGGGGGTGTTATCTCTTTTGTCGAAAATCAGCCGTTTTTGCTCTAACATTAAATGCCTCCAAATGGTATTTAATTAACTTCCCGGGGTGAAGAAACCCTTTTTGAGAACTCAGAGTGAGTAAATTGGCCATTTTCATGCACTTTTAACCATTCCATAAATCCTGTGTTTTGGGCCCCTGGAAGCATGAAAATCACTTTAAACATGCTAATTTTAGCTCTAACACTGATGATCCACCTACAAATGTGAACTGACGTTCAAAAATAAAACATTTGAAAACGGACCATTTTCCACATTTCTGAAGCATGACGTAATGGGGGTGTGTTATCTCTTTTGTCGAAAATCAGCCGTTTTTGCTCGAACATTAAATGCCTCCAAATGGTATTTATTTCACTTCCCGAGCCCCTGGAAGCATGAAAATCATTTTAAACATGCTAATTTTAGCTCTAACACTGATGATCCACCTACAAATGTGAACTGACGTTCAAAAATAAAACATTTGAAAACGGACCATTTTCCACATTTCTGAAGCATGACGTAATGGGGGGTGTTATCTCTTTTGTCGAAAATCAGCCGTTTTTGCTCGAACATTAAATGCCTCCAAATGGTATTTATTTCCCTTCCCGAGCCCCTGGAAGCATGAAAATCACTTTAAACATGCTAATTTTAGCTCTAACACTGATGATCCACCTACAAATGTGAACTGACGTTCAAAAATAAAACATTTGAAAACGGACCATTTTCCACATTTCTGAAGCATGACGTAATGGGGGGGTTTTATCTCTTTTGTCGAAAATCAGCCGTTTTTGCTCGAACATTAAATGCCTCCAAATGGTATTTAATTAACTTCCCGAGCCCCTGGAAGCATGAAAATCACTTTAAACATGCTAATTTTAGCTCTAACACTGATGATCCACCTACAAATGTGAACTGACGTTCAAAAATAAAACATTTGAAAACGGACCATTTTCCACATTTCTGAAGCATGACGTAATGGGGGGGTGTTATCTCTTTTGTCGAAAATCAGCCATTTTTGCTCTAACATTAAATGCCTCCAAATGGTATTTAATTAACTTCCCGGGGTGAAGAAACCCTTTTTGAGAACTCAGAGTGAGTAAATTGGCCATTTTCATGCACTTTTAACCATTCCATAAATCTTGTGTTTTGGGCCCCTGGAAGCATGAAAATCACTTTAAACATGCTAATTTTAGCTCTAACACTGATGATCCACCTACAAATGTGAACTGACGTTCAAAAATAAAACATTTGAAAACGGACCATTTTCCACATTTCTGAAGCATGACGTAATGGGGGGGTGTTATCTCTTTTGTCGAAAATCAGCCGTTTTTGCTCGAACATTAAATGCCTCCAAATGGTATTTAATTAACTTCCCGAGCCCCTGGAAGCATGAAAATCACTTTAAACATGCTAATTTTAGCTCTAACACTGATGATCCACCTACAAATGTGAACTGACGTTCAAAAATAAAACATTTGAAAACGGACCATTTTCCACATTTCTGAAGCATGACGTAATGGGGGGGTGTTATCTCTTTTGTCGAAAATCAGCCGTTTTTGCTCGAACATTAAATGCCTCCAAATGGTATTTAATTAACTTCCCGAGCCCCTGGAAGCATGAAAATCACTTTAAACATGCTAATTTTAGCTCTAACACTGATGATCCACCTACAAATGTGAACTGACGTTCAAAAATAAAACATTTGAAAACGGACCATTTTCCACATTTCTGAAGCATGACGTAAAGGGGGGTGTTATCTCTTTTGTGGAAAATCAGCCTTTTTTGCTCGAACATTAAATGCCTCCAAATGGTATTTATTTCACTTCCCGAGCCCCTGGAAGCATGAAAATCACTTTAAACATGCTAATTTTAGCTCTAACACTGATGATCCACCTACAAATGTGAACTGACGTTCAAAAATAAAACATTTGAAAACGGACCATTTTCCACATTTCTGAAGCATGACGTAATGGGGCGGTGTTATCTCTTTTGTCGAAAATCAGCCGTTTTTGCTCGAACATTAAATGCCTCCAAATGGTATTTATTTCACTTCCCGAGCCCCTGGAAGCATGAAAATCACTTTAAACATGCTAATTTTAGCTCTAACACTGATGATCCACCTACAAATGTGAACTGACGTTCAAAAATAAAACATTTGAAAACGGACCATTTTCCACATTTCTGAAGCATGACGTAATGGGGGGGGTGTTATCTCTTTTGTCGAAAATCAGCCGTTTTTGCTCGAACATTAAATGCCTCCAAATGGTATTTATTTCACTTCCCGAGCCCCTGGAAGCATGAAAATCACTTTAAACATGCTAATTTTAGCTCTAACACTGATGATCCACCTACAAATGTGAACTGACGTTCAAAAATAAAACATTTGAAAACGGACCATTTTCCACATTTCTGAAGCATGACGTAATGGGGGGGTGTTATCTCTTTTGTCGAAAATCAGCCGTTTTTGCTCGAACATTAAATGCCTCCAAATGGTATTTATTTCACTTCCCGAGCCCCTGGAAGCATGAAAATCACTTTAAACATGCTAATTTTAGCTCTAACACTGATGATCCACCTACAAATGTGAACTGACGTTCAAAAATAAAACATTTGAAAACGGACCATTTTCCACATTTCTGAAGCATGACGTAATGGGGGGGTGTTATCTCTTTTGTCGAAAATCAGCCGTTTTTGCTCGAACATTAAATGCCTCCAAATGGTATTTAATTAACTTCCCGGGGTGAAGAAACCCTTTTTGAGAACTCAGAGTGAGTAAATTGGCCATTTTCATGCACTTTTAACCATTCCATAAATCTTGTGTTTTGGGCCCCAAGAAGCATGAAAATCACTTTAAACATGCTAATTTTAGCTCTAACACTGATGATCCACCTACAAATGTGAACTGACGTTCAAAAATAAAACATTTGAAAACGGACCATTTTCCACATTTCTGAAGCATGACGTAATGGGGGGGTGTTATCTCTTTTGTCGAAAATCAGCCGTTTTTGCTCGAACATTAAATGCCTCCAAATGGTATTTAATTAACTTCCCGGGGTGAAGAAACCATTTTTGAGAACTCAGAGTGAGTAAATTGGCCGTTTTCATGCACTTTTAACCATTCCATAAATCTTGTGTTTTGGGCCCCTGGAAGCATGAAAATCACTTTAAACATGCTAATTTTAGCTCTAACACTGATGATCCACCTACAAATGTGAACTGACGTTCAAAAATAAAACATTTGAAAACTGACCATTTTCCACATTTCTGAAGCATGACGTAATGGGGGGGTGTTATCTCTTTTGTCGAAAATCAGCCATTTTTGCTCTAACATTAAATGCCTCCAAATGGTAGTTAATTAACTTCCCGGGGTGAAGAAACCCTTTTTGAGAACTCAGAGTGAGTAAATTGGCCATTTTCATGCACTTTTAACCATTCCATAAATCTTGTGTTTTGGGCCCCTGGAAGCATGAAAATCACTTTAAACATGCTAATTTTAGCTCTAACACTGATGATCCACCTACAAATGTGAACTGACGTTCAAAAATAAAACATTTGAAAACGGACCATTTTCCACATTTCTGAAGCATGACGTAATGGGGGGGTGTTATCTCTTTTGTCGAAAATCAGCCGTTTTTGCTCGAACATTAAATGCCTCCAAATGGTATTTATTTCACTTCCCGAGCCCCTGGAAGCATGAAAATCACTTTAAACATGCTAATTTTAGCTCTA
This sequence comes from Lissotriton vulgaris, assembly GCF_964263255.1. NCBI lineage: Eukaryota > Metazoa > Chordata > Amphibia > Caudata > Salamandridae > Lissotriton > Lissotriton vulgaris. The sequence goes on along the minus strand of NW_028253923.1, from coordinate 549,209 downwards.
ACACTGATGATCCACCTACAAATGTGAACTGACGTTCAAAAATAAAACATTTGAAAACGGACCATTTTCCACATTTCTGAAGCATGACGTAATGGGGGGGTGTTATCTCTTTTGTCGAAAATCAGCCGTTTTTGCTCGAACATTAAATGCCTCCAAATGGTATTTATTTCACTTCCCGAGCCCCTGGAAGCATGAAAATCACTTTAAACATGCTAATTTTAGCTCTAACACTGATGATCCACCTACAAATGTGAACTGACGTTCAAAAATAAAACATTTGAAAACGGACCATTTTCCACATTTCTGAAGCATGACGTAATGGGGCGGTGTTATCTCTTTTGTCGAAAATCAGCCGTTTTTGCTCGAACATTAAATGCCTCCAAATGGTATTTAATTAACTTCCCGGGTGAAGAAACCCTTTTTGAGAACTCAGAGTGAGTAAATTGGCCATTTTCATGCACTTTTAACCATTCCATAAATCTTGTGTTTTGGGCCCCAAGAAGCATGAAAATCACTTTAAACATGCTAATTTTAGCTCTAACACTGATGATCCACCTACAAATGTGAACTGACGTTCAAAAATAAAACATTTGAAAACGGACCATTTTCCACATTTCTGAAGCATGACGTAATGGGGGGGTGTTATCTCTTTTGTCGAAAATCAGCCGTTTTTGCTCGAACATTAAATGCCTCCAAATGGTATTTATTTCACTTCCCGAGCCCCTGGAAGCATGAAAATCACTTTAAACATGCTAATTTTAGCTCTAACACTGATGATCCACCTACAAATGTGAACTGACGTTCAAAAATAAAACATTGTAAAACGGACCATTTTCCACATTTCTGAAGCATGACGTAATGGGGGGGTGTTATCTCTTTTGTCGAAAATCAGCCGTTTTTGCTCGAACATTAAATGCCTCCAAATGGTATTTATTTCACTTCCGAGCCCCTGGAAGCATGAAAATCACTTTAAACATGCTAATTTTAGCTCTAACACTGATGATCCACCTACAAATGTGAACTTACGTTCAAAAATAAAACATTTGAAAACGGACCATTTCCACATTTCTGAAGCATGACGTAATGGGGGGGTGTTATCTCTTTTGTCGAAAATCAGCCGTTTTTGCTCTAACATTAAATGCCTCCAAATGGTATTTAATTAACTTCCCGGGGTGAAGAAACCCTTTTTGAGAACCCAGAGTGAGTAAATTGGCCATTTTCATGCACTTTTAACCATTCCATAAATCTTGTGTTTTGGGCCCCTGGAAGCATGAAAATCACTTTAAACATGCTAATTTTAGCTCTAACACTGATGATACACCTACAAATGTGAACTGACGTTCAAAAATAAAACATTTGAAAACGGACCATTTTCCACATTTCTGAAGCATGACGTAATGGGGGGGTGTTATCTCTTTTGTCGAAAATCAGCCGTTTTTGCTCGAACATTAAATGCCTCCAAATGGTATTTATTTCACGTCCCGAGCCCCTGGAAGCATGAAAATCACTTTAAACATGCTAATTTTAGCTCTAACACTGATGATCCACCTACAAATGTGAACTGACGTTCAAAAATAAAACATTTGAAAACGGACCATTTTCCACATTTCTGAAGCATGACGTAATGGGGGGGTGTTATCTCTTTTGTCGAAAATCAGCCGTTTTTGCTCGAACATTAAATGCCTCCAAATGGTATTTAATTAACTTCCCGAGCCTCTGGAAGCATGAAAATCACTTTAAACATGCTAATTTTAGCTCTAACACTGATGATCCACCTACAAATGTGAACTGACGTTCAAAAATAAAACATTTGAAAACGGACCATTTTCCACATTTCTGAAGCATGACGTAATGGGGGGTGTTATCTCTTTTGTCGAAAATCAGCCGTTTTTGCTCGAACATTAAATGCCTCCAAATGGTATTTAATTAACTTCCCGGGGTGAAGAAACCCTTTTTGAGAACTCAGAGTGAGTAAATTGGCCATTTTCATGCACTTTTAACCATTCCATAAATCTTGTGTTTTGGGCCCCTGGAAGCATGAAAATCACTTTAAACATGCTAATTTTAGCTCTAACACTGATGATCCACCTACAAATGTGAACTGACGTTCAAAAATAAAACATTTGAAAACGGACCATTTTCCACATTTCTGAAGCATGACGTAATGGGGGGGTGTTATCTCTTTTGTCGAAAATCAGCCGTTTTTGCTCGAACATTAAATGCCTCCAAATGGTATTTAATTAACTTCCCGGGGTGAAGAAACCCTTTTTGAGAACTCAGAGTGAGTAAAATGGCCATTTTCATGCACTTTTAACCATTCCATAAATCTTGTGTTTTGGGTCCCTGGAAGCATGAAAATCACTTTAAACATGCTAATTTCAGCTCTAACACTGATGATCCACCTACAAATGTGAACTGACGTTCAAAAATAAAACATTTGAAAACGGACCATTTTCCACATTTCTGAAGCATGACGTAATGGGGGGGTGTTATCTCTTTTGTCGAAAATCAGCCGTTTTTGCTCGAACATTAAATGCCTCCAAATGGTATTTATTTCACTTCCCGAGCCCCTGGAAGCATGAAAATCACTTTAAACATGCTAATTTTAGCTCTAACACTGATGATCCACCTACAAATGTGAACTTACGTTCAAAAATAAAACATTTGAAAACGGACCATTTTCCACATTTCTGAAGCATGACGTAATGGGGGGGTGTTATCTCTTTTGTCGAAAATCAGCTGTTTTTGCTCGAACATTAAATGCCTCCAAATGGTATTTAATTAACTTCCCGAGCCCCTGGAAGCATGAAAATCACTTTAAACATGCTAATTTTAGCTCTAACACTGATGATCCACCTACAAATGTGAACTGACGTTCAAAAATAAAACATTTGAAAACGGACCATTTTCCACATTTCTGAAGCATGACGTAATGGGGGGGTGTTATCTCTTTTGTCGAAAAACAGCCGTTTTTGCTCGAACATTAAATGCCTCCAAATGGTATTTAATTAACTTCCCGAGCCCCTGGAAGCATGAAAATCACTTTAAACATGCTAATTTTAGCTCTAACACTGATGATCCACCTACAAATGTGATCTGACGTTCAAAAATAAAACATTTGAAAACTGACCATTTTCCACATTTCTGAAGCATGACGTAATGGGGGGGTGTTATCTCTTTTGTCGAAAATCAGCCGTTTTTGCTCGAACATTAAATGCCTCCAAATGGTATTTAATTAACTTCCCGGGGTGAAGAAACCCTTTTTGAGAACTCAGAGTGAGTAAATTGGCCATTTTCATGCACTTTTAACCATTCCATAAATCTTGTGTTTTGGGCCCCTGGAAGCATGAAAATCACTTTAAACATGCTAATTTTAGCTCTAACACTGATGATCCACCTACAAATGTGAACTGACGTTCAAAAATAAAACATTTGAAAACGGACCATTTTCCACATTTCTGAAGCATGACGTAATGGGGGGTGTTATCTCTTTTGTCGAAAATCAGCCGTTTTTGCTCGAACATTAAATGCCTCCAAATGGTATTTAATTAACTTCCCGAGCCCCTGGAAGCATGAAAATCACTGTAAACATGCTAATTTTAGCTCTAACACTGATGATCCACCTACAAATGTGAACTGACGTTCAAAAATAAAACATTTGAAAACGGACCATTTTCCACATTTCTGAAGCATGACGTAATGGGGGGGTGTTATCTCTTTTGTCGAAAATCAGCCGTTTTTGCTCGAACATTAAATGCCTCCAAATGGTATTTAATTAACTTCCCGAGCCCCTGGAAGCATGAAAATCACTTTAAACATGCTAATTTTAGCTCTAACACTGATGATCCACCTACAAATGTGAACTGACGTTCAAAAATAAAACATTTGAAAACGGACCATTTTCCACATTTCTGAAGCATGACGTAATGGGGGGGTGTTATCTCTTTTGTGGAAAATCAGCCTTTTTTGCTCGAACATTAAATGCCTCCAAATGGTATTTATTTCACTTCCCGAACCCCTGGAAGCATGAAAATCACTTTAAACATGCTAATTTTAGCTCTAACACTGATGATCCACCTACAAATGTGAACTGACGTTCAAAAATAAAACATTTGAAAACGGACCATTTTCCACATTTCTGAAGCATGACGTAATGGGGCGGTGTTATCTCTTTTGTCGAAAATCAGCCGTTTTTGCTCGAACATTAAATGCCTCCAAATGGTATTTATTTCACTTCCCGAGCCCCTGGAAGCATGAAAATCACTTTAAACATGCTAATTTTAGCTCTAACACTGATGATCCACCTACAAATGTGAACTGACGTTCAAAAATAAAACATTTGAAAACGGACCATTTTCCACATTTCTGAAGCATGACGTAATGGGGGGGTGTTATCTCTTTTGTCGAAAATCAGCCGTTTTTGCTCGAACATTAAATGCCTCCAAATGGTATTTATTTCACTTCCCGAGCCCCTGGAAGCATGAAAATCACTTTAAACATGCTAATTTTAGCTCTAACACTGATGATCCACCTACAAATGTGAACTGACGTTCAAAAATAAAACATTTGAAAACGGACCATTTTCCACATTTCTGAAGCATGACGTAATGGGGGGGTGTTATCTCTTTTGTCGAAAATCAGCCGTTTTTGCTCGAACATTAAATGCCTCCAAATGGTATTTAATTAACTTCCCGGGGTGAAGAAACCCTTTTTGAGAACTCAGAGTGAGTAAATTGGCCATTTTCATGCACTTTTAACCATTCCATAAATCTTGTGTTTTGGGCCCCAAGAAGCATGAAAATCACTTTAAACATGCTAATTTTAGCTCTAACACTGATGATCCACCTACAAATGTGAACTGACGTTCAAAAATAAAACATTTGAAAACGGACCATTTTCCACATTTCTGAAGCATGACGTAATGGGGGGGTGTTATCTCTTTTGTCGAAAATCAGCCGTTTTTGCTCGAACATTAAATGCCTCCAAATGGTATTTAATTAACTTCCCGGGGTGAAGAAACCCTTTTTGAGAACTCAGAGTGAGTAAATTGGCCATTTTCATGCACTTTTAACCATTCCATAAATCTTGTGTTTTGGGCCCCTGGAAGCATGAAAATCACTTTAAACATGCTAATTTTAGCTCTAACACTGATGATCCACCTACAAATGTGAACTGACGTTCAAAAATAAAACATTTGAAAACTGACCATTTTCCACATTTCTGAAGCATGACGTAATGGGGGGGTGTTATCTCTTTTGTCGAAAATCAGCCGTTTTTGCTCGAACATTAAATGCCTCCAAATGGTATTTAATTAACTTCCCGGGGTGAAGAAACCCTTTTTGAGAACTCAGAGTGAGTAAATTGGCCATTTTCATGCACTTTTAACCATTCCATAAATCTTGTGTTTTGGGCCCCTGGAAGCATGAAAATCACTTTAAACATGCTAATTTTAGCTCTAACACTGATGATCCACCTACAAATGTGAACTGACGTTCAAAAATAAAACATTTGAAAACGGACCATTTTCCACATTTCTGAAGCATGACGTAATGGGGGGGTGTTATCTCTTTTGTCGAAAATCAGCCGTTTTTGCTCGAACATTAAATGCCTCCAAATGGTATTTATTTCACTTCCCGAGCCCCTGGAAGCATGAAAATCACTTTAAACATGCTAATTTTAGCTCTAACACTGATGATCCACCTACAAATGTGAACTGACGTTCAAAAATAAAACATTTGAAAACGGACCATTTTCCACATTTCTGAAGCATGACGTAATGGGGGGGTGTTATCTCTTTTGTCGAAAATCAGCCGTTTTTGCTCGAACATTAAATGCCTCCAAATGGTATTTATTTCACTTCCCGAGCCCCTGGAAGCATGAAAATCACTTTAAACATGCTAATTTTACCTCTAACACTGATGATCCACCTACAAATGTGAACTGACGTTCAAAAATAAAACATTTGAAAACGGACCATTTTCCACATTTCTGAAGCATGACGTAATGGGGGGTGTTATCTCTTTTGTCGAAAATCAGCTGTTTTTGCTCGAACATTAAATGCCTCCAAATGGTATTTAATTAACTTCCCGGGGTGAAGAAACCCTTTTTGAGAACTCAGAGTGAGTAAATTGGCCATTTTCATGCACTTTTAACCATTCCATAAATCTTGTGTTTTGGGCCCCAAGAAGCATGAAAATCACTTTAAACATGCTAATTTTAGCTCTAACACTGATGATCCACCTACAAATGTGAACTGACCTTCAAAAATAAAACATTTGAAAACGGACCATTTTCCACATTTCTGAAGCATGACGTAATGGGGGGGTGTTATCTCTTTTGTCGAAAATCAGCCGTTTTTGCTCGAACATTAAATGCCTCCAAATGGTATTTAATTAACTTCCCGGGGTGAAGAAACCCTTTTTGAGAACTCAGAGTGAGTAAATTGGCCATTTTCATGCACTTTTAACCATTCCATAAATCTTGTGTTTTGGGCCCCTGGAAGCATGAAAATCACTTTAAACATGCTAATTTTAGCTCTAACACTGATGATCCACCTACAAATGTGAACTGACGTTCAAAAATAAAACATTTGAAAACGGACCATTTTCCACATTTCTGAAGCATGACGTAATGGGGGGGTGTTATCTCTTTTGTCGAAAATCAGCCGTTTTTGCTCGAACATTAAATGCCTCCAAATGGTATTTATTTCACTTCCCGAGCCCCTGGAAGCATGAAAATCACTTTAAACATGCTAATTTTAGCTCTAACACTGATGATCCACCTACAAATGTGAACTGACGTTCAAAAATAAAACATTTGAAAACGGACCATTTTCCACATTTCTGAAGCATGACGTAATGGGGGGGTGTTATCTCTTTTGTCGAAAATCAGCCGTTTTTGCTCGAACATTAAATGCCTCCAAATGGTATTTAATTAACTTCCCGAGCCCCTGGAAGCATGAAAATCACTTTAAACATGCTAATTTTAGCTCTAACACTGATGATCCACCTACAAATGTGAACTGACGTTCAAAAATAAAACATTTGAAAACGGACCATTTTCCACATTTCTGAAGCATGACGTAATGGGGGGGTGTTATCTCTTTTGTCGAAAATCAGCCGTTTTTGCTCGAACATTAAATGCCTCCAAATGGTATTTAATTAACTTCCGAGCCCCTGGAAGCATGAAAATCACTTTAAACATGCTAATTTTAGCTCTAACACTGATGATCCACCTACAAATGTGAACTGACGTTCAAAAATAAAACATTTGAAAACGGACCATTTTCCACATTTCTGAAGCATGACGTAATGGAGGGGTGTTATCTCTTTTGTCGAAAATCAGCCGTTTTTGCTCGAACATTAAATGCCTCCAAATGGTATTTATTTCACTTCCCGAGCCCCTGGAAGCATGAAAATCACTTTAAACATGCTAATTTTAGCTCTAACACTGATGATCCACCTACAAATGTGAACTGACGTTCAAAAATGAAACATTTGAAAACGGACCATTTTCCACATTTCTGAAGCATGACGTAATGGGGGGGTTTTATCTCTTTTGTCGAAAATCAGCCGTTTTTGCTCTAACATTAAATGCCTCCAAATGGTATTTAATTAACTTCCCGGGGTGAAGAAACCCTTTTTGAGAACTCAGAGTGAGTAAATTGGCCATTTTCATGCACTTTTAACCATTCCATAAATCTTGTGTTCTGGGCCCCTGGAAGCATGAAAATCACTTTAAACATGCTAATTTTAGCTCTAACACTGATGATCCACCTACAAATGTGAACTGACGTTCAAAAATATAACATTTGAAAACGGACCATTTTCCACATTTCTGAAGCATGACGTAATGGGGGGGTGTTATCTCTTTTGTCGAAAATCAGCCATTTTTGCTTGAACATTAAATGCCTCCAAATGGTATTTAATTAACTTCCCGAGCCCCTGGAAGCATGAAAATCACTTTAAACATGCTAATTTTAGCTCTAACACTGATGATCCACCTTCAAATGTGAACTGACGTTCAAAAATAAAACATTTGAAAACGGACCATTTTCCACATTTCTGAAGCATGACGTAATGGGGGGGTGTTATCTCTTTTGTCGAAAATCAGCCGTTTTTGCTCGAACATTAAATGCCTCCAAATGGTATTTATTTCACTTCCCGAGCCCCTGGAAGCATGAAAATCACTTTAAACATGCTAATTTTAGCTCTAACACTGATGATCCACCTACAAATGTGAACTGACGTTCAAAAATAAAACATTTGAAAACGGACCATTTTCCACATTTCTGAAGCATGACGTAATGGGGGGGTGTTATCTCTTTTGTCGAAAATCAGCCATTTTTGCTCGAACATTAAATGCCTCCAAATGGTATTTATTTCACTTCCCGAGCCCCTGGAAGCATGAAAATCACTTTAAACATGCTAATTTTAGCTCTAACACTGATGATCCACCTACAAATGTGAACTGACGTTCAAAAATAAAACATTTGAAAACGGACCATTTTCCACATTTCTGAAGCATGACGTAATGGGGGGGTGTTATCTCTTTTGTCGAAAATCAGCCGTTTTTGCTCGAACATTAAATGCCTCCAAATGGTATTTAATTAACTTCCCGAGCCCCTGGAAGCATGAAAATCACTTTAAACATGCTAATTTTAGCTCTAACACTGATGATCCACCTACAAATGTGAACTGACGTTCAAAAATAAAACATTTGAAAACGGACCATTTTCCACATTTCTGAAGCATGACGTAATGGGGGGTGTTATCTCTTTTGTCGAAAATCAGCTGTTTTTGCTCGAACATTAAATGCCTCCAAATGGTATTTAATTAACTTCCCGGGGTGAAGAAACCCTTTTTGAGTACTCAGAGTGAGTAAATTGGCCATTTTCATGCACTTTTAACCATTCCATAAATCTTGTGTTTTGGGCCCCAAGAAGCATGAAAATCACTTTAAACATGCTAATTTTAGCTCTAACACTGATGATCCACCTACAAATGTGAACTGACCTTCAAAAATAAAACATTTGAAAACGGACCATTTTCCACATTTCTGAAGCATGACGTAATGGGGGGGTGTTATCTCTTTTGTCGAAAATCAGCCGTTTTTGCTCGAACATTAAATGCCTCCAAATGGTATTTAATTAACTTCCCGGGGTGAAGAAACCCTTTTTGAGAACTCAGAGTGAGTAAATTGGCCATTTTCATGCACTTTTAACCATTCCATAAATCTTGTGTTTTGGGCCCCTGGAAGCATGAAAATCACTTTAAACATGCTAATTTTAGCTCTAACACTGATGATCCACCTACAAATGTGAACTGACGTTCAAAAATAAAACATTTGAAAACGGACCATTTTCCACATTTCTGAAGCATGACGTAATGGGGGGGTGTTATCTCTTTTGTCGAAAATCAGCCGTTTTTGCTCGAACATTAAATGCCTCCAAATGGTATTTATTTCACTTCCCGAGCCCCTGGAAGCATGAAAATCACTTTAAACATGCTAATTTTAGTTCTAACACTGATGATCCACCTACAAATGTGAACTGACGTTCAAAAATAAAACATTTGAAAACGGACCATTTTCCACATTTCTGAAGCATGACGTAATGGGGGGGTGTTATCTCTTTTGTCGAAAATCAGCCGTTTTTGCTCGAACATTAAATGCCTCCAAATGGTATTTAATTAACTTCCCGAGCCCCTGGAAGCATGAAAATCACTTTAAACATGCTAATTTTAGCTCTAACACTGATGATCCACCTACAAATGTGAACTGACGTTCAAAAATAAAACATTTGAAAACGGACCATTTTCCACATTTCTGAAGCATGACGTAATGGGGGGGTGTTATCTCTTTTGTCGAAAATCAGCCGTTTTTGCTCGAACATTAAATGCCTCCAAATGGTATTTAATTAACTTCCGAGCCCCTGGAAGCATGAAAATCACTTTAAACATGCTAATTATAGCTCTAACACTGATGATCCACCTACAAATGTGAACTGACGTTCAAAAATAAAACATTTGAAAACGGACCATTTTCCACATTTCTGAAGCATGACGTAATGGGGGGGTGTTATCTCTTTTGTCGAAAATCAGCCGTTTTTGCTCGAACATTAAATGCCTCCAAATGGTATTTAATTAACTTCCCGGGGTGAAGAAACCCTTTTTGAGAACTCAGAGTGAGTAAATTGGCCATTTTCATGCACTTTTAACCATTCCATAAATCTTGTGTTTTGGGCCCCAAGAAGCATGAAAATCACTTTAAACATGCTAATTTTAGCTCTAACACTGATGATCCACCTACAAATGTGAACTGACGTTCAAAAATAAAACATTTGAAAACGGACCATTTTCCACATTTCTGAAGCATGACGTAATGGGGGGGTGTTATCTCTTTTGTCGAAAATCAGCCGTTTTTGCTCGAACATTAAATGCCTCCAAATGGTATTTAATTAACTTCCCGGGGTGAAGAAACCCTTTTTGAGAACTCAGAGTGAGTAAATTGGCCATTTTCATGCACTTTTAACCATTCCATAAATCTTGTGTTTTGGGCCCCTGGAAGCATGAAAATCACTTTAAACATGCTAATTTTAGCTCTAACACTGATGATCCACCTACAAATGTGAACTGACGTTCAAAAATAAAACATTTGAAAACTGACCATTTTCCACATTTCTGAAGCATGACGTAATGGGGGGGTGTTATCTCTTTTGTCGAAAATCAGCCGTTTTTGCTCGAACATTAAATGCCTCCAAATGGTATTTAATTAACTTCCCGGGGTGAAGAAACCCTTTTTGAGAACTCAGAGTGAGTAAATTGGCCATTTTCATGCACTTTTAACCATTCCATAAATCTTGTGTTTTGGGCCCCTGGAAGCATGAAAATCACTTTAAACATGCTAATTTTAGCTCTAACACTGATGATCCACCTACAAATGTGAACTGACGTTCAAAAATAAAACATTTGAAAACGGACCATTTTCCACATTTCTGAAGCATGACGTAATGGGGGGGTGTTATCTCTTTTGTCGAAAATCAGCCGTTTTTGCTCGAACATTAAATGCCTCCAAATGGTATTTATTTCACTTCCCGAGCCCCTGGAAGCATGAAAATCACTTTAAACATGCTAATTTTAGCTCTAACACTGATGATCCACCTACAAATGTGAACTGACGTTCAAAAATAAAACATTTGAAAACGGACCATTTTCCACATTTCTGAAGCATGACGTAATGGGGGGGTGTTATCTCTTTTGTCGAAAATCAGCCGTTTTTGCTCGAACATTAAATGCCTCCAAATGGTATTTATTTCACTTCCCGAGCCCCTGGAAGCATGAAAATCACTTTAAACATGCTAATTTTACCTCTAACACTGATGATCCACCTACAAATGTGAACTGACGTTCAAAAATAAAACATTTGAAAACGGACCATTTTCCACATTTCTGAAGCATGACGTAATGGGGGGTGTTATCTCTTTTGTCGAAAATCAGCTGTTTTTGCTCGAACATTAAATGCCTCCAAATGGTATTTAATTAACTTCCCGGGGTGAAGAAACCCTTTTTGAGAACTCAGAGTGAGTAAATTGGCCATTTTCATGCACTTTTAACCATTCCATAAATCTTGTGTTTTGGGCCCCAAGAAGCATGAAAATCACTTTAAACATGCTAATTTTAGCTCTAACACTGATGATCCACCTACAAATGTGAACTGACCTTCAAAAATAAAACATTTGAAAACGGACCATTTTCCACATTTCTGAAGCATGACGTAATGGGGGGGTGTTATCTCTTTTGTCGAAAATCAGCCGTTTTTGCTCGAACATTAAATGCCTCCAAATGGTATTTAATTAACTTCCCGGGGTGAAGAAACCCTTTTTGAGAACTCAGAGTGAGTAAATTGGCCATTTTCATGCACTTTTAACCATTCCATAAATCTTGTGTTTTGGGCCCCTGGAAGCATGAAAATCACTTTAAACATGCTAATTTTAGCTCTAACACTGATGATCCACCTACAAATGTGAACTGACGTTCAAAAATAAAACATTTGAAAACGGACCATTTTCCACATTTCTGAAGCATGACGTAATGGGGGGGTGTTATCTCTTTTGTCGAAAATCAGCCGTTTTTGCTCGAACATTAAATGCCTCCAAATGGTATTTATTTCACTTCCCGAGCCCCTGGAAGCATGAAAATCACTTTAAACATGCTAATTTTAGCTCTAACACTGATGATCCACCTACAAATGTGAACTGACGTTCAAAAATAAAACATTTGAAAACGGACCATTTTCCACATTTCTGAAGCATGACGTAATGGGGGGGTGTTATCTCTTTTGTCGAAAATCAGCCGTTTTTGCTCGAACATTAAATGCCTCCAAATGGTATTTAATTAACTTCCCGAGCCCCTGGAAGCATGAAAATCACTTTAAACATGCTAATTTTAGCTCTAACACTGATGATCCACCTACAAATGTGAACTGACGTTCAAAAATAAAACATTTGAAAACGGACCATTTTCCACATTTCTGAAGCATGACGTAATGGGGGGGTGTTATCTCTTTTGTCGAAAATCAGCCGTTTTTGCTCGAACATTAAATGCCTCCAAATGGTATTTAATTAACTTCCGAGCCCCTGGAAGCATGAAAATCACTTTAAACATGCTAATTTTAGCTCTAACACTGATGATCCACCTACAAATGTGAACTGACGTTCAAAAATAAAACATTTGAAAACGGACCATTTTCCACATTTCTGAAGCATGACGTAATGGAGGGGTGTTATCTCTTTTGTCGAAAATCAGCCGTTTTTGCTCGAACATTAAATGCCTCCAAATGGTATTTATTTCACTTCCCGAGCCCCTGGAAGCATGAAAATCACTTTAAACATGCTAATTTTAGCTCTAACACTGATGATCCACCTACAAATGTGAACTGACGTTCAAAAATGAAACATTTGAAAACGGACCATTTTCCACATTTCTGAAGCATGACGTAATGGGGGGGTTTTATCTCTTTTGTCGAAAATCAGCCGTTTTTGCTCTAACATTAAATGCCTCCAAATGGTATTTAATTAACTTCCCGGGGTGAAGAAACCCTTTTTGAGAACTCAGAGTGAGTAAATTGGCCATTTTCATGCACTTTTAACCATTCCATAAATCTTGTGTTCTGGGCCCCTGGAAGCATGAAAATCACTTTAAACATGCTAATTTTAGCTCTAACACTGATGATCCACCTACAAATGTGAACTGACGTTCAAAAATATAACATTTGAAAACGGACCATTTTCCACATTTCTGAAGCATGACGTAATGGGGGGGTGTTATCTCTTTTGTCGAAAATCAGCCATTTTTGCTTGAACATTAAATGCCTCCAAATGGTATTTAATTAACTTCCCGAGCCCCTGGAAGCATGAAAATCACTTTAAACATGCTAATTTTAGCTCTAACACTGATGATCCACCTTCAAATGTGAACTGACGTTCAAAAATAAAACATTTGAAAACGGACCATTTTCCACATTTCTGAAGCATGACGTAATGGGGGGGTGTTATCTCTTTTGTCGAAAATCAGCCGTTTTTGCTCGAACATTAAATGCCTCCAAATGGTATTTATTTCACTTCCCGAGCCCCTGGAAGCATGAAAATCACTTTAAACATGCTAATTTTAGCTCTAACACTGATGATCCACCTACAAATGTGAACTGACGTTCAAAAATAAAACATTTGAAAACGGACCATTTTCCACATTTCTGAAGCATGACGTAATGGGGGGGTGTTATCTCTTTTGTCGAAAATCAGCCATTTTTGCTCGAACATTAAATGCCTCCAAATGGTATTTATTTCACTTCCCGAGCCCCTGGAAGCATGAAAATCACTTTAAACATGCTAATTTTAGCTCTAACACTGATGATCCACCTACAAATGTGAACTGACGTTCAAAAATAAAACATTTGAAAACGGACCATTTTCCACATTTCTGAAGCATGACGTAATGGGGGGGTGTTATCTCTTTTGTCGAAAATCAGCCGTTTTTGCTCGAACATTAAATGCCTCCAAATGGTATTTAATTAACTTCCCGAGCCCCTGGAAGCATGAAAATCACTTTAAACATGCTAATTTTAGCTCTAACACTGATGATCCACCTACAAATGTGAACTGACGTTCAAAAATAAAACATTTGAAAACGGACCATTTTCCACATTTCTGAAGCATGACGTAATGGGGGGTGTTATCTCTTTTGTCGAAAATCAGCTGTTTTTGCTCGAACATTAAATGCCTCCAAATGGTATTTAATTAACTTCCCGGGGTGAAGAAACCCTTTTTGAGTACTCAGAGTGAGTAAATTGGCCATTTTCATGCACTTTTAACCATTCCATAAATCTTGTGTTTTGGGCCCCAAGAAGCATGAAAATCACTTTAAACATGCTAATTTTAGCTCTAACACTGATGATCCACCTACAAATGTGAACTGACCTTCAAAAATAAAACATTTGAAAACGGACCATTTTCCACATTTCTGAAGCATGACGTAATGGGGGGGTGTTATCTCTTTTGTCGAAAATCAGCCGTTTTTGCTCGAACATTAAATGCCTCCAAATGGTATTTAATTAACTTCCCGGGGTGAAGAAACCCTTTTTGAGAACTCAGAGTGAGTAAATTGGCCATTTTCATGCACTTTTAACCATTCCATAAATCTTGTGTTTTGGGCCCCTGGAAGCATGAAAATCACTTTAAACATGCTAATTTTAGCTCTAACACTGATGATCCACCTACAAATGTGAACTGACGTTCAAAAATAAAACATTTGAAAACGGACCATTTTCCACATTTCTGAAGCATGACGTAATGGGGGGGTGTTATCTCTTTTGTCGAAAATCAGCCGTTTTTGCTCGAACATTAAATGCCTCCAAATGGTATTTATTTCACTTCCCGAGCCCCTGGAAGCATGAAAATCACTTTAAACATGCTAATTTTAGTTCTAACACTGATGATCCACCTACAAATGTGAACTGACGTTCAAAAATAAAACATTTGAAAACGGACCATTTTCCACATTTCTGAAGCATGACGTAATGGGGGGGTGTTATCTCTTTTGTCGAAAATCAGCCGTTTTTGCTCGAACATTAAATGCCTCCAAATGGTATTTAATTAACTTCCCGAGCCCCTGGAAGCATGAAAATCACTTTAAACATGCTAATTTTAGCTCTAACACTGATGATCCACCTACAAATGTGAACTGACGTTCAAAAATAAAACATTTGAAAACGGACCATTTTCCACATTTCTGAAGCATGACGTAATGGGGGGGTGTTATCTCTTTTGTCGAAAATCAGCCGTTTTTGCTCGAACATTAAATGCCTCCAAATGGTATTTAATTAACTTCCGAGCCCCTGGAAGCATGAAAATCACTTTAAACATGCTAATTATAGCTCTAACACTGATGATCCACCTACAAATGTGAACTGACGTTCAAAAATAAAACATTTGAAAACGGACCATTTTCCACATTTCTGAAGCATGACGTAATGGGGGGGTGTTATCTCTTTTGTCGAAAATCAGCCGTTTTTGCTCGAACATTAAATGCCTCCAAATGGTATTTATTTCACTTCCCGAGCCCCTGGAAGCATGAAAATCACTTTAAACATGCTAATTTTAGCTCTAACACTGATGATCCACCTACAAATGTGAACTGACGTTCAAAAATGAAACATTTGAAAACGGACCATTTTCCACATTTCTGAAGCATGACGTAATGGGGGGGTTTTATCTCTTTTGTCGAAAATCAGCCGTTTTTGCTCTAACATTAAATGCCTCCAAATGGTATTTAATTAACTTCCCGGGGTGAAGAAACCCTTTTTGAGAACTCAGAGTGAGTAAATTGGCCATTTTCATGCACTTTTAACCATTCCATAAATCTTGTGTTTTGGGCCCCTGGAAGCATGAAAATCACTTTAAACATGCTAATTTTAGCTCTAACACTGATGATCCACCTACAAATGTGAACTGACGTTCAAAAATAAAACATTTGAAAACGGACCATTTTCCACATTTCTGAAGCATGACGTAATGGGGGGGTGTTATCTCTTTTGTCGAAAATCAGCCGTTTTTGCTCGAACATTAAATGCCTCCAAATGGTATTTATTTCACTTCCCGAGCCCCTGGAAGCATGAAAATCACTTTAAACATGCTAATTTTAGCTCTAACACTGATGATCCACCTACAAATGTGAACTGACGTTCAAAAATAAAACATTTGAAAACGGACCATTTTCCACATTTCTGAAGCATGACGTAATGGGGGGGTGTTATCTCTTTTGTCGAAAATCTGCCGTTTTTGCTCGAACATTAAATGCCTCCAAATGGTATTTAATTAACTTCCCGAGCCCCTGGAAGCATGAAAATCACTTTAAACATGCTAATTTTAGCTCTAACACTGATGATCCACCTACAAATGTGAACTGACGTTCAAAAATAAAACATTTGAAAACGGACCATTTTCCACATTTCTGAAGCATGACGTAATTGGGGGGTGTTATCTCTTTTGTCGAAAATCAGCCGTTTTTGCTCGAACATTAAATGCCTCCAAATGGTATTTAATTAACTTCCGAGCCCCTGGAAGCATGAAAATCACTTTAAACATGCTAATTTTAGCTCTAACACTGATGATCCACCTACAAATGTGAACTGACGTTCAAAAATAAAACATTTGAAAACGGACCATTTTCCACATTTCTGAAGCATGACGTAATGGGGGGGGTGTTATCTCTTTTGTCGAAAATCTGCCGTTTTTGCTCGAACATTAAATGCCTCCAAATGGTATTTATTTCACTTCCCGAGCCCCTGGAAGCATGAAAATCACTTTAAACATGCTAATTTTAGCTCTAACACTGATGATCCACCTACAAATGTGAACTGACGTTCAAAAATGAAACATTTGAAAACGGACCATTTTCCACATTTCTGAAGCATGACGTAATGGGGGGGGTTTTATCTCTTTTGTCGAAAATCAGCTGTTTTTGCTCTAACATTAAATGCCTCCAAATGGTATTTAATTAACTTCCCGGGGTGAAGAAACCCTTTTTGAGAACTCAGAGTGAGTAAATTGGCCATTTTCATGCACTTTTAACCATTCCATAAATCTTGTGTTCTGGGCCCCTGGAAGCATGAAAATCACTTTAAACATGCTAATTTTAGCTCTAACACTGATGATCCACCTACAAATTTGAACTGACGTTCAAAAATATAACATTTGAAAACGGACCATTTTCCACATTTCTGAAGCATGACGTAATGGGGGGGTGTTATCTCTTTTGTCGAAAATCAGCCGTTTTTGCTTGAACATTAAATGCCTCCAAATGGTATTAAATTAACTTCCCGAGCCCCTGGAAGCATGAAAATCACTTTAAACATGCTAATTTTAGCTCTAACACTGATGATCCACCTACAAATGTGAACTGACGTTCAAAAATAAAACATTTGAAAACGGACCATTTTCCACATTTCTGAAGCATGACGTAATGGGGGGGTGTTATCTCTTTTGTCGAAAATCAGCCGTTTTTGCTCTAACATTAAATGCCTCCAAATGGTATTTAATTAACTTCCCGGGGTGAAGAAACCCTTTTTGAGAACTCAGAGTGAGTAAATTGGCCATTTTCATGCACTTTTAACCATTCCATAAATCTTGTGTTTTGGGCCCCTGGAAGCATGAAAATCACTTTAAACATGCTAATTTTAGCTCTAACACTGATGATCCACCTACAAATGTGAACTGACGTTCAAAAATAAAACATTTGAAAACGGACCATTTTCCACATTTCTGAAGCATGACGTAATGGGGGGTGTTATCTCTTTTGTCGAAAATCAGCCGTTTTTGCTCAAACATTAAATGCCTCCAAATGGTATTTAATTAACTTCCCGGGGTGAAGAAACCCTTTTTGAGAACTCAGAGTGAGTAAATTGGCCATTTTCATGCACTTTTAACCATTCCATAAATCTTGTGTTTTGGGCCCCTGGAAGCATGAAAATCACTTTAAACATGCTAATTTTAGCTCTAACACTGATGATCCACCTACAAATGTGAAATGACGTTCAAAAATAAAACATTTGAAAACGGACCATTTTCCACATTTCTGAAGCATGACGTAATGGGGGGGTGTTATCTCTTTTGTCGAAAATCAGCTGTTTTTGCTCGAACATTAAATGCCTCCAAATGGTATTTAATTAACTTCCCGAGCCCCTGGAAGCATGAAAATCACTTTAAACATGCTAATTTTAGCTCTAACACTGATGATCCACCTACAAATGTGAACTGACGTTCAAAAATAAAACATTTGAAAACGGACCATTTTCCACATTTCTGAAGCATGACGTAATGGGGGGGTGTTATCTCTTTTGTCGAAAATCAGCCGTTTTTGCTCGAACATTAAATGCCTCCAAATGGTATTTAATTAACTTCCCGAGCCCCTGGAAGCATGAAAATCACTTTAAACATGCTAATTTTAGCTCTAACACTGATGATCCACCTACAAATGTGAACTGACGTTCAAAAATAAAACATTTGAAAACTGACCATTTTCCACATTTCTGAAGCATGACGTAATGGGGGTGTGTTATCTCTTTTGTCGAAAATCAGCCGTTTTTGCTCGAACATTAAATGCCTCCAAATGGTATTTATTTCACTTCCCGAGCCCCTGGAAGCATGAAAATCATTTTAAACATGCTAATTTTAGCTCTAACACTGATGATCCACCTACAAATGTGAACTGACGTTCAAAAATAAAACATTTGAAAACGGACCATTTTCCACATTTCTGAAGCATGACGTAATGGGGGGTGTTATCTCTTTTGTCGAAAATCAGCCGTTTTTGCTCGAACATTAAATGCCTCCAAATGGTATTTATTTCCCTTCCCGAGCCCCTGGAAGCATGAAAATCACTTTAAACATGCTAATTTTAGCTCTAACACTGATGATCCACCTACAAATGTGAACTGACGTTCAAAAATAAAACATTTGAAAACGGACCATTTTCCACATTTCTGAAGCATGACGTAATGGGGGGGTGTTATCTCTTTTGTCGAAAATCAGCCGTTTTTGCTCTAACATTAAATGCCTCCAAATGGTATTTAATTAACTTCCCGGGGTGAAGAAACCCTTTTTGAGAACTCAGAGTGAGTAAATTGGCCATTTTCATGCACTTTTAACCATTCCATAAATCTTGTGTTTTGGGCCCCTGGAAGCATGAAAATCACTTTAAACATGCTAATTTTAGCTCTAACACTGATGATCCACCTACAAATGTGAACTGACGTTCAAAAATAAAACATTTGAAAACGGACCATTTTCCACATTTCTGAAGCATGACGTAATGGGGGGGTGTTATCTCTTTTGTCGAAAATCAGCCGTTTTTGCTCGAACATTAAATGCCTCCAAATGGTATTTAATTAACTTCCCGGGGTGAAGAAACCCTTTTTGAGAACTCAGAGTGAGTAAATTGGCCATTTTCATGCACTTTTAACCATTCCATAAATCTTGTGTTTTGGGCCCCTGGAAGCATGAAAATCACTTTAAACATGCTAATTTTAGCTCTAACACTGATGATCCACCTACAAATGTGAACTGACGTTCAAAAATAAAACATTTGAAAACGGACCATTTTCCACATTTCTGAAGCATGACGTAATGGGGGGGTGTTATCTCTTTTGTCGAAAATCAGCCGTTTTTGCTCGAACATTAAATGCCTCCAAATGGTATTTAATTAACTTCCCGAGCCCCTGGAAGCATGAAAATCACTTTAAACATGCTAATTTTAGCTCTAACACTGATGATCCACCTACAAATGTGAACTGACGTTCAAAAATAAAACATTTGAAAACGGACCATTTTCCACATTTCTGAAGCATGACGTAATGGGGGGGTGTTATCTCTTTTGTCGAAAATCAGCCGTTTTTGCTCGAACATTAAATGCCTCCAAATGGTATTTAATTAACTTCCCGAGCCCCTGGAAGCATGAAAATCACTTTAAACATGCTAATTTTAGCTCTAACACTGATGATCCACCTACAAATGTGAACTGACGTTCAAAAATAAAACATTTGAAAACGGACCATTTTCCACATTTCTGAAGCATGACGTAAAGGGGGGTGTTATCTCTTTTGTGGAAAATCAGCCTTTTTTGCTCGAACATTAAATGCCTCCAAATGGTATTTATTTCACTTCCCGAGCCCCTGGAAGCATGAAAATCACTTTAAACATGCTAATTTTAGCTCTAACACTGATGATCCACCTACAAATGTGAACTGACGTTCAAAAATAAAACATTTGAAAACGGACCATTTTCCACATTTCTGAAGCATGACGTAATGGGGCGGTGTTATCTCTTTTGTCGAAAATCAGCCGTTTTTGCTCGAACATTAAATGCCTCCAAATGGTATTTATTTCACTTCCCGAGCCCCTGGAAGCATGAAAATCACTTCAAACATGCTAATTTTAGCTCTAACACTGATGATCCACCTACAAATGTGAACTGACGTTCAAAAATAAAACATTTGAAAACGGACCATTTTCCACATTTCTGAAGCATGACGTAATGGGGGGGGTGTTATCTCTTTTGTCGAAAATCAGCCGTTTTTGCTCGAACATTAAATGCCTCCAAATGGTATTTATTTCACTTCCCGAGCCCCTGGAAGCATGAAAATCACTTTAAACATGCTAATTTTAGCTCTAACACTGATGATCCACCTACAAATGTGAACTGACGTTCAAAAATAAAACATTTGAAAACGGACCATTTTCCACATTTCTGAAGCATGACGTAATGGGGGGGTGTTATCTCTTTTGTCGAAAATCAGCCGTTTTTGCTCGAACATTAAATGCCTCCAAATGGTATTTATTTCACTTCCCGAGCCCCTGGAAGCATGAAAATCACTTTAAACATGCTAATTTTAGCTCTAACACTGATGATCCACCTACAAATGTGAACTGACGTTCAAAAATAAAACATTTGAAAACGGACCATTTTCCACATTTCTGAAGCATGACGTAATGGGGGGGTGTTATCTCTTTTGTCGAAAATCAGCCGTTTTTGCTCGAACATTAAATGCCTCCAAATGGTATTTAATTAACTTCCCGGGGTGAAGAAACCCTTTTTGAGAACTCAGAGTGAGTAAATTGGCCATTTTCATGCACTTTTAACCATTCCATAAATCTTGTGTTTTGGGCCCCAAGAAGCATGAAAATCACTTTAAACATGCTAAATTTAGCTCTAACACTGATGATCCACCTACAAATGTGAACTGACGTTCAAAAATAAAACATTTGAAAACGGACCATTTTCCACATTTCTGAAGCATGACGTAATGGGGGGGTGTTATCTCTTTTGTCGAAAATCAGCCGTTTTTGCTCGAACATTAAATGCCTCCAAATGGTATTTAATTAACTTCCCGGGGTGAAGAAACCCTTTTTGAGAACTCAGAGTGAGTAAATTGGCCGTTTTCATGCACTTTTAACCATTCCATAAATCTTGTGTTTTGGGCCCCTGGAAGCATGAAAATCACTTTAAACATGCTAATTTTAGCTCTAACACTGATGATCCACCTACAAATGTGAACTGACGTTCAAAAATAAAACATTTGAAAACTGACCATTTTCCACATTTCTGAAGCATGACGTAATGGGGGGGTGTTATCTCTTTTGTCGAAAATCAGCCATTTTTGCTCTAACATTAAATGCCTCCAAATGGTAGTTAATTAACTTCCCGGGGTGAAGAAACCCTTTTTGAGAACTCAGAGTGAGTAAATTGGCCATTTTCATGCACTTTTAACCATTCCATAAATCTTGTGTTTTGGGCCCCAAGAAGCATGAAAATCACTTTAAACATGCTAAATTTAGCTCTAACACTGATGATCCACCTACAAATGTGAACTGACGTTCAAAAATAAAACATTTGAAAACGGACCATTTTCCACATTTCTGAAGCATGACGTAATGGGGGGGTGTTATCTCTTTTGTCGAAAATCAGCCGTTTTTGCTCGAACATTAAATGCCTCCAAATGGTATTTAATTAACTTCCCGGGGTGAAGAAACCCTTTTTGAGAACTCAGAGTGAGTAAATTGGCCATTTTCATGCACTTTTAACCATTCCATAAATCTTGTGTTTTGGGCCCCAAGAAGCATAAAAATCACTTTAAACATGCTAATTTTAGCTCTAACACTGATGATCCACCTACAAATGTGAACTGACCTTCAAAAATAAAACATTTGAAAACGGACCATTTTCCACATTTCTGAAGCATGACGTAATGGGGGGGTGTTATCTCTTTTGTCGAAAATCAGCCGTTTTTGCTCGAACATTAAATGCCTCCAAATGGTATTTAATTAACTTCCCGGGGTGAAGAAACCCTTTTTGAGAACTCAGAGTGAGTAAATTGGCCATTTTCATGCACTTTTAACCATTCCATAAATCTTGTGTTTTGGGCCCCTGGAAGCATGAAAATCACTTTAAACATGCTAATTTTAGCTCTAACACTGATGATCCACCTACAAATGTGAACTGACGTTCAAAAATAAAACATTTGAAAACGGACCATTTTCCACATTTCTGAAGCATGACGTAATGGGGGGTGTTATCTCTCTTGTCGAAAATCAGCCGTTTTTGCTCGAACATTAAATGCCTCCAAATGGTATTTAATTAACTTCCCGAGCCCCTGGAAGCATGAAAATCACTTTAAACATGCTAATTTTAGCTCTAACACTGATGATCCACCTACAAATGTGAACTGCTGTTCAAAAATAAAACATTTGAAAACGGACCATTTTCCACATTTCTGAAGCATGACGTAATGGGGGGTGTTATCTCTTTTGTCGAAAATCAGCTGTTTTTGCTCGAACATTAAATGCCTCCAAATGGTATTTAATTAACTTCCCGGGGTGAAGAAACCCTTTTTGAGAACTCAGAGTGAGTAAATTGGCCATTTTCATGCACTTTTAACCATTCCATAAATCTTGTGTTTTGGGCCCCAAGAAGCATGAAAATCACTTTAAACATGCTAATTTTAGCTCTAACACTGATGATCCACCTACAAATGTGAACTGACGTTCAAAAATAAAACATTTGAAAACGGACCATTTTCCACATTTCTGAAGCATGACGTAATGGGGGGGTGTTATCTCTTTTGTCGAAAATCAGCCGTTTTTGCTCGAACATTAAATGCCTCCAAATGGTATTTATTTCACTTCCCGAGCCCCTGGAAGCATGAAAATCACTTTAAACATGCTAATTTTAGCTCTAACACTGATGATCCACCTACAAATGTGAACTGACGTTCAAAAATAAAACATTTGAAAACGGACCATTTTCCACATTTCTGAAGCATGACGTAATGGGGGGGTGTTATCTCTTTTGTCGAAAATCAGCCGTTTTTGCTCGAACATTAAATGCCTCCAAATGGTATTTATTTCACTTCCCGAGCCCCTGGAAGCATGAAAATCACTTTAAACATGCTAATTTTAGCTCTAACACTGATGATCCACCTACAAATGTGAACTGACGTTCAAAAATAAAACATTTGAAAACGGACCATTTTCCACATTTCTGAAGCATGACGTAATGGGGGGGTTATCTCTTTTGTCGAAAATCAGCCGTTTTTGCTCGAACATTAAATGCCTCCAAATGGTATTTAATTAACTTCCCGGGTGAAGAAACCCTTTTTGAGAACTCAGAGTGAGTAAATTGGCCATTTTCATGCACTTTTAACCATTCCATAAATCTTGTGTTTTGGGCCCCAAGAAGCATGAAAATCACTTTAAACATGCTAATTTTAGCTCTAACACTGATGATCCACCTACAAATGTGAACTGACGTTCAAAAATAAAACATTTGAAAACGGACCATTTTCCACATTTCTGAAGCATGACGTAATGGGGGGGTGTTATCTCTTTTGTCGAAAATCAGCCGTTTTTGCTCGAACATTAAATGCCTCCAAATGGTATTTATTTCACTTCCCGAGCCCCTGGAAGCATGAAAATCACTTTAAACATGCTAATTTTAGCTCTAACACTGATGATCCACCTACAAATGTGAACTGACGTTCAAAAATAAAACATTTGAAAACGGACCATTTTCCACATTTCTGAAGCATGACGTAATGGGGGGGTGTGATCTCTTTTGTCGAAAATCAGCCGTTTTTGCTCGAACATTAAATGCCTCCAAATGGTATTTAATTAACTTCCCGAGCCCCTGGAAGCATGAAAATCACTTTAAACATGCTAATTTTAGCTCTAACACTGATGATCCACCTACAAATGTGAACTGACGTTCAAAAATAAAACATTGTAAAACGGACCATTTTCCACATTTCTGAAGCATGACGTAATGGGGGGGTGTTATCTCTTTTGTCGAAAATCAGCCGTTTTTGCTCGAACATTAAATGCCTCCAAATGGTATTTATTTCACTTCCGAGCCCCTGGAAGCATGAAAATCACTTTAAACATGCTAATTTTAGCTCTAACACTGATGATCCACCTACAAATGTGAACTTACGTTCAAAAATAAAACATTTGAAAACGGACCATTTCCACATTTCTGAAGCATGACGTAATGGGGGGGTGTTATCTCTTTTGTCGAAAATCAGCCGTTTTTGCTCTAACATTAAATGCCTCCAAATGGTATTTAATTAACTTCCCGGGGTGAAGAAACCCTTTTTGAGAACTCAGAGTGAGTAAATTGGCCATTTTCATGCACTTTTAACCATTCCATAAATCTTGTGTTTTGGGCCCCTGGAAGCATGAAAATCACTTTAAACATGCTAATTTTAGCTCTAACACTG
Source organism: Lissotriton vulgaris (assembly GCF_964263255.1). Classification (NCBI taxonomy): domain Eukaryota; kingdom Metazoa; phylum Chordata; class Amphibia; order Caudata; family Salamandridae; genus Lissotriton; species Lissotriton vulgaris. The sequence goes on along the minus strand of NW_028253923.1, from coordinate 524,387 downwards.
ATGATCCACCTACAAATGTGAACTGACGTTCAAAAATAAAACATTTGAAAACGGACCATTTTCCACATTTCTGAAGCATGACGTAATGGGGGGGTGTTATCTCTTTTGTCGAAAATCAGCCGTTTTTGCTCGAACATTAAATGCCTCCAAATGGTATTTATTTCACGTCCCGAGCCCCTGGAAGCATGAAAATCACTTTAAACATGCTAATTTTAGCTCTAACACTGATGATCCACCTACAAATGTGAACTGACGTTCAAAAATAAAACATTTGAAAACGGACCATTTTCCACATTTCTGAAGCATGACGTAATGGGGGGGTGTTATCTCTTTTGTCGAAAATCAGCCGTTTTTGCTCGAACATTAAATGCCTCCAAATGGTATTTAATTAACTTCCCGAGACCCTGGAAGCATGAAAATCACTTTAAACATGCTAATTTTAGCTCTAACACTGATGATCCACCTACAAATGTGAACTGACGTTCAAAAATAAAACATTTGAAAACGGACCATTTTCCACATTTCTGAAGCATGACGTAATGGGGGGTGTTATCTCTTTTGTCGAAAATCAGCCGTTTTTGCTCGAACATTAAATGCCTCCAAATGGTATTTAATTAACTTCCCGGGGTGAAGAAACCCTTTTTGAGAACTCAGAGTGAGTAAATTGGCCATTTTCATGCACTTTTAACCATTCCATAAATCTTGTGTTTTGGGCCCCTGGAAGCATGAAAATCACTTTAAACATGCTAATTTTAGCTCTAACACTGATGATCCACCTACAAATGTGAACTGACGTTCAAAAATAAAACATTTGAAAACGGACCATTTTCCACATTTCTGAAGCATGACGTAATGGGGGGGTGTTATCTCTTTTGTCGAAAATCAGCCGTTTTTGCTCGAACATTAAATGCCTCCAAATGGTATTTTATTAACTTCCCGGGGTGAAGAAACCCTTTTTGAGAACTCAGAGTGAGTAAAATGGCCATTTTCATGCACTTTTAACCATTCCATAAATCTTGTGTTTTGGGCCCCTGGAAGCATGAAAATCACTTTAAACATGCTAATTTCAGCTCTAACACTGATGATCCACCTACAAATGTGAACTGACGTTCAAAAATAAAACATTTGAAAACGGACCATTTTCCACATTTCTGAAGCATGACGTAATGGGGGGGTGTTATCTCTTTTGTCGAAAATCAGCCGTTTTTGCTCGAACATTAAATGCCTCCAAATGGTATTTATTTCACTTCCCGAGCCCCTGGAAGCATGAAAATCACTTTAAACATGCTAATTTTAGCTCTAACACTGATGATCCACCTACAAATGTGAACTTACGTTCAAAAATAAAACATTTGAAAACGGACCATTTTCCACATTTCTGAAGCATGACGTAATGGGGGGGTGTTATCTCTTTTGTCGAAAATCAGCTGTTTTTGCTCGAACATTAAATGCCTCCAAATGGTATTTAATTAACTTCCCGAGCCCCTGGAAGCATAAAAATCACTTTAAACATGCTAATTTTAGCTCTAACACTGATGATCCACCTACAAATGTGAACTGACGTTCAAAAATAAAACATTTGAAAACGGACCATTTTCCACATTTCTGAAGCATGACGTAATGGGGGGGTGTTATCTCTTTTGTCGAAAATCAGCCGTTTTTGCTCGAACATTAAATGCCTCCAAATGGTATTTAATTAACTTCCCGAGCCCCTGGAAGCATGAAAATCACTTTAAACATGCTAATTTTAGCTCTAACACTGATGATCCACCTACAAATGTGAACTGACGTTCAAAAATAAAACATTTGAAAACTGACCATTTTCCACATTTCTGAAGCATGACGTAATGGGGGGGTGTTATCTCTTTTGTCGAAAATCAGCCGTTTTTGCTCTAACATTAAATGCCTCCAAATGGTATTTAATTAACTTCCCGGGGTGAAGAAACCCTTTTTGAGAACTCAGAGTGAGTAAATTGGCCATTTTCATGCACTTTTAACCATTCCATAAATCCTGTGTTTTGGGCCCCTGGAACCATGAAAATCACTTTAAACATGCTAATTTTAGCTCTAACACTGATGATCCACCTACAAATGTGAACTGACGTTCAAAAATAAAACATTTGAAAACGGACCATTTTCCACATTTCTGAAGCATGACGTAATGGGGGGGTGTTATCTCTTTTGTCGAAAATCAGCCGTTTTTGCTCGAACATTAAATGCCTCCAAATGGTATTTATTTCACGTCCCGAGCCCCTGGAAGCATGAAAATCACTTTAAACATGCTAATTTTAGCTCTAACACTGATGATCCACCTACAAATGTGAACTGACGTTCAAAAATAAAACATTTGAAAACGGACCATTTTCCACATTTCTGAAGCATGACGTAATGGGGGGGTGTTATCTCTTTTGTCGAAAATCAGCCGTTTTTGCTCGAACATTAAATGCCTCCAAATGGTATTTATTTCCCTTCCCGAGCCCCTGGAAGCATGAAAATCACTTTAAACATGCTAATTTTAGCTCTAACACTGATGATCCACCTACAAATGTGAACTGACGTTCAAAAATAAAACATTTGAAAACGGACCATTTTCCACATTTCTGAAGCATGACGTAATGGGGGGGTGTTATCTCTTTTGTCGAAAATCAGCCGTTTTTGCTCGAACATTAAATGCCTCCAAATGGTATTTAATTAACTTCCCGAGCCCCTGGAAGCATGAAAATCACTTTAAACATGCTAATTTTAGCTCTAACACTGATGATCCACCTACAAATGTGAACTGACGTTCAAAAATAAAACATTTGAAAACGGACCATTTTCCACATTTCTGAAGCATGACGTAATGGGGGGTGTTATCTCTTTTGTCGAAAATCAGCTGTTTTTGCTCGAACATTAAATGCCTCCAAATGGTATTTAATTAACTTCCCGGGGTGAAGAAACCCTTTTTGAGAACTCAGAGTGAGTAAATTGGCCATTTTCATGCACTTTTAACCATTCCATAAATCTTGTGTTTTGGGCCCCAAGAAGCATAAAAATCACTTTAAACATGCTAATTTTAGCTCTAACACTGATGATCCACCTACAAATGTGAACTGACCTTCAAAAATAAAACATTTGAAAACGGACCATTTTCCACATTTCTGAAGCATGACGTAATGGGGGGGTGTTATCTCTTTTGTCGAAAATCAGCCGTTTTTGCTCGAACATTAAATGCCTCCAAATGGTATTTAATTAACTTCCCGGGGTGAAGAAACCCTTTTTGAGAACTCAGAGTGAGTAAATTGGCCATTTTCATGCACTTTTAACCATTCCATAAATCTTGTGTTTTGGGCCCCTGGAAGCATGAAAATCACTTTAAACATGCTAATTTTAGCTCTAACACTGATGATCCACCTACAAATGTGAACTGACGTTCAAAAATAAAACATTTGAAAACGGACCATTTTCCACATTTCTGAAGCATGACGTAATGGGGGGTGTTATCTCTCTTGTCGAAAATCAGCCGTTTTTGCTCGAACATTAAATGCCTCCAAATGGTATTTAATTAACTTCCCGAGCCCCTGGAAGCATGAAAATCACTTTAAACATGCTAATTTTAGCTCTAACACTGATGATCCACCTACAAATGTGAACTGCTGTTCAAAAATAAAACATTTGAAAACGGACCATTTTCCACATTTCTGAAGCATGACGTAATGGGGGGTGTTATCTCTTTTGTCGAAAATCAGCTGTTTTTGCTCGAACATTAAATGCCTCCAAATGGTATTTAATTAACTTCCCGGGGTGAAGAAACCCTTTTTGAGAACTCAGAGTGAGTAAATTGGCCATTTTCATGCACTTTTAACCATTCCATAAATCTTGTGTTTTGGGCCCCAAGAAGCATGAAAATCACTTTAAACATGCTAATTTTAGCTCTAACACTGATGATCCACCTACAAATGTGAACTGACCTTCAAAAATAAAACATTTGAAAACGGACCATTTTCCACATTTCTGAAGCATGACGTAATGGGGGGGTGTTATCTCTTTTGTCGAAAATCAGCCGTTTTTGCTCGAACATTAAATGCCTCCAAATGGTATTTAATTAACTTCCCGGGGTGAAGAAACCCTTTTTGAGAACTCAGAGTGAGTAAATTGGCCATTTTCATGCACTTTTAACCATTCCATAAATCTTGTGTTTTGGGCCCCTGGAAGCATGAAAATCACTTTAAAAATGCTAATTTTAGCTCTAACACTGATGATCCACCTACAAATGTGAACTGACGTTCAAAAATAAAACATTTGAAAACGGACCATTTTCCACATTTCTGAAGCATGACGTAATGGGGGGGTGTTATCTCTTTTGTCGAAAATCAGCCGTTTTTGCTCGAACATTAAATGCCTCCAAATGGTATTTATTTCACTTCCCGAGCCCCTGGAAGCATGAAAATCACTTTAAACATGCTAATTTTAGCTCTAACACTGATGATCCACCTACAAATGTGAACTGACGTTCAAAAATAAAACATTTGAAAACGGACCATTTTCCACATTTCTGAAGCATGACGTAATGGGGGGGGTGTTATCTCTTTTGTCGAAAATCAGCCGTTTTTGCTCGAACATTAAATGCCTCCAAATGGTATTTAATTAACTTCCCGAGCCCCTGGAAGCATGAAAATCACTTTAAACATGCTAATTTTAGCTCTAACACTGATGATCCACCTACAAATGTGAACTGACGTTCAAAAATAAAACATTTGAAAACGGACCATTTTCCACATTTCTGAAGCATGACGTAATGGGGGGGTGTTGTCTCTTTTGTCGAAAATCAGCCGTTTTTGCTCGAACATTAAATGCCTCCAAATGGTATTTAATTAACTTCCGAGCCCCTGGAAGCATGAAAATCACTTTAAACATGCTAATTTTAGCTCTAACACTGATGATCCACCTACAAATGTGAACTGACGTTCAAAAATAAAACATTTGAAAACGGACCATTTTCCACATTTCTGAAGCATGACGTAATGGGGGGGTGTTATCTCTTTTGTCGAAAATCAGCCGTTTTTGCTCGAACATTAAATGCCTCCAAATGGTATTTATTTCACTTCCCGAGCCCCTGGAAGCATGAAAATCACTTTAAACATGCTAATTTTAGCTCTAACACTGATGATCCACCTACAAATGTGAACTGACGTTCAAAAATAAAACATTTGAAAACGGACCATTTTCCACATTTCTGAAGCATGACGTAATGGGGGGGTGTTATCTCTTTTGATGAAAATCAGCCGTTTTTGCTCTAACATTAAATGCCTCCAAATGGTATTTAATTAACTTCCCGGGGTGAAGAAACCCTTTTTGAGAACTCAGAGTGAGTAAATTGGCCATTTTCATGCACTTTTAACCATTCCATAAATCTTGTGTTTTGGGCCCCTGGAAGCATGAAAATCACTTTAAACATGCTAATTTTAGCTCTAACACTGATGATCCACCTACAAATGTGAACTGACGTTCAAAAATAAAACATTTGAAAACGGACCATTTTCCACATTTCTGAAGCATGACGTAATGGGGGGGTGTTATCTCTTTTGTCGAAAATCAGCCGTTTTTGCTCGAACATTAAATGCCTCCAAATGGTATTTATTTCACTTCCCGAGCCCCTGGAAGCATGAAAATCACTTTAAGCATGCTAATTTTAGCTCTAACACTGATGATCCACCTACAAATGTGAACTGACGTTCAAAAATAAAACATTTGAAAACGGACCATTTTCCACATTTCTGAAGCATGACGTAATGGGGGGGTGTTATCTCTTTTGTCGAAAATCAGCCGTTTTTGCTCGAACATTAAATGCCTCCAAATGGTATTTATTTCACTTCCCGAGCCCCTGGAAGCATGAAAATCACTTTAAACATGCTAATTTTAGCTCTAACACTGATGATCCACCTACAAATGTGAACTGACGTTCAAAAATAAAACATTTGAAAACGGACCATTTTCCACATTTCTGAAGCATGACGTAATGGGGGGGTGTTATCTCTTTTGTCGAAAATCAGCCGTTTTTGCTCGAACATTAAATGCCTCCAAATGGTATTTAATTAACTTCCCGAGCCCCTGGAAGCATGAAAATCACTTTAAACATGCTAATTTTAGCTCTAACACTGATGATCCACCTACAAATGTGAACTGACGTTCAAAAATAAAACATTTGAAAACGGACCATTTTCCACATTTCTGAAGCATGACGTAATGGGGGGTGTTATCTCTTTTGTCGAAAATCAGCTGTTTTTGCTCGAACATTAAATGCCTCCAAATGGTATTTAATTAACTTCCCGGGGTGAAGAAACCCTTTTTGAGAACTCAGAGTGAGTAAATTGGCCATTTTCATGCACTTTTAACCATTCCATAAATCTTGTGTTTTGGGCCCCAAGAAGCATGAAAATCACTTTAAACATGCTAATTTTAGCTCTAACACTGATGATCCACCTACAAATGTGAACTGACCTTCAAAAATACAACATTTGAAAACGGACCATTTTCCACATTTCTGAAGCATGACGTAATGGGGGGGTGTTATCTCTTTTGTCGAAAATCAGCCGTTTTTGCTCGAACATTAAATGCCTCCAAATGGTATTTAATTAACTTCCCGGGGTGAAGAAACCCTTTTTGAGAACTCAGAGTGAGTAAATTGGCCATTTTCATGCACTTTTAACCATTCCATAAATCTTGTGTTTTGGGCCCCTGGAAGCATGAAAATCACTTTAAACATGCTAATTTTAGCTCTAACACTGATGATCCACCTACAAATGTGAACTGACGTTCAAAAATAAAACATTTGAAAACGGACCATTTTCCACATTTCTGAAGCATGACGTAATGGGGGGGTGTTATCTCTTTTGTCGAAAATCAGCCGTTTTTGCTCGAACATTAAATGCCTCCAAATGGTATTTATTTCACTTCCCGAGCCCCTGGAAGCATGAAAATCACTTTAAACATGCTAATTTTAGCTCTAACACTGATGATCCACCTACAAATGTGAACTGACGTTCAAAAATAAAACATTTGAAAACGGACCATTTTCCACATTTCTGAAGCATGACGTAATGGGGGGGTGTTATCTCTTTTGTCGAAAATCAGCCGTTTTTGCTCGAACATTAAATGCCTCCGAATGGTATTTAATTAACTTCCCGAGCCCCTGGAAGCATGAAAATCACTTTAAACATGCTAATTTTAGCTCTAACACTGATGATCCACCTACAAATGTGAACTGACGTTCAAAAATAAAACATTTGAAAACTGACCATTTTCCACATTTCTGAAGCATGACGTAATGGGGGGGTGTTATCTCTTTTGATGAAAATCAGCCGTTTTTGCTCTAACATTAAATGCCTCCAAATGGTATTTAATTAACTTCCCGGGGTGAAGAAACCCTTTTTGAGAACTCAGAGTGAGTAAATTGGCCATTTTCATGCACTTTTAACCATTCCATAAATCTTGTGTTTTGGGCCCCTGGAAGCATGAAAATCACTTTAAACATGCTAATTTTAGCTCTAACACTGATGATCCACCTACAAATGTGAACTGACGTTCAAAAATAAAACATTTGAAAACGGACCATTTTCCACATTTCTGAAGCATGACGTAATGGGGGGGTGTTATCTCTTTTGTCGAAAATCTGCCGTTTTTGCTCGAACATTAAATGCCTCCAAATGGTATTTATTTCACTTCCCGAGCCCCTGGAAGCATGAAAATCACTTTAAACATGCTAATTTTAGCTCTAACACTGATGATCCACCTACAAATGTGAACTGACGTTCAAAAATAAAACATTTGAAAACGGACCATTTTCCACATTTCTGAAGCATGACGTAATGGGGGGGTGTTATCTCTTTTGTCGAAAATCAGCCGTTTTTGCTCGAACATTAAATGCCTCCAAATGGTATTTATTTCACTTCCCGAGCCCCTGGAAGCATGAAAATCACTTTAAACATGCTAATTTTAGCTCTAACACTGATGATCCACCTACAAATGTGAACTGACGTTCAAAAATAAAACATTTGAAAACGGACCATTTTCCACATTTCTGAAGCATGACGTAATGGGGGGGTGTTATCTCTTTTGTCGAAAATCAGCCGTTTTTGCTCGAACATTAAATGCCTCCAAATGGTATTTAATTAACTTCCCGAGCCCCTGGAAGCATGAAAATCACTTTAAACATGCTAATTTTAGCTCTAACACTGATGATCCACCTACAAATGTGAACTGACGTTCAAAAATAAAACATTTGAAAACGGACCATTTTCCACATTTCTGAAGCATGACTTAATGGGGGGTGTTATCTCTTTTGTCGAAAATCAGCTGTTTTTGCTCGAACATTAAATGCCTCCAAATGGTATTTAATTAACTTCCCGGGGTGAAGAAACCCTTTTTGAGAACTCAGAGTGAGTAAATTGGCCATTTTCATGCACTTTTAACCATTCCATAAATCTTGTGTTTTGGGCCCCAAGAAGCATGAAAATCACTTTAAACATGCTAATTTTAGCTCTAACACTGATGATCCACCTACAAATGTGAACTGACCTTCAAAAATAAAACATTTGAAAACGGACCATTTTCCACATTTCTGAAGCATGACGTAATGGGGGGGTGTTATCTCTTTTGTCGAAAATCAGCCGTTTTTGCTCGAACATTAAATGCCTCCAAATGGTATTTAATTAACTTCCCGGGGTGAAGAAACCCTTTTTGAGAACTCAGAGTGAGTAAATTGGCCATTTTCATGCACTTTTAACCATTCCATAAATCTTGTGTTTTGGGCCCCAAGAAGCATGAAAATCACTTTAAACATGCTAATTTTAGCTCTAACACTGATGATCCACCTACAAATGTGAACTGACGTTCAAAAATAAAACATTTGAAAACGGACCATTTTCCACATTTCTGAAGCATGACGTAATGGGGGGGTGTTATCTCTTTTGTCGAAAATCAGCCGTTTTTGCTCGAACATTAAATGCCTCCAAATGGTATTTATTTCACTTCCCGAGCCCCTGGAAGCATGAAAATCACTTTAAACATGCTAATTTTAGCTCTAACACTGATGATCCACCTACAAATGTGAACTGACGTTCAAAAATAAAACATTTGAAAACGGACCATTTTCCACATTTCTGAAGCATGACGTAATGGGGGGGTGTGATCTCTTTTGTCGAAAATCAGCCGTTTTTGCTCGAACATTAAATGCCTCCAAATGGTATTTAATTAACTTCCCGAGCCCCTGGAAGCATGAAAATCACTTTAAACATGCTAATTTTAGCTCTAACACTGATGATCCACCTACAAATGTGAACTGACGTTCAAAAATAAAACATTGTAAAACGGACCATTTTCCACATTTCTGAAGCATGACGTAATGGGGGGGTGTTATCTCTTTTGTCGAAAATCAGCCGTTTTTGCTCGAACATTAAATGCCTCCAAATGGTATTTATTTCACTTCCGAGCCCCTGGAAGCATGAAAATCACTTTAAACATGCTAATTTTAGCTCTAACACTGATGATCCACCTACAAATGTGAACTGACCTTCAAAAATACAACATTTGAAAACGGACCATTTTCCACATTTCTGAAGCATGACGTAATGGGGGGGTGTTATCTCTTTTGTCGAAAATCAGCCGTTTTTGCTCGAACATTAAATGCCTCCAAATGGTATTTAATTAACTTCCCGGGGTGAAGAAACCCTTTTTGAGAACTCAGAGTGAGTAAATTGGCCATTTTCATGCACTTTTAACCATTCCATAAATCTTGTGTTTTGGGCCCCTGGAAGCATGAAAATCACTTTAAACATGCTAATTTTAGCTCTAACACTGATGATCCACCTACAAATGTGAACTGACGTTCAAAAATAAAACATTTGAAAACGGACCATTTTCCACATTTCTGAAGCATGACGTAATGGGGGGGTGTTATCTCTTTTGTCGAAAATCAGCCGTTTTTGCTCGAACATTAAATGCCTCCAAATGGTATTTATTTCACTTCCCGAGCCCCTGGAAGCATGAAAATCACTTTAAACATGCTAATTTTAGCTCTAACACTGATGATCCACCTACAAATGTGAACTGACGTTCAAAAATAAAACATTTGAAAACGGACCATTTTCCACATTTCTGAAGCATGACGTAATGGGGGGGTGTTATCTCTTTTGTCGAAAATCAGCCGTTTTTGCTCGAACATTAAATGCCTCCGAATGGTATTTAATTAACTTCCCGAGCCCCTGGAAGCATGAAAATCACTTTAAACATGCTAATTTTAGCTCTAACACTGATGATCCACCTACAAATGTGAACTGACGTTCAAAAATAAAACATTTGAAAACTGACCATTTTCCACATTTCTGAAGCATGACGTAATGGGGGGGTGTTATCTCTTTTGATGAAAATCAGCCGTTTTTGCTCTAACATTAAATGCCTCCAAATGGTATTTAATTAACTTCCCGGGGTGAAGAAACCCTTTTTGAGAACTCAGAGTGAGTAAATTGGCCATTTTCATGCACTTTTAACCATTCCATAAATCTTGTGTTTTGGGCCCCTGGAAGCATGAAAATCACTTTAAACATGCTAATTTTAGCTCTAACACTGATGATCCACCTACAAATGTGAACTGACGTTCAAAAATAAAACATTTGAAAACGGACCATTTTCCACATTTCTGAAGCATGACGTAATGGGGGGGTGTTATCTCTTTTGTCGAAAATCTGCCGTTTTTGCTCGAACATTAAATGCCTCCAAATGGTATTTATTTCACTTCCCGAGCCCCTGGAAGCATGAAAATCACTTTAAACATGCTAATTTTAGCTCTAACACTGATGATCCACCTACAAATGTGAACTGACGTTCAAAAATAAAACATTTGAAAACGGACCATTTTCCACATTTCTGAAGCATGACGTAATGGGGGGGTGTTATCTCTTTTGTCGAAAATCAGCCGTTTTTGCTCGAACATTAAATGCCTCCAAATGGTATTTATTTCACTTCCCGAGCCCCTGGAAGCATGAAAATCACTTTAAACATGCTAATTTTAGCTCTAACACTGATGATCCACCTACAAATGTGAACTGACGTTCAAAAATAAAACATTTGAAAACGGACCATTTTCCACATTTCTGAAGCATGACGTAATGGGGGGGTGTTATCTCTTTTGTCGAAAATCAGCCGTTTTTGCTCGAACATTAAATGCCTCCAAATGGTATTTAATTAACTTCCCGAGCCCCTGGAAGCATGAAAATCACTTCAAACATGCTAATTTTAGCTCTAACACTGATGATCCACCTACAAATGTGAACTGACGTTCAAAAATAAAACATTTGAAAACGGACCATTTTCCACATTTCTGAAGCATGACTTAATGGGGGGTGTTATCTCTTTTGTCGAAAATCAGCTGTTTTTGCTCGAACATTAAATGCCTCCAAATGGTATTTAATTAACTTCCCGGGGTGAAGAAACCCTTTTTGAGAACTCAGAGTGAGTAAATTGGCCATTTTCATGCACTTTTAACCATTCCATAAATCTTGTGTTTTGGGCCCCAAGAAGCATGAAAATCACTTTAAACATGCTAATTTTAGCTCTAACACTGATGATCCACCTACAAATGTGAACTGACCTTCAAAAATAAAACATTTGAAAACGGACCATTTTCCACATTTCTGAAGCATGACGTAATGGGGGGGTGTTATCTCTTTTGTCGAAAATCAGCCGTTTTTGCTCGAACATTAAATGCCTCCAAATGGTATTTAATTAACTTCCCGGGGTGAAGAAACCCTTTTTGAGAACTCAGAGTGAGTAAATTGGCCATTTTCATGCACTTTTAACCATTCCATAAATCTTGTGTTTTGGGCCCCTGGAAGCATGAAAATCACTTTAAACATGCTAATTTTAGCTCTAACACTGATGATCCACCTACAAATGTGAACTGACGTTCAAAAATAAAACATTTGAAAACGGACCATTTTCCACATTTCTGAAGCATGACGTAATGGGGGGGTGTTATCTCTTTTGTCGAAAATCAGCCGTTTTTGCTCGAACATTAAATGCCTCCAAATGGTATTTATTTCACTTCCCGAGCCCCTGGAAGCATGAAAATCACTTTAAACATGCTAATTTTAGCTCTAACACTGATGATCCACCTACAAATGTGAACTGACGTTCAAAAATAAAACATTTGAAAACGGACCATTTTCCACATTTCTGAAGCATGACGTAATGGGGGGGGTGTTATCTCTTTTGTCGAAAATCAGCCGTTTTTGCTCGAACATTAAATGCCTCCAAATGGTATTTAATTAACTTCCCGAGCCCCTGGAAGCATGAAAATCACTTTAAACATGCTAATTTTAGCTCTAACACTGATGATCCACCTACAAATGTGAACTGACGTTCAAAAATAAAACATTTGAAAACGGACCATTTTCCACATTTCTGAAGCATGACGTAATGGGGGGGTGTTATCTCTTTTGTCGAAAATCAGCCGTTTTTGCTCGAACATTAAATGCCTCCAAATGGTATTTAATTAACTTCCGAGCCCCTGGAAGCATGAAAATCACTTTAAACATGCTAATTTTAGCTCTAACACTGATGATCCACCTACAAATGTGAACTGACGTTCAAAAATGAAACATTTGAAAACGGACCATTTTCCACATTTCTGAAGCATGACGTAATGGGGGGGTTTTATCTCTTTTGTCGAAAATCAGCCGTTTTTGCTCTAACATTAAATGCCTCCAAATGGTATTTAATTAACTTCCCGGGGTGAAGAAACCCTTTTTGAGAACTCAGAGTGAGTAAATTGGCCATTTTCATGCACTTTTAACCATTCCATAAATCTTGTGTTTTGGGCCCCTGGAAGCATGAAAATCACTTTAAACATGCTAATTTTAGCTCTAACACTGATGATCCACCTACAAATGTGAACTGACGTTCAAAAATAAAACATTTGAAAACGGACCATTTTCCACATTTCTGAAGCATGACGTAATGGGGAGGTGTTATCTCTTTTGTCGAAAATCAGCCGTTTTTGCTCGAACATTAAATGCCTCCAAATGGTATTTATTTCACTTCCCGAGCCCCTGGAAGCATGAAAATCACTTTAAACATGCTAATTTTAGCTCTAACACTGATGATCCACCTACAAATGTGAACTGACGTTCAAAAATAAAACATTTGAAAACGGACCATTTTCCACATTTCTGAAGCATGACGTAATGGGGGGGTGTTATCTCTTTTGTCGAAAATCAGCCGTTTTTGCTCGAACATTAAATGCCTCCAAATGGTATTTAATTAACTTCCGAGCCCCTGGAAGCATGAAAATCACTTTAAACATGCTAATTTTAGCTCTAACACTGATGATCCACCTACAAATGTGAACTGACGTTCAAAAATAAAACATTTGAAAACGGACCATTTTCCACATTTCTGAAGCATGACGTAATGGGGGCGTGTTATCTCTTTTGTCGAAAATCAGCCGTTTTTGCTCGAACATTAAATGCCTCCAAATGGTATTTAATTAACTTCCGAGCCCCTGGAAGCATGAAAATCACTTTAAACATGCTAATTTTAGCTCTAACACTGATGATCCACCTACAAATGTGAACTGACGTTCAGAAATAAAACATTTGAAAACGGACCATTTTCCACATTTCTGAAGCATGACGTAATGGGGGGGTGTTATCTCTTTTGTTGAAAATCAGCCGTTTTTGCTCGAACATTAAATGCCTCCAAATGGTATTTATTTCACTTCCCGAGCCCCTGGAAGCATGAAAATCACTTTAAACATGCTAATTTTAGCTCTAACACTGATGATCCACCTACAAATGTGAACTGACGTTCAAAAATGAAACATTTGAAAACGGACCATTTTCCACATTTCTGAAGCATGACGTAATGGGGGGGTTTTATCTCTTTTGTCGAAAATCAGCCGTTTTTGCTCTAACATTAAATGCCTCCAAATGGTATTTAATTAACTTCCCGGGGTGAAGAAACCCTTTTTGAGAACTCAGAGTGAGTAAATTGGCCATTTTCATGCACTTTTAACCATTCCATAAATCTTGTGTTTTGGGCCCCTGGAAGCATGAAAATCACTTTAAACATGCTAATTTTAGCTCTAACACTGATGATCCACCTACAAATGTGAACTGACGTTCAAAAATAAAACTTTTGAAAACGGACCATTTTCCACATTTCTGAAGCATGACGTAATGGGGGGGTGTTATCTCTTTTGTCGAAAATCAGCCGTTTTTGCTTGAACATTAAATGCCTCCAAATGGTATTTAATTAACTTCCCGAAACCCCTGGAAGCATGAAAATCACTTTAAACATGCTAATTTTAGCTCTAACACTGATGATCCACCTACAAATGTGAACTGACGTTCAAAAATAAAACATTTGAAAACGGACCATTTTCCACATTTCTGAAGCATGACGTAATGGGGGGGTGTTATCTCTTTTGTCGAAAATCAGCCGTTTTTGCTTGAACATTAAATGCCTCCAAATGGTATTTAATTAACTTCCCGAGCCCCTGGAAGCATGAAAATCACTTTAAACATGCTAATTTTAGCTCTAACACTGATGATCCACCTACAAATGTGAACTGACGTTCAAAAATAAAACATTTGAAAACTGACCATTTTCCACATTTCTGAAGCATGACGTAATGGGGGGGTGTTATCTCTTTTGTCGAAAATCAGCCGTTTTTGCTCTAACATTAAATGCCTCCAAATGGTATTTATTTAACTTCCCGGGGTGAAGAAACCCTTTTTGAGAACTCAGAGTGAGTAAATTGGCCATTTTCATGCACTTTTAACCATTCCATAAATCCTGTGTTTTGGGCCCCTGGAACCATGAAAATCACTTTAAACATGCTAATTTTAGCTCTAACACTGATGATCCACCTACAAATGTGAACTGACGTTCAAAAATAAAACATTTGAAAACGGACCATTTTCCACATTTCTGAAGCATGACGTAATGGGGGGGTGTTATCTCTTTTGTCGAAAATCAGCCGTTTTTGCTCGAACATTAAATGCCTCCAAATGGTATTTATTTCACGTCCCGAGCCCCTGGAAGCATGAAAATCACTTTAAACATGCTAATTTTAGCTCTAACACTGATGATCCACCTACAAATGTGAACTGACGTTCAAAAATAAAACATTTGAAAACGGACCATTTTCCACATTTCTGAAGCATGACGTAATGGGGGGGTGTTATCTCTTTTGTCGAAAATCAGCCGTTTTTGCTCGAACATTAAATGCCTCCAAATGGTATTTATTTCCCTTCCCGAGCCCCTGGAAGCATGAAAATCACTTTAAACATGCTAATTTTAGCTCTAACACTGATGATCCACCTACAAATGTGAACTGACGTTCAAAAATAAAACATTTGAAAACGGACCATTTTCCACATTTCTGAAGCATGACGTAATGGGGGGGTGTTATCTCTTTTGTCGAAAATCAGCCGTTTTTGCTCGAACATTAAATGCCTCCAAATGGTATTTAATTAACTTCCCGAGCCCCTGGAAGCATGAAAATCACTTTAAACATGCTAATTTTAGCTCTAACACTGATGATCCACCTACAAATGTGAACTGACGTTCAAAAATAAAACATTTGAAAACGGACCATTTTCCACATTTCTGAAGCATGACGTAATGGGGGGTGTTATCTCTTTTGTCGAAAATCAGCTGTTTTTGCTCGAACATTAAATGCCTCCAAATGGTATTTAATTAACTTCCCGGGGTGAAGAAACCCTTTTTGAGAACTCAGAGTGAGTAAATTGGCCATTTTCATGCACTTTTAACCATTCCATAAATCTTGTGTTTTGGGCCCCAAGAAGCATAAAAATCACTTTAAACATGCTAATTTTAGCTCTAACACTGATGATCCACCTACAAATGTGAACTGACCTTCAAAAATAAAACATTTGAAAACGGACCATTTTCCACATTTCTGAAGCATGACGTAATGGGGGGGTGTTATCTCTTTTGTCGAAAATCAGCCGTTTTTGCTCGAACATTAAATGCCTCCAAATGGTATTTAATTAACTTCCCGGGGTGAAGAAACCCTTTTTGAGAACTCAGAGTGAGTAAATTGGCCATTTTCATGCACTTTTAACCATTCCATAAATCTTGTGTTTTGGGCCCCTGGAAGCATGAAAATCACTTTAAACATGCTAATTTTAGCTCTAACACTGATGATCCACCTACAAATGTGAACTGACGTTCAAAAATAAAACATTTGAAAACGGACCATTTTCCACATTTCTGAAGCATGACGTAATGGGGGGTGTTATCTCTCTTGTCGAAAATCAGCCGTTTTTGCTCGAACATTAAATGCCTCCAAATGGTATTTAATTAACTTCCCGAGCCCCTGGAAGCATGAAAATCACTTTAAACATGCTAATTTTAGCTCTAACACTGATGATCCACCTACAAATGTGAACTGCTGTTCAAAAATAAAACATTTGAAAACGGACCATTTTCCACATTTCTGAAGCATGACGTAATGGGGGGTGTTATCTCTTTTGTCGAAAATCAGCTGTTTTTGCTCGAACATTAAATGCCTCCAAATGGTATTTAATTAACTTCCCGGGGTGAAGAAACCCTTTTTGAGAACTCAGAGTGAGTAAATTGGCCATTTTCATGCACTTTTAACCATTCCATAAATCTTGTGTTTTGGGCCCCAAGAAGCATGAAAATCACTTTAAACATGCTAATTTTAGCTCTAACACTGATGATCCACCTACAAATGTGAACTGACCTTCAAAAATAAAACATTTGAAAACGGACCATTTTCCACATTTCTGAAGCATGACGTAATGGGGGGGTGTTATCTCTTTTGTCGAAAATCAGCCGTTTTTGCTCGAACATTAAATGCCTCCAAATGGTATTTAATTAACTTCCCGGGGTGAAGAAACCCTTTTTGAGAACTCAGAGTGAGTAAATTGGCCATTTTCATGCACTTTTAACCATTCCATAAATCTTGTGTTTTGGGCCCCTGGAAGCATGAAAATCACTTTAAAAATGCTAATTTTAGCTCTAACACTGATGATCCACCTACAAATGTGAACTGACGTTCAAAAATAAAACATTTGAAAACGGACCATTTTCCACATTTCTGAAGCATGACGTAATGGGGGGGTGTTATCTCTTTTGTCGAAAATCAGCCGTTTTTGCTCGAACATTAAATGCCTCCAAATGGTATTTATTTCACTTCCCGAGCCCCTGGAAGCATGAAAATCACTTTAAACATGCTAATTTTAGCTCTAACACTGATGATCCACCTACAAATGTGAACTGACGTTCAAAAATAAAACATTTGAAAACGGACCATTTTCCACATTTCTGAAGCATGACGTAATGGGGGGGTGTTATCTCTTTTGTCGAAAATCAGCCGTTTTTGCTCGAACATTAAATGCCTCCAAATGGTATTTAATTAACTTCCCGAGCCCCTGGAAGCATGAAAATCACTTTAAACATGCTAATTTTAGCTCTAACACTGATGATCCACCTACAAATGTGAACTGACGTTCAAAAATAAAACATTTGAAAACGGACCATTTTCCACATTTCTGAAGCATGACGTAATGGGGGGGTGTTATCTCTTTTGTCGAAAATCAGCCGTTTTTGCTCGAACATTAAATGCCTCCAAATGGCATTTAATTAACTTCCGAGCCCCTGGAAGCATGAAAATCACTTTAAACATGCTAATTTTAGCTCTAACACTGATGATCCACCTACAAATGTGAACTGACGTTCAAAAATAAAACATTTGAAAACGGACCATTTTCCACATTTCTGAAGCATGACGTAATGGGGGGGTGTTATCTCTTTTGTCGAAAATCAGCCGTTTTTGCTCGAACATTAAATGCCTCCAAATGGTATTTATTTCACTTCCCGAGCCCCTGGAAGCATAAAAATCACTTTAAACATGCTAATTTTAGCTCTAACACTGATGATCCACCTACAAATGTGAACTGACGTTCAAAAATAAAACATTTGAAAACGGACCATTTTCCACATTTCTGAAGCATGACGTAATGGGGGGGTGTTATCTCTTTTGTCGAAAATCAGCCGTTTTTGCTCGAACATTAAATGCCTCCGAATGGTATTTAATTAACTTCCCGAGCCCCTGGAAGCATGAAAATCACTTTAAACATGCTAATTTTAGCTCTAACACTGATGATCCACCTACAAATGTGAACTGACGTTCAAAAATAAAACATTTGAAAACTGACCATTTTCCACATTTCTGAAGCATGACGTAATGGGGGGGTGTTATCTCTTTTGATGAAAATCAGCCGTTTTTGCTCTAACATTAAATGCCTCCAAATGGTATTTAATTAACTTCCCGGGGTGAAGAAACCCTTTTTGAGAACTCAGAGTGAGTAAATTGGCCATTTTCATGCACTTTTAACCATTCCATAAATCTTGTGTTTTGGGCCCCTGGAAGCATGAAAATCACTTTAAACATGCTAATTTTAGCTCTAACACTGATGATCCACCTACAAATGTGAACTGACGTTCAAAAATAAAACATTTGAAAACGGACCATTTTCCACATTTCTGAAGCATGACGTAATGGGGGGGTGTTATCTCTTTTGTCGAAAATCAGCCGTTTTTGCTCGAACATTAAATGCCTCCAAATGGTATTTATTTCACTTCCCGAGCCCCTGGAAGCATGAAAATCACTTTAAGCATGCTAATTTTAGCTCTAACACTGATGATCCACCTACAAATGTGAACTGACGTTCAAAAATAAAACATTTGAAAACGGACCATTTTCCACATTTCTGAAGCATGACGTAATGGGGGGGTGTTATCTCTTTTGTCGAAAATCAGCCGTTTTTGCTCGAACATTAAATGCCTCCAAATGGTATTTATTTCACTTCCCGAGCCCCTGGAAGCATGAAAATCACTTTAAACATGCTAATTTTAGCTCTAACACTGATGATCCACCTACAAATGTGAACTGACGTTCAAAAATAAAACATTTGAAAACGGACCATTTTCCACATTTCTGAAGCATGACGTAATGGGGGGGTGTTATCTCTTTTGTCGAAAATCAGCCGTTTTTGCTCGAACATTAAATGCCTCCAAATGGTATTTAATTAACTTCCCGAGCCCCTGGAAGCATGAAAATCACTTTAAACATGCTAATTTTAGCTCTAACACTGATGATCCACCTACAAATGTGAACTGACGTTCAAAAATAAAACATTTGAAAACGGACCATTTTCCACATTTCTGAAGCATGACGTAATGGGGGGTGTTATCTCTTTTGTCGAAAATCAGCTGTTTTTGCTCGAACATTAAATGCCTCCAAATGGTATTTAATTAACTTCCCGGGGTGAAGAAACCCTTTTTGAGAACTCAGAGTGAGTAAATTGGCCATTTTCATGCACTTTTAACCATTCCATAAATCTTGTGTTTTGGGCCCCAAGAAGCATGAAAATCACTTTAAACATGCTAATTTTAGCTCTAACACTGATGATCCACCTACAAATGTGAACTGACCTTCAAAAATACAACATTTGAAAACGGACCATTTTCCACATTTCTGAAGCATGGCGTAATGGGGGGGTGTTATCTCTTTTGTCGAAAATCAGCCGTTTTTGCTCGAACATTAAATGCCTCCAAATGGTATTTAATTAACTTCCCGGGGTGAAGAAACCCTTTTTGAGAACTCAGAGTGAGTAAATTGGCCATTTTCATGCACTTTTAACCATTCCATAAATCTTGTGTTTTGGGCCCCTGGAAGCATGAAAATCACTTTAAACATGCTAATTTTAGCTCTAACACTGATGATCCACCTACAAATGTGAACTGACGTTCAAAAATAAAACATTTGAAAACGGACCATTTTCCACATTTCTGAAGCATGACGTAATGGGGGGGTGTTATCTCTTTTGTCGAAAATCAGCCGTTTTTGCTCGAACATTAAATGCCTCCAAATGGTATTTATTTCACTTCCCGAGCCCCTGGAAGCATGAAAATCACTTTAAACATGCTAATTTTAGCTCTAACACTGATGATCCACCTACAAATGTGAACTGACGTTCAAAAATAAAACATTTGAAAACGGACCATTTTCCACATTTCTGAAGCATGACGTAATGGGGGGGGTGTTATCTCTTTTGTCGAAAATCAGCCGTTTTTGCTCGAACATTAAATGCCTCCAAATGGTATTTAATTAACTTCCCGAGCCCCTGGAAGCATGAAAATCACTTTAAACATGCTAATTTTAGCTCTAACACTGATGATCCACCTACAAATGTGAACTGACGTTCAAAAATAAAACATTTGAAAACGGACCATTTTCCACATTTCTGAAGCATGACGTAATGGGGGGGTGTTATCTCTTTTGTCGAAAATCAGCCGTTTTTGCTCGAACATTAAATGCCTCCAAATGGTATTTAATTAACTTCCGAGCCCCTGGAAGCATGAAAATCACTTTAAACATGCTAATTTTAGCTCTAACACTGATGATCCACCTACAAATGTGAACTGACGTTCAAAAATAAAACATTTGAAAACGGACCATTTTCCACATTTCTGAAGCATGACGTAATGGGGGGGTGTTATCTCTTTTGTCGAAAATCAGCCGTTTTTGCTCGAACATTAAATGCCTCCAAATGGTATTTATTTCACTTCCCGAGCCCCTGGAAGCATGAAAATCACTTTAAACATGCTAATTTTAGCTCTAACACTGATGATCCACCTACAAATGTGAACTGACGTTCAAAAATAAAACATTTGAAAACGGACCATTTTCCACATTTCTGAAGCATGACGTAATGGGGGGGTGTTATCTCTTTTGTCGAAAATCAGCCGTTTTTGCTCGAACATTAAATGCCTCCGAATGGTATTTAATTAACTTCCCGAGCCCCTGGAAGCATGAAAATCACTTTAAACATGCTAATTTTAGCTCTAACACTGATGATCCACCTACAAATGTGAACTGACGTTCAAAAATAAAACATTTGAAAACTGACCATTTTCCACATTTCTGAAGCATGACGTAATGGGGGGGTGTTATCTCTTTTGATGAAAATCAGCCGTTTTTGCTCTAACATTAAATGCCTCCAAATGGTATTTAATTAACTTCCCGGGGTGAAGAAACCCTTTTTGAGAACTCAGAGTGAGTAAATTGGCCATTTTCATGCACTTTTAACCATTCCATAAATCTTGTGTTTTGGGCCCCTGGAAGCATGAAAATCACTTTAAACATGCTAATTTTAGCTCTAACACTGATGATCCACCTACAAATGTGAACTGACGTTCAAAAATAAAACATTTGAAAACGGACCATTTTCCACATTTCTGAAGCATGACGTAATGGGGGGGTGTTATCTCTTTTGTCGAAAATCAGCCGTTTTTGCTCGAACATTAAATGCCTCCAAATGGTATTTATTTCACTTCCCGAGCCCCTGGAAGCATGAAAATCACTTTAAACATGCTAATTTTAGCTCTAACACTGATGATCCACCTACAAATGTGAACTGACGTTCAAAAATAAAACATTTGAAAACGGACCATTTTCCACATTTCTGAAGCATGACGTAATGGGGGGGTGTTATCTCTTTTGTCGAAAATCAGCCGTTTTTGCTCGAACATTAAATGCCTCCAAATGGTATTTATTTCACTTCCCGAGCCCCTGGAAGCATGAAAATCACTTTAAACATGCTAATTTTAGCTCTAACACTGATGATCCACCTACAAATGTGAACTGACGTTCAAAAATAAAACATTTGAAAACGGACCATTTTCCACATTTCTGAAGCATGACGTAATGGGGGGGTGTTATCTCTTTTGTCGAAAATCAGCCGTTTTTGCTCGAACATTAAATGCCTCCAAATGGTATTTAATTAACTTCCCGAGCCCCTGGAAGCATGAAAATCACTTTAAACATGCTAATTTTAGCTCTAACACTGATGATCCACCTACAAATGTGAACTGACGTTCAAAAATAAAACATTTGAAAACGGACCATTTTCCACATTTCTGAAGCATGACTTAATGGGGGGTGTTATCTCTTTTGTCGAAAATCAGCTGTTTTTGCTCGAACATTAAATGCCTCCAAATGGTATTTAATTAACTTCCCGGGGTGAAGAAACCCTTTTTGAGAACTCAGAGTGAGTAAATTGGCCATTTTCATGCACTTTTAACCATTCCATAAATCTTGTGTTTTGGGCCCCAAGAAGCATGAAAATCACTTTAAACATGCTAATTTTAGCTCTAACACTGATGATCCACCTACAAATGTGAACTGACCTTCAAAAATAAAACATTTGAAAACGGACCATTTTCCACATTTCTGAAGCATGACGTAATGGGGGGGTGTTATCTCTTTTGTCGAAAATCAGCCGTTTTTGCTCGAACATTAAATGCCTCCAAATGGTATATAATTAACTTCCCGGGGTGAAGAAACCCTTTTTGAGAACTCAGAGTGAGTAAATTGGCCATTTTCATGCACTTTTAACCATTCCATAAATCTTGTGTTTTGGGCCCCTGGAAGCATGAAAATCACTTTAAACATGCTAATTTTAGCTCTAACACTGATGATCCACCTACAAATGTGAACTGACGTTCAAAAATAAAACATTTGAAAACGGACCATTTTCCACATTTCTGAAGCATGACGTAATGGGGGGGTGTTATCTCTTTTGTCGAAAATCAGCCGTTTTTGCTCGAACATTAAATGCCTCCAAATGGTATTTATTTCACTTCCCGAGCCCCTGGAAGCATGAAAATCACTTTAAACATGCTAATTTTAGCTCTAACACTGATGATCCACCTACAAATGTGAACTGACGTTCAAAAATAAAACATTTGAAAACGGACCATTTTCCACATTTCTGAAGCATGACGTAATGGGGGGGGTGTTATCTCTTTTGTCGAAAATCAGCCGTTTTTGCTCGAACATTAAATGCCTCCAAATGGTATTTAATTAACTTCCCGAGCCCCTGGAAGCATGAAAATCACTTTAAACATGCTAATTTTAGCTCTAACACTGATGATCCACCTACAAATGTGAACTGACGTTCAAAAATAAAACATTTGAAAACGGACCATTTTCCACATTTCTGAAGCATGACGTAATGGGGGGGTGTTATCTCTTTTGTCGAAAATCAGCCGTTTTTGCTCGAACATTAAATGCCTCCAAATGGTATTTAATTAACTTCCGAGCCCCTGGAAGCATGAAAATCACTTTAAACATGCTAATTTTAGCTCTAACACTGATGATCCACCTACAAATGTGAACTGACGTTCAAAAATGAAACATTTGAAAACGGACCATTTTCCACATTTCTGAAGCATGACGTAATGGGGGGGTTTTATCTCTTTTGTCGAAAATCAGCCGTTTTTGCTCTAACATTAAATGCCTCCAAATGGTATTTAATTAACTTCCCGGGGTGAAGAAACCCTTTTTGAGAACTCAGAGTGAGTAAATTGGCCATTTTCATGCACTTTTAACCATTCCATAAATCTTGTGTTTTGGGCCCCTGGAAGCATGAAAATCACTTTAAACATGCTAATTTTAGCTCTAACACTGATGATCCACCTACAAATGTGAACTGACGTTCAAAAATAAAACATTTGAAAACGGACCATTTTCCACATTTCTGAAGCATGACGTAATGGGGAGGTGTTATCTCTTTTGTCGAAAATCAGCCGTTTTTGCTCGAACATTAAATGCCTCCAAATGGTATTTATTTCACTTCCCGAGCCCCTGGAAGCATGAAAATCACTTTAAACATGCTAATTTTAGCTCTAACACTGATGATCCACCTACAAATGTGAACTGACGTTCAAAAATAAAACATTTGAAAACGGACCATTTTCCACATTTCTGAAGCATGACGTAATGGGGGGGTGTTATCTCTTTTGTCGAAAATCAGCCGTTTTTGCTCGAACATTAAATGCCTCCAAATGGTATTTAATTAACTTCCGAGCCCCTGGAAGCATGAAAATCACTTTAAACATGCTAATTTTAGCTCTAACACTGATGATCCACCTACAAATGTGAACTGACGTTCAAAAATAAAACATTTGAAAACGGACCATTTTCCACATTTCTGAAGCATGACGTAATGGGGGCGTGTTATCTCTTTTGTCGAAAATCAGCCGTTTTTGCTCGAACATTAAATGCCTCCAAATGGTATTTAATTAACTTCCGAGCCCCTGGAAGCATGAAAATCACTTTAAACATGCTAATTTTAGCTCTAACACTGATGATCCACCTACAAATGTGAACTGACGTTCAGAAATAAAACATTTGAAAACGGACCATTTTCCACATTTCTGAAGCATGACGTAATGGGGGGGTGTTATCTCTTTTGTTGAAAATCAGCCGTTTTTGCTCGAACATTAAATGCCTCCAAATGGTATTTATTTCACTTCCCGAGCCCCTGGAAGCATGAAAATCACTTTAAACATGCTAATTTTAGCTCTAACACTGATGATCCACCTACAAATGTGAACTGACGTTCAAAAATGAAACATTTGAAAACGGACCATTTTCCACATTTCTGAAGCATGACGTAATGGGGGGGTTTTATCTCTTTTGTCGAAAATCAGCCGTTTTTGCTCTAACATTAAATGCCTCCAAATGGTATTTAATTAACTTCCCGGGGTGAAGAAACCCTTTTTGAGAACTCAGAGTGAGTAAATTGGCCATTTTCATGCACTTTTAACCATTCCATAAATCTTGTGTTTTGGGCCCCTGGAAGCATGAAAATCACTTTAAACATGCTAATTTTAGCTCTAACACTGATGATCCACCTACAAATGTGAACTGACGTTCAAAAATAAAACTTTTGAAAACGGACCATTTTCCACATTTCTGAAGCATGACGTAATGGGGGGGTGTTATCTCTTTTGTCGAAAATCAGCCGTTTTTGCTTGAACATTAAATGCCTCCAAATGGTATTTAATTAACTTCCCGAAACCCCTGGAAGCATGAAAATCACTTTAAACATGCTAATTTTAGCTCTAACACTGATGATCCACCTACAAATGTGAACTGACGTTCAAAAATAAAACATTTGAAAACGGACCATTTTCCACATTTCTGAAGCATGACGTAATGGGGGGGTGTTATCTCTTTTGTCGAAAATCAGCCGTTTTTGCTCTAACATTAAATGCCTCCAAATGGTATTTAATTAACTTCCCGGGGTGAAGAAACCCTTTTTGAGAACTCAGAGTGAGTAAATTGGCAATTTTCATGCACTTTTAACCATTCCATAAATCTTGTGTTTTGGGCTCCTGGAAGCATGAAAATCACTTTAAACATGCTAATTTTAGCTCTAACACTGATGATCCACCTACAAATGTGAACTGACGTTCAAAAATAAAACATTTGAAAACGGACCATTTTCCACATTTCTGAAGCATGACGTAATGGGGGGGTGTTATCTCTTTTGTCGAAAATCAGCCGTTTTTGCTCGAACATTAAATGCCTCCAAATGGTATTTATTTCACGTCCCGAGCCCCTGGAAGCATGAAAATCACTTTAAACATGCTAATTTTAGCTCTAACACTGATGATCCACCTACAAATGTGAACTGACGTTCAAAAATAAAACATTTGAAAACGGACCATTTTCCACATTTCTGAAGCATGACGTAATGGGGGGGTGTTATCTATTTTGTCGAAAATCAGCCGTTTTTGCTCGAACATTAAATGCCTCCAAATGGTATTTATTTCCCTTCCCGAGCCCCTGGAAGCATGAAAATCACTTTAAACATGCTAATTTTAGCTCTAACACTGATGATCCACCTACAAATGTGAACTGACGTTCAAAAATAAAACATTTGAAAACGGACCATTTTCCACATTTCTGAAGCATGACGTAATGGGGGGGTTTTATCTCTTTTGTCGAAAATCAGCCGTTTTTGCTCGATCATTAAATGCCTCCAAATGGTATTTAATTAACTTCCCGAGCCCCTGGAAGCATGAAAATCACTTTAAACATGCTAATTTTAGCTCTAACACTGATGATCCACCTACAAATGTGAACTGACGTTCAAAAATAAAACATTTGAAAACGGACCATTTTCCACATTTCTGAAGCATGACGTAATGGGGGGGTGTTATCTCTTTTGTCGAAAATCAGCCGTTTTTGCTCTAACATTAAATGCCTCCAAATGGTATTTAATTAACTTCCCGGGGTGAAGAAACCCTTTTTGAGAACTCAGAGTGAGTAAATTGGCCATTTTCATGCACTTTTAACCATTCCATAAATCTTGTGTTTTGGGCCCCTGGAAGCATGAAAATCACTTTAAACATGCTAATTTTAGCTCTAACACTGATGATCCACCTACAAATGTGAACTGACGTTCAAAAATAAAACATTTGAAAACGGACCATTTTCCACATTTCTGAAGCATGACGTAATGGGGGGGGTGTTATCTCTTTTGTCGAAAATCAGCCGTTTTTGCTCGAACATTAAATGCCTCCAAATGGTATTTAATTAACTTCCCGGGGTGAAGAAACCCTTTTTGAGAACTCAGAGTGAGTAAATTGGCCATTTTCATGCACTTTTAACCATTCCATAAATCTTGTGTTTTGGGCCCCTGGAAGCATGAAAATCACTTTAAACATGCTAATTTTAGCTCTAACACTGATGATCCACCTACAAATGTGAACTGACGTTCAAAAATAAAACATTTGAAAACGGACCATTTTCCACATTTCTGAAGCATGACGTAATGGGGGGGTGTTATCTCTTTTGTCGAAAATCAGCCGTTTTTGCTCGAACATTAAATGCCTCCAAATGGTATTTATTTCACTTCCCGAGCCCCTGGAACCATGAAAATCACTTTAAACATGCTAATTTTAGCTCTAACACTGATGATCCACCTACAAATGTGAACTTACGTTCAAAAATAAAACATTTGAAAACGGACCATTTTCCACATTTCTGAAGCATGACGTAATGGGGGGGTGTTATCTCTTTTGTCGAAAATCTGCCGTTTTTGCTCTAACATTAAATGCCTCCAAATGGTATTTAATTAACTTCCCGGGGTGAAGAAACCCTTTTTGAGAACTCAGAGTGAGTAAATTGGCCATTTTCATGCACTTTTAACCATTCCATAAATCTTGTGTTTTGGGCCCCTGGAATCATGAAAATCACTTTAAACATGCTAATTTTAGCTCTAACACTGATGATCCACCTACAAATGTGAACTGACGTTCAAAAATAAAACATTTGAAAACGGACCATTTTCCACATTTCTGAAGCATGACGTAATGGGGGGGGTGTTATCTCTTTTGTCGAAAATCAACCGTTTTTGCTCGAACATTAAATGCCTCCAAATGGTATTTATTTCACTTCCCGAGCCCCTGGAAGCATGAAAATCACTTTAAACATGCTAATTTTAGCTCTAACACTGATGATCCACCTACAAATGTGAACTTACGTTCAAAAATAAAACATTTGAAAACGGACCATTTTCCACATTTCTGAAGCATGACGTAATGGGGGGGTGTTATCTCTTTTGTCGAAAATCAGCCGTTTTTGCTCGAACATTAAATGCCTCCAAATGGTATTTAATTAACTTCCCGAGCCCCTGGAAGCATGAAAATCACTTTAAACATGCTAATTTTAGCTCTAACACTGATGATCCACCTACAAATGTGAACTGACGTTCAAAAATAAAACATTTGAAAACGGACCATTTTCCACATTTCTGAAGCATGATGTAATGGGGGGGGTGTTATCTCTTTTGTCGAAAATCAGCCGTTTTTGCTCGAACATTAAATGCCTCCAAATGGTATTTAATTAACTTCCGAGCCCCTGGAAGCATGAAAATCACTTTAAACATGCTAATTTTAGCTCTAACACTGATGATCCACCTACAAATGTGAACTGACGTTCAAAAATAAAACATTTGAAAACGGACCGTTTCCACATTTCTGAAGCATGACGTAATGGGGGGGTGTTATCTCTTTTGTCGAAAATCAGCCGTTTTTGCTCGAACATTAAATGCCTCTAAATGGTATTTAATTAACTTCCGAGCCCCTGGAAGCATGAAAATCACTTTAAACATGCTAATTTTAGCTCTAACACTGATGATCCACCTACAAATGTGAACTGACGTTCAAAAATAAAACATTTGAAAACGGACCATTTTCCACATTTCTGAAGCATGACGTAATGGGGGGGTGTTATCTCTTTTGTCGAAAATCAGCCATTTTTGCTCGAACATTAAATGCCTCCAAATGGTATTTAATTAACTTCCGAGCCCCTGGAAGCATGAAAATCACTTTAAACATGCTAATTTTAGCTCTAACACTGATGATCCACCTACAAATGTGAACTGACGTTCAAAAATAAAACATTTGAAAACGGACCATTTTCCACATTTCTGAAGCATGACGTAATGGGGGGGTGTTATCTCTTTTGTCGAAAATCAGCCGTTTTTGCTCTAACATTAAATGCCTCCAAATGGTATTTAATTAACTTCCCTGGGTGAAGAAACCCTTTTTGAGAACTCAGAGTGAGTAAATTGGCCATTTTCATGCACTTTTAACCATTCCATAAATCTTGTGTTTTGGGCCCCTGGAAGCATGAAAATCACTTTAAACATGCTAATTTTAGCTCTAACACTGATGATCCGCCTACAAATGTGAACTGACGTTCAAAAATGAAACATTTGAAAACGGACCATTTTCCACATTTCTGAAGCATGACGTAATGGGGGGGTGTTATCTCTTTTGTCGAAAATCAGCCGTTTTTGCTCGAACATTAAATGCCTCCAAATGGTATTTAATTAACTTCCCGGGGTGAAGAAACCCTTTTTGAGAACTCAGAGTGAGTAAATTGGCCATTTTCATGCACTTTTAACCATTCCATAAATCTTGTGTTTTGGGCCCCTGGAAGCATGAAAATCACTTTAAACATGCTAATTTTAGCTCTAACACTGATGATCCACCTACAAATGTGAACTGACGTTCAAAAATAAAACATTTGAAAACGGACCATTTTCCACATTTCTGAAGCATGACGTAATGGGGGGGTGTTATCTCTTTTGTCGAAAATCAGCCGTTTTTGCTCTAACATTAAATGCCTCCAAATGGTATTTAATTAACTTCCCGGGGTGAAGAAACCCTTTTTGAGAACTCAGAGTGAGTAAATTGGCCATTTTCATGCACTTTTAACCATTCCATAAATCTTGTGTTTTGGGCCCCTGGAAGCATGAAAATCACTTTAAACATGCTAATTTTAGCTCTAACACTGATGATCCACCTACAAATGTGAACTGACGTTCAAAAATAAAACATTTGAAAACGGACCATTTTCCACATTTCTGAAGCATGACGTAATGGGGGGGTGTTATCTCTTTTGTCGAAAATCAGCCGTTTTTGCTCGAACATTAAATGCCTCCAAATGGTATTTATTTCACTTCCCGAGCCCCTGGAAGCATGAAAATCACTTTAAACATGCTAATTTTAGCTCTAACACTGATGATCCACCTACAAATGTGAACTGACGTTCAAAAATAAAACATTTGAAAACGGACCATTTTCCACATTTCTGAAGCATGACGTAATGGGGGGGTGTTATCTCTTTTGTCGAAAATCAGCCGTTTTTGCTCTAACATTAAATGCCTCCAAATGGTATTTAATTAACTTCCCGGGGTGAAGAAACCCTTTTTGAGAACTCAGAGTGAGTAAATTGGCCATTTTCATGCACTTTTAACCATTCCATAAATCTTGTGTTTTGGGCCCCTGGAAGCATGAAAATCACTTTAAACATGCTAATTTTAGCTCTAACACTGATGATCCACCTACAAATGTGAACTGACGTTCAAAAATAAAACATTTGAAAACGGACCATTTTCCACATTTCTGAAGCATGACGTAATGGGGGGGTGTTATCTCTTTTGTCGAAAATCAGCCGTTTTTGCTCGAACATTAAATGCCTCCAAATGGTATTTATTTCACTTCCCGAGCCCCTGGAAGCATGAAAATCACTTTAAACATGCTAATTTTAGCTCTAACACTGATGATCCACCTACAAATGTGAACTGACGTTCAAAAATAAAACATTTGAAAACGGACCATTTTCCACATTTCTGAAGCATGACGTAATGGGGGGGTGTTATCTCTTTTGTCGAAAATCAGCCGTTTTTGCTCTAACATTAAATGCCTCCAAATGGTATTTAATTAACTTCCCGGGGTGAAGAAACCCTTTTTGAGAACTCAGAGTGAGTAAATTGGCCATTTTCATGCACTTTTAACCATTCCATAAATCTTGTGTTTTGGGCCCCTGGAAGCATGAAAATCACTTTAAACATGCTAATTTTAGCTCTAACACTGATGATCCACCTACAAATGTGAACTGACGTTCAAAAATAAAACATTTGAAAACGGACCATTTTCCACATTTCTGAAGCATGACGTAATGGGGGGGTGTTATCTCTTTTGTCGAAAATCAGCCATTTTTGCTCGAACATTAAATGCCTCCAAATGGTATTTAATTAACTTCCCGAGCCCCTGGAAGCATGAAAATCACTTTAAACATGCTAATTTTAGCTCTAACACTGATGATCCACCTACAAATGTGAACTGACGTTCAAAAATGAAACATTTGAAAACGGACCATTTTCCACATTTCTGAAGCATGACGTAATGGGGGGGTGTTATCTCTTTTGTGGAAAATCAGCCTTTTTTGCTCGAACATTAAATGCCTCCAAATGGTATTTAATTAACTTCCCGGGGTGAAGAAACCCTTTTTGAGAACTCAGAGTGAGTAAATTGGCCATTTTCATGCACTTTTAACCATTCCATAAATCTTGTGTTTTGGGCCCCTGGAAGCATGAAAATCACTTTAAACATGCTAATTTTAGCTCTAACACTGATGATCCACCTACAAATGTGAACTGACGTTCAAAAATAAAACATTTGAAAACGGACCATTTTCCACATTTCTGAAGCATGACGTAATGGGGGGGTGTTATCTCTTTTGTCGAAAATCAGCCATTTTTGCTCGAACATTAAATGCCTCCAAATGGTATTTAATTAACTTCCCGAGCCCCTGGAAGCATGAAAATCACTTTAAACATGCTAATTTTAGCTCTAACACTGATGATCCACCTACAAATGTGAACTGACGTTCAAAAATGAAACATTTGAAAACGGACCATTTTCCACATTTCTGAAGCATGACGTAATGGGGGGGTGTTATCTCTTTTGTGGAAAATCAGCCTTTTTTGCTCGAACATTAAATGCCTCCAAATGGTATTTAATTAACTTCCCGGGGTGAAGAAACCCTTTTTGAGAACTCAGAGTGAGTAAATTGGCCATTTTCATGCACTTTTAACCATTCCATAAATCTTGTGTTTTGGGCCCCTGGAAGCATGAAAATCACTTTAAACATGCTAATTTTAGCTCTAACACTGATGATCCACCTACAAATGTGAACTGACGTTCAAAAATAAAACATTTGAAAACGGACCATTTTCCACATTTCTGAAGCATGACGTAATGGGGGGGTGTTATCTCTTTTGTCGAAAATCAGCCGTTTTTGCTCGAACATTAAATGCCTCCAAATGGTATTTAATTAACTTCCCGAGCCCCTGGAAGCATGAAAATCACTTTAAACATGCTAATTTTAGCTCTAACACTGATGATCCACCTACAAATGTGAACTGACGTTCAAAAATGAAACATTTGAAAACAGACCATTTTCCACATTTCTGAAGCATGACGTAATGGGGGGTGTTATCTCTTTTGTCGAAAATCAGCCGTTTTTGCTCGAACATTAAATGCCTCCAAATGGTATTTATTTCACTTCCCGAGCCCCTGGAAGCATGAAAATCACTTTAAACATGCTAATTTTAGCTCTAACACTGATGATCCACCTACAAATGTGAACTGACGTTCAAAAATAAAACTTTTGAAAACGGACCATTTTCCACATTTCTAAAGCATGACGTAATGGGGGGGTGTTATCTCTTTTGTCGAAAATCAGCCGTTTTTGCTCGAACATTAAATGCCTCCAAATGGTATTTAATTAACTTCCCGAGCCCCTGGAAGCATGAAAATCACTTTAAACATGCTAATTTTAGCTCTAACACTGATGATCCACCTACAAATGTGAACTGACGTTCAAAAATAAAACATTTGAAAACGGACCATTTCCCACATTTCTGAAGCATGACGTAATGGGGGGGTGTTATCTCTTTTGTCGAAAATCAGCCGTTTTTGCTCTAACATTAAATGCCTCCAAATGGTATTTAATTAACTTCCCGGGGTGAAGAAACCCTTTTTGAGAACTCAGAGTGAGTAAATTGGCCATTTTCATGCACTTTTAACCATTCCATAAATCTTGTGTTTTGGGCCCCTGGAAGCATGAAAATCACTTTAAACATGCTAATTTTAGCTCTAACACTGATGATCCACCTACAAATGTGAACTGACGTTCAAAAATAAAACATTTGAAAACGGACCCTTTTCCACATTTCTGAAGCATGACGTAATGGGGGGGTGTTATCTCTTTTGTCGAAAATCAGCCGTTTTTGCTCGAACATTAAATGCCTCCAAATGGTATTTAATTAACTTCCCGAGCCCCTGGAAGCATGAAAATCACTTTAAACATGCTAATTTTAGCTCTAACACTGATGATCCACCTACAAATGTGAACTGACGTTCAAAAATAAAACATTTGAAAACGGACCATTTTCCACATTTCTGAAGCATGACGTAATGGGGGGGTGTTATCTATTTTGTCGAAAATCAGCCGTTTTTGCTCGAACATTAAATGCCGCCAAATGGTATTTATTTCCCTTCCCGAGCCCCTGGAAGCATGAAAATCACTTTAAACATGCTAATTTTAGCTCTAACACTGATGATCCACCTACAAATGTGAACTGACGTTCAAAAATAAAACATTTGAAAACGGACAATTTTCCACATTTCTGAAGCATGACGTAATGGGGGGGTTTTATCTCTTTTGTCGAAAATCAGCCGTTTTTGCTCGAACATTAAATGCCTCCAAATGTTATTTAATTAACTTCCCGAGCCCCTGGAAGCATGAAAATCACTTTAAACATGCTAATTTTAGCTCTAACACTGATGATCCACCTACAAATGTGAACTGACGTTCAAAAATAAAACATTTGAAAACGGACCATTTTCCACATTTCTGAAGCATGACGTAATGGGGGGGTGTTATCTCTTTTGTCGAAAATCAGCTGTTTTTGCTCGAACATTAAATGCCTCCAAATGGTATTTAATTAACTTCCCGGGGTGAAGAAACCCTTTTTGAGAACTCAGAGTGAGTAAATTGGCCATTTTCATGCACTTTTAACCATTCCATAAATCTTGTGTTTTGGGCCCCTGGAAGCATGAAAATCACTTTAAACATGCTAATTTTAGCTCTAACACTGATGATCCACCTACAAATGTGAACTGACGTTCAAAAATAAAACATTTGAAAACGGACCATTTTCCACATTTCTGAAGCATGACGTAATGGGGGGGGGTGTTATCTCTTTTGTCGAAAATCAGCCGTTTTTGCTCGAACATTAAATGCCTCCAAATGGTATTTAATTAACTTCCCGGGGTGAAGAAACCCTTTTTGAGAACTCAGAGTGAGTAAATTGGCCATTTTCATGCACTTTTAACCATTCCATAAATTTTGTGTTTTGGGCCCCTGGAAGCATGAAAATCACTTTAAACATGCTAATTTTAGCTCTAACACTGATGATCCACCTACAAATGTGAACTGACGTTCAAAAATAAAACATTTGAAAACGGACCATTTTCCACATTTCTGAAGCATGACGTAATGGGGGGGTGTTATCTCTTTTGTCGAAAATCAGCCGTTTTTGCTCGAACATTAAATGCCTCCAAATGGTATTTATTTCACTTCCCGAGCCCCTGGAAGCATGAAAATCACTTTAAACATGCTAATTTTAGCTCTAACACTGATGATCCACCTACAAATGTGAACTTACGTTCAAAAATAAAACATTTGAAAACGGACCATTTTCCACATTTCTGAAGCATGACGTAATGGGGGGGTGTTATCTCTTTTGTCGAAAATCTGCCGTTTTTGCTCTAACATTAAATGCCTCCAAATGGTATTTAATTAACTTCCCGGGGTGAAGAAACCCTTTTTGAGAACTCAGAGTGAGTAAATTGGCCATTTTCATGCACTTTTAACCATTCCATAAATCTTGTGTTTTGGGCCCCTGGAAGCATGAAAATCACTTTAAACATGCTAATTTTAGCTCTAACACTGATGATCCACCTACAAATGTGAACTTACGTTCAAAAATAAAACATTTGAAAACGGACCATTTTCCACATTTCTGAAGCATGACGTAATGGGGGTGTGTTATCTCTTTTGTCGAAAATCAGCCGTTTTTGCTCGAACATTAAATGCCTCCAAATGGTATTTAATTAACTTCCCGAGCCCCTGGAAGCATGAAAATCACTTTAAACATGCTAATTTTAGCTCTAACACTGATGATCCACCTACAAATGTGAACTGACGTTCAAAAATAAAACATTTGAAAACGGACCATTTTCCACATTTCTGAAGCATGACGTAATGGGGGGGTGTTATCTCTTTTGTCGAAAATCAGCCGTTTTTGCTCGAACATTAAATGCCTCCAAATGGTATTTAATTAACTTCCCGAGCCCCTGGAAGCATGAAAATCACTTTAATCATGCTAATTTTAGCTCTAACACTGATGATCCACCTACAAATGTGAACTGACGTTCAAAAATAAAACATTTGAAAACGGACCATTTTCCACATTTCTGAAGCATGACGTAATGGGGGGGTGTTATCTCTTTTGTCGAAAATCAGCCGTTTTTGCTCTAACATTAAATGCCTCCAAATGGTATTTAATTAACCTTCCCGAGCCCCTGGAAGCATGAAAATCACTTTAAACATGCTAATTTTAGCTCTAACACTGATGATCCACCTACAAATGTGAACTGACGTTCAAAAATAAAACATTTGAAAACGGACCATTTCCCACATTTCTGAAGCATGACGTAATGGGGGGGTGTTATCTCTGTTGTCGAAAATCAGCCGTTTTTGCTCTAACATTAAATGCCTCCAAATGGTATTTAATTAACTTCCCTGGGTGAAGAAACCCTTTTTGAGAACTCAGAGTGAGTAAATTGGCCATTTTCATGCACTTTTAACCATTCCATAAATCTTGTGTTTTGGGCCCCTGGAAGCATGAAAATCACTTTAAACATGCTAATTTTAGCTCTAACACTGATGATCCACCTACAAATGTGAACTGACGTTCAAAAATAAAACATTTGAAAACGGACCATTTTCCACATTTCTGAAGCATGACGTAATGGGGGGGTGTTATCTCTTTTGTCGAAAATCAGCCGTTTTTGCTCGAACATTAAATGCCTCCAAATGGTATTTATTTCACTTCCCGAGCCCCTGGAAGCATGAAAATCACTTTAAACATGCTAATTTTAGCTCTAACACTGATGATCCACCTACAAATGTGAACTGACGTTCAAAAATAAAACATTTTAAAACGGACCATTTTCCACATTTCTGAAGCATGACGTAATGGGGGGGTGTTATCTCTTTTGTCGAAAATCAGCCGTTTTTGCTCGAACATTAAATGCCTCCAAATGGTATTTATTTCACTTCCCGAGCCCCTGGAAGCATGAAAATCACTTTAAACATGCTAATTTTAGCTCTAACACTGATGATCCACCTACAAATGTGAACTGACGTTCAAAAATAAAACATTTGAAAACGGACCATTTTCCACATTTCTGAAGCATGACGTAATGGGGGGGTGTTATCTCTTTTGTCGAAAATCAGCCGTTTTTGCTCAAACATTAAATGCCTCCAAATGGTATTTAATTAACTTCCCGAGCCCCTGGAAGCATGAAAATCACTTTAAACATGCTAATTTTAGCTCTAACACTGATGATCCACCTACAAATGTGAACTGACGTTCAAAAATAAAACATTTGAAAACGGACCATTTTCCACATTTCTGAAGCATGACGTAATGGGGGGGTGTTATTTCTTTTGTCGAAAATCAGCCGTTTTTGCTCGAACATTAAATGCCTCCAAATGGTATTTAATTAACTTCCCGGGGTGAAGAAACCCTTTTTGAGAACTCAGAGTGAGTAAATTGGCCATTTTCATGCACTTTTAACCATTCCATAAATCTTGTGTTTTGGGCCCCAAGAAGCATGAAAATCACTTTAAACATGCTAATTTTAGCTCTAACACTGATGATCCACCTACAAATGTGAACTGACGTTCAAAAATAAAACATTTGAAAACGGACCATTTTCCACATTTCTGAAGCATGACGTAATGGGGGGGTGTTATCTCTTTTGTCGAAAATCAGCCGTTTTTGCTCGAACATTAAATGCCTCCAAATGGTATTTAATTAACTTCCCGGGGTGAAGAAACCCTTTTTGAGAACTCAGAGTGAGTAAATTGGCCATTGTCATGCACTTTTAACCATTCCATAAATCTTGTGTTTTGGGCCCCTGGAAGCATGAAAATCACTTTAAACATGCTAATTTTAGCTCTAACACTGATGATCCACCTACAAATGTGAACTGACGTTCAAAAATAAAACATTTGAAAACGGACCATTTTCCACATTTCTGAAGCATGACGTAATGGGGGGGTGTTATCTCTTTTGTCGAAAATCAGCCGTTTTTGCTCGAACACTAAATGCCTCCAAATGGTATTTATTTCACTTCCCGAGCCCCTGGAAGCATGAAAATCACTTTAAACATGCTAATTTTAGCTCTAACACTGATGATCCACCTACAAATGTGAACTGACGTTCAAAAATGAAACATTTGAAAACGGACCATTTTCCACATTTCTGAAGCATGACGTAATGGGGGGGTGTTATCTCTTTTGTGGAAAATCAGCCGTTTTTGCTCTAACATTAAATGCCTCCAAATGGTATTCAATTAACTTCCCGGGGTGAAGAAACCCTTTTTGAGAACTCAGAGTGAGTAAATTGGCCATTTTCATGCACTTTTAACCATTCCATAAATCTTGTGTTTTGGGCCCCTGGAAGCATGAAAATCACTTTAAACATGCTAATTTTAGCTCTAACACTGATGATCCACCTACAAATGTGAACTGACGTTCAAAAATGAAACATTTGAAAACGGACCATTTTCCACATTTCTGAAGCATGACGTAATGGGGGGGTGTTATCTCTTTTGTCGAAAATCTGCCGTTTTTGCTCGAACATTAAATGCCTCCAAATGGTATTTAATTAACTTCCCGAGCCCCTGGAAGCATGAAAATCACTTTAAACATGCTAATTTTAGCTCTAACACTGATGATCCACCTACAAATGTGAACTGACGTTCAAAAATAAAACATTTGAAAACGGACCATTTTCCACATTTCTGAAGCATGACGTAATGGGGGGGTGTTATCTCTTTTGTCGAAAATCAGCCGTTTTTGCTCGAACATTAAATGCCTCCAAATGGTATTTAATTAACTTCCCGAGCCCCTGGAAGCATGAAAATCACTTTAAACATGCTAATTTTTGCTCTAACACTGATGATCCACCTACAAATGTGAACTGACGTTCAAAAATAAAACATTTGAAAACAGACTATTTTCCACATTTCTGAAGCATGACGTAATGGGGGGGTGTTATCTCTTTTGTCGAAAATCAGCCGTTTTTGCTCTAACATTAAATGCCTCCAAATGGTATTTAATTAACTTCCCGGGGTGAAGAAACCCTTTTTGAGAACTCAGAGTGAGTAAATTGGCCATTTTCATGCACTTTTAACCATTCCATAAATCTTGTGTTTTGGGCCCCTGGAAGCATGAAAATCACTTTAAACATGCTAATTTTAGCTCTAACACTGATGATCCACCTACAAATGTGAACTGACG
Source organism: Lissotriton vulgaris (assembly GCF_964263255.1). Lineage (NCBI taxonomy): Eukaryota > Metazoa > Chordata > Amphibia > Caudata > Salamandridae > Lissotriton > Lissotriton vulgaris. Next base: position 486,481 of record NW_028253923.1, on the reverse strand, counting down.
TTCAAAAATAAAACATTTGAAAACGGACCATTTTCCACATTTCTGAAGCATGACGTAATGGGGGGGTGTTATCTTTTTTGTCGAAAATCAGCCGTTTTTGCTCGAACATTAAATGCCTCCAAATTGTATTTATTTCACTTCCCGAGCCCCTGGAAGCATGAAAATCACTTTAAACATGCTAATTTTAGCTCTAACACTGATGATCCACCTACAAATGTGAACTGACGTTCAAAAATAAAACATTTGAAAACGGACCATTTTCCACATTTCTGAAGCATGACGTAATGGGGGGGTGTTATCTCTTTTGTCGAAAATCAGCCGTTTTTGCTCGAACATTAAATGCCTCCAAATGGTATTTAATTAACTTCCGAGCCCCTGGAAGCATGAAAATCACTTTAAACATGCTAATTTTAGCTCTAACACTGATGATCCACCTACAAATGTGAACTGACGTTCAAAAATAAAACATTTGAAAACGGACCATTTTCCACATTTCTGAAGCATGACGTAATGGGGGGGTGTTATCTCTTTTGTCGAAAATCAGCCGTTTTTGCTCGAACATTAAATGCCTCCAAATGGTATTTAATTAACTTCCGAGCCCCTGGAAGCATGAAAATCACTTTAAACATGCTAATTTTAGCTCTAACACTGATGATCCACCTACAAATGTGAACTGACGTTCAGAAATAAAACATTTGAAAACGGACCATTTTCCACATTTCTGAAGCATGACGTAATGGGGGGGTGTTATCTCTTTTGTTGAAAATCAGCCGTTTTTGCTCGAACATTAAATGCCTCCAAATGGTATTTATTTCACTTCCCGAGCCCCTGGAAGCATGAAAATCACTTTAAACATGCTAATTTTAGCTCTAACACTGATGATCCACCTACAAATGTGAACTGACGTTCAAAAATGAAACATTTGAAAACGGACCATTTTCCACATTTCTGAAGCATGACGTAATGGGGGGGTGTTATCTCTTTTGTCGAAAATCAGCCGTTTTTGCTCTAACATTAAATGCCTCCAAATGGTATTTAATTAACTTCCCGGGGTGAAGAAACCCTTTTTGAGAACTCAGAGTGAGTAAATTGGCCATTTTCATGCACTTTTAACCATTCCATAAATCTTGTGTTTTGGGCCCCTGGAAGCATGAAAATCACTTTAAACATGCTAATTTTAGCTCTAACACTGATGATCCGCCTACAAATGTGAACTGACGTTCAAAAATGAAACATTTGAAAACGGACCATTTTCCACATTTCTGAAGCATGACGTAATGGGGGGTGTTATCTCTTTTGTCGAAAATCAGCCGTTTTTGCTCGAACATTAAATGCCTCCAAATGGTATTTAATTAACTTCCCGGGGTGAAGAAACCCTTTTTGAGAACTCAGAGTGAGTAAATTGGCCATTTTCATGCACTTTTAACCATTCCATAAATCTTGTGTTTTGGGCCCCTGGAAGCATGAAAATCACTTTAAACATGCTAATTTTAGCTCACTGATGATCCACCTACAAATGTGAACTGACGTTCAAAAATAAAACATTTGAAAACGGACCATTTTCCACATATCTGAAGCATGACGTAATGGGGGGGTGTTATCTCTTTTGTCGAAAATCAGCCGTTTTTGCTCTACCATTAAATGCCTCCAAATGGTATTTAATTAACTTCCCGGGGTGAAGAAACCCTTTTTGAGAACTCAGAGTGAGTAAATTGGCCATTTTCATGCACTTTTAACCATTCCATAAATCTTGTGTTTTGGGCCCCTGGAAGCATGAAAATCACTTTAAACATGCTAATTTTAGCTCTAACACTGATGATCCACCTACAAATGTGAACTGACGTTCAAAAATAAAACATTTGAAAACGGACCATTTTCCACATTTCTGAAGCATGACGTAATGGGGGGGTGTTATCTCTTTTGTCGAAAATCAGCCGTTTTTGCTCGAACATTAAATGCCTCCAAATGGTATTTATTTCACTTCCCGAGCCCCTGGAAGCATGAAAATCACTTTAAACATGCTAATTTTAGCTCTAACACTGATGATCCACCTACAAATGTGAACTGACGTTCAAAAATAAAACATTTGAAAACGGACCATTTTCCACATTTCTGAAGCATGACGTAATGGGGGGGTGTTATCTCTTTTGTCGAAAATCAGCCGTTTTTGCTCTAACATTAAATGCCTCCAAATGGTATTTAATTAACTTCCCGGGGTGAAGAAACCCTTTTTGAGAACTCAGAGTGAGTAAATTGGCCATTTTCATGCACTTTTAACCATTCCATAAATCTTGTGTTTTGGGCTCCTGGAAGCATGAAAATCACTTTAAACATGCTAATTTTAGCTCTAACACTGATGATCCACCTACAAATGTGAACTGACGTTCAAAAATAAAACATTTGAAAACGGACCATTTTCCACATTTCTGAAGCATGACGTAATGGGGGGGTGTTATCTCTTTTGTCGAAAATCAGCCGTTTTTGCTCGAACATTAAATGCCTCCAAATGGTATTTATTTCACGTCCCGAGCCCCTGGAAGCATGAAAATCACTTTAAACATGCTAATTTTAGCTCTAACACTGATGATCCACCTACAAATGTGAACTGACGTTCAAAAATAAAACATTTGAAAACGGACCATTTTCCACATTTCTGAAGCATGACGTAATGGGGGGGTGTTATCTATTTTGTCGAAAATCAGCCGTTTTTGCTCGAACATTAAATGCCTCCAAATGGTATTTATTCCCCTTCCCGAGCCCCTGGAAGCATGAAAATCACTTTAAACATGCTAATTTTAGCTCTAACACTGATGATCCACCTACAAATGTGAACTGACGTTCAAAAATAAAACATTTGAAAACGGACCATTTTCCACATTTCTGAAGCATGACGTAATGGGGGGGTTTTATCTCTTTTGTCGAAAATCAGCCGTTTTTGCTCGAACATTAAATGCCTCCAAATGGTATTTAATTAACTTCCCGAGCCCCTGGAAGCATGAAAATCACTTTAAACATGCTAATTTTAGCTCTAACACTGATGATCCACCTACAAATGTGAACTGACGTTCAAAAATAAAACATTTGAAAACGGACCATTTTCCACATTTCTGAAGCATGACGTAATGGGGGGGTGTTATCTCTTTTGTCGAAAATCAGCCGTTTTTGCTCTAACATTAAATGCCTCCAAATGGTATTTAATTAACTTCCTGGGGTGAAGAAACCCTTTTTGAGAACTCAGAGTGAGTAAATTGGCCATTTTCATGCACTTTTAACCATTCCATAAATCTTGTGTTTTGGGCCCCTGGAAGCATGAAAATCACTTTAAACATGCTAATTTTAGCTCTAACACTGATGATCCACCTACAAATGTGAACTGACGTTCAAAAATAAAACATTTGAAAACGGACCATTTTCCACATTTCTGAAGCATGACGTAATGGGGGGGGTGTTATCTCTTTTGTCGAAAATCAGCCGTTTTTGCTCGAACATTAAATGCCTCCAAATGGTATTTAATTAACTTCCCGGGGTGAAGAAACCCTTTTTGAGAACTCAGAGTGAAAAATTTGGCCATTTTCATGCACTTTTAACCATTCCATAAATCTTGTGTTTTGGGCCCCTGGAAGCATGAAAATCACTTTAAACATGCTAATTTTAGCTCTAACACTGATGATCCACCTACAAATGTGAACTGACGTTCAAAAATAAAACATTTGAAAACGGACCATTTTCCACATTTCTGAAGCATGACGTAATGGGGGGGTGTTATCTCTTTTGTCGAAAATCAGCCGTTTTTGCTCGAACATTAAATGCCTCCAAATGGTATTTATTTCACTTCCCGAGCCCCTGGAAGCATGAAAATCACTTTAAACATGCTAATTTTAGCTCTAACACTGATGATCCACCTACAAATGTGAACTTACGTTCAAAAATAAAACATTTGAAAACGGACCATTTTCCACATTTCTGAAGCATGACGTAATGGGGGGGTGTTATCTCTTTTGTCGAAAATCTGCCGTTTTTGCTCTAACATTAAATGCCTCCAAATGGTATTTAATTAACTTCCCGGGGTGAAGAAACCCTTTTTGAGAACTCAGAGTGAGTAAATTGGCCATTTTCATGCACTTTTAACCATTCCATAAATCTTGTGTTTTGGGCCCCTGGAAGCATGAAAATCACTTTAAACATGCTAATTTTAGCTCTAACACTGATGATCCACCTACAAATGTGAACTGACGTTCAAAAATAAAACATTTGAAAACGGACCATTTTCCACATTTCTGAAGCATGACGTAATGGGGGGGTGTTATCTCTTTTGTCGAAAATCAGCCGTTTTTGCTCGAACATTAAATGCCTCCAAATGGTATTTATTTCACTTCCCGAGCCCCTGGAAGCATGAAAATCACTTTAAACATGCTAATTTTAGCTCTAACACTGATGATCCACCTACAAATGTGAACTTACGTTCAAAAATAAAACATTTGAAAACGGACCATTTTCCACATTTCTGAAGCATGACGTAATGGGGGGGTGTTATCTCTTTTGTCGAAAATCAGCCGTTTTTGCTCGAACATTAAATGCCTCCAAATGGTATTTAATTAACTTCCCGAGCCCCTGGAAGCATGAAAATCACTTTAAACATGCTAATTTTAGCTCTAACACTGATGATCCACCTACAAATGTGAACTGACGTTCAAAAATAAAACATTTGAAAACGGACCATTTTCCACATTTCTGAAGCATGACGTAATGGGGGGGTGTTATCTCTTTTGTCGAAAATCAGCCGTTTTTGCTCGAACATTAAATGCCTCCAAATGGTATTTAATTAACTTCCGAGCCCCTGGAAGCATGAAAATCACTTTAAACATGCTAATTTTAGCTCTAACACTGATGATCCACCTACAAATGTGAACTGACGTTCAAAAATAAAACATTTGAAAACGGACCATTTTCCACATTTCTGAAGCATGACGTAATGGGGGGGTGTTATCTCTTTTGTCGAAAATCAGCCATTTTTGCTCGAACATTAAATGCCTCTAAATGGTATTTAATTAACTTCCGAGCCCCTGGAAGCATGAAAATCACTTTAAACATGCTAATTTTAGCTCTAACACTGATGATCCACCTACAAATGTGAACTGACGTTCAAAAATAAAACATTTGAAAACGGACCATTTTCCACATTTCTGAAGCATGACGTAATGGGGGGGTGTTATCTCTTTTGTCGAAAATCAGCCGTTTTTGCTCGAACATTAAATGCCTCCAAATGGTATTTAATTAACTTCCGAGCCCCTGGAAGCATGAAAATCACTTTAAACATGCTAATTTTAGCTCTAACACTGATGATCCACCTACAAATGTGAACTGACGTTCAAAAATAAAACATTTGAAAACGGACCATTTTCCACATTTCTGAAGCATGACGTAATGGGGGGGTGTTATCTCTTTTGTCGAAAATCAGCCGTTTTTGCTCTAACATTAAATGCCTCCAAATGGTATTTAATTAACTTCCCGGGGTGAAGAAACCCTTTTTGAGAACTCAGAGTGAGTAAATTGGCCATTTTCATGCACTTTTAACCATTCCATAAATCTTGTGTTTTGGGCCCCTGGAAGCATGAAAATCACTTTAAACATGCTAATTTTAGCTCTAACACTGATGATCCGCCTACAAATGTGAACTGACGTTCAAAAATGAAACATTTGAAAACGGACCATTTTCCACATTTCTGAAGCATGACGTAATGGGGGGGTGTTATCTCTTTTGTCGAAAATCAGCCGTTTTTGCTCGAACATTAAATGCCTCCAAATGGTATTTAATTAACTTCCCGGGGTGAAGAAACCCTTTTTGAGAACTCAGAGTGAGTAAATTGGCCATTTTCATGCACTTTTAACCATTCCATAAATCTTGTGTTTTGGGCCCCTGGAAGCATGAAAATCACTTTAAACATGCTAATTTTAGCTCTAACACTGATGATCCACCTACAAATGTGAACTGACGTTCAAAAATAAAACATTTGAAAACGGACCATTTTCCACATATCTGAAGCATGACGTAATGGGGGGGTGTTATCTCTTTTGTCGAAAATCAGCCGTTTTTGCTCTACCATTAAATGCCTCCAAATGGTATTTAATTAACTTCCCGGGGTGAAGAAACCCTTTTTGAGAACTCAGAGTGAGTAAATTGGCCATTTTCATGCACTTTTAACCATTCCATAAATCTTGTGTTTTGGGCCCCTGGAAGCATGAAAATCACTTTAAACATGCTAATTTTAGCTCTAACACTGATGATCCACCTACAAATGTGAACTGACGTTCAAAAATAAAACATTTGAAAACGGACCATTTTCCACATTTCTGAAGCATGACGTAATGGGGGGGTGTTATCTCTTTTGTCGAAAATCAGCCGTTTTTGCTCGAACATTAAATGCCTCCAAATGGTATTTATTTCACTTCCCGAGCCCCTGGAAGCATGAAAATCACTTTAAACATGCTAATTTTAGCTCTAACACTGATGATCCACCTACAAATGTGAACTGACGTTCAAAAATAAAACATTTGAAAACGGACCATTTTCCACATTTCTGAAGCATGACGTAATGGGGGGGTGTTATCTCTTTTGTCGAAAATCAGCCGTTTTTGCTCTAACATTAAATGCCTCCAAATGGTATTTAATTAACTTCCCGGGGTGAAGAAACCCTTTTTGAGAACTCAGAGTGAGTAAATTGGCCATTTTCATGCACTTTTAACCATTCCATAAATCTTGTGTTTTGGGCCCCTGGAAGCATGAAAATCACTTTAAACATGCTAATTTTAGCTCTAACACTGATGATCCACCTACAAATGTGAACTAACGTTCAAAAATAAAACATTTGAAAACGGACCATTTTCCACATTTCTGAAGCATGACGTAATGGGGGGGTGTTATCTCTTTTGTCGAAAATCAGCCGTTTTTGCTCGAACAATAAATGCCTCCAAATGGTATTTATTTCACTTCCCGAGCCCCTGGAAGCATGAAAATCACTTTAAACATGCTAATTTTAGCTCTAACACTGATGATCCACCTACAAATGTGAACTGACGTTCAAAAATAAAACATTTGAAAACGGACCATTTTCCACATTTCTGAAGCATGACGTAATGGGGGGGTGTTATCTCTTTTGTCGAAAATCAGCGGTTTTTGCTCGAACATTAAATGCCTCCAAATGGTATTTAATTAACTTCCCGAGCCCCTGGAAGCATGAAAATCACTTTAAACATGCTAATTTTAGCTCTAACACTGATGATCCACCTACAAATGTGAACTGACGATCAAAAATAAAACATTTGAAAACGGACCATTTTCCACATTTCTGAAGCATGACGTAATGGGGGGTGTTATCTCTTTTGTCGAAAATCAGCCGTTTTTGCTCTAACATTAAATGCCTCCAAATGGTATTTAATTAACTTCCCGGGGTGAAGAAACCCTTTTTGAGAACTCAGAGTGAGTAAATTGGCCATTTTCATGCACTTTTAACCATTCCATAAATCTTGTGTTTTGGGCCCCTGGAAGCATGAAAATCACTTTAAACATGCTAATTTTAGCTCTAACACTGATGATCCACCTACAAATGTGAACTGACGTTCAAAAATAAAACATTTGAAAACGGACCATTTTCCACATTTCTGAAGCATGACGTAATGGGGGGGTGTTATCTCTTTTGTCGAAAATCAGCCATTTTTGCTCGAACATTAAATGCCTCCAAATGGTATTTAATTAACTTCCCGAGCCCCTGGAAGCATGAAAATCACTTTAAACATGCTAATTTTAGCTCTAACACTGATGATCCACCTACAAATGTGAACTGACGTTCAAAAATGAAACATTTGAAAACGGACCATTTTCCACATTTCTGAAGCATGACGTAATGGGGGGGTGTTATCTCTTTTGTGGAAAATCAGCCTTTTTTGCTCGAACATTAAATGCCTCCAAATGGTATTTAATTAACTTCCCGGGGTGAAGAAACCCTTTTTGAGAACTCAGAGTGAGTAAATTGGCCATTTTCATGCACTTTTAACCATTCCATAAATCTTGTGTTTTGGGCCCCTGGAAGCATGAAAATCACTTTAAACATGCTAATTTTAGCTCTAACACTGATGATCCACCTACAAATGTGAACTGACGTTCAAAAATAAAACATTTGAAAACGGACCATTTTCCACATTTCTGAAGCATGACGTAATGGGGGGGTGTTATCTCTTTTGTCGAAAATCAGCCGTTTTTGCTCTAACATTAAATGCCTCCAAATGGTATTTAATTAACTTCCCGGGGTGAAGAAACCCTTTTTGAGAACTCAGAGTGAGTAAATTGGCTATTTTCATGCACTTTTAACCATTCCATAAATCTTGTGTTTTGGGCCCCTGGAAGCATGAAAATCACTTTAAACATGCTAATTTTAGCTCTAACACTGATGATCCACCTACAAATGTGAACTAACGTTCAAAAATAAAACATTTGAAAACGGACCATTTTCCACATTTCTGAAGCATGACGTAATGGGGGGGTGTTATCTCTTTTGTCGAAAATCAGCCGTTTTTGCTCGAACATTAAATGCCTCCAAATGGTATTTAATTAACTTCCCGAGCCCCTGGAAGCATGAAAATCACTTTAAACATGCTAATTTTAGCTCTAACACTGATGATCCACCTACAAATGTGAACTGACGTTCAAAAATGAAACATTTGAAAACAGACCATTTTCCACATTTCTGAAGCATGACGTAATGGGGGGGTGTTATCTCTTTTGTCGAAAATCAGCCGTTTTTGCTCGAACATTAAATGCCTCCAAATGGCATTTATTTCACTTCCCGAGCCCCTGGAAGCATGAAAATCACTTTAAACATGCTAATTTTAGCTCTAACACTGATGATCCACCTACAAATGTGAACTGACGTTCAAAAATAAAACTTTTGAAAACGGACCATTTTCCACATTTCTAAAGCATGACGTAATGGGGGGGTGTTATCTCTTTTGTCGAAAATCAGCCGTTTTTGCTCGAACATTAAATGCCTCCAAATGGTATTTAATTAACTTCCCGAGCCCCTGGAAGCATGAAAATCACTTTAAACATGCTAATTTTAGCTCTAACACTGATGATCCACCTACAAATGTGAACTGACGTTCAAAAATAAAACATTTGAAAACGGACCATTTTCCACATTTCTGAAGCATGACGTAATGGGGGGGTGTTATCTCTTTTGTCGAAAATCAGCGGTTTTTGCTCGAACATTAAATGCCTCCAAATGGTATTTAATTAACTTCCCGAGCCCCTGGAAGCATGAAAATCACTTTAAACATGCTAATTTTAGCTCTAACACTGATGATCCACCTACAAATGTGAACTGACGATCAAAAATAAAACATTTGAAAACGGACCATTTTCCACATTTCTGAAGCATGACGTAATGGGGGGTGTTATCTCTTTTGTCGAAAATCAGCCGTTTTTGCTCTAACATTAAATGCCTCCAAATGGTATTTAATTAACTTCCCGGGGTGAAGAAACCCTTTTTGAGAACTCAGAGTGAGTAAATTGGCCATTTTCATGCACTTTTAACCATTCCATAAATCTTGTGTTTTGGGCCCCTGGAAGCATGAAAATCACTTTAAACATGCTAATTTTAGCTCTAACACTGATGATCCACCTACAAATGTGAACTGACGTTCAAAAATAAAACATTTGAAAACGGACCATTTTCCACATTTCTGAAGCATGACGTAATGGGGGGGTGTTATCTCTTTTGTCGAAAATCAGCCGTTTTTGCTCGAACATTAAATGCCTCCAAATGGTATTTAATTAACTTCCGAGCCCCTGGAAGCATGAAAATCACTTTAAACATGCTAATTTTAGCTCTAACACTGATGATCCACCTACAAATGTGAACTGACGTTCAGAAATAAAACATTTGAAAACGGACCATTTTCCACATTTCTGAAGCATGACGTAATGGGGGGGTGTTATCTCTTTTGTTGAAAATCAGCCGTTTTTGCTCGAACATTAAATGCCTCCAAATGGTATTTATTTCACTTCCCGAGCCCCTGGAAGCATGAAAATCACTTTAAACATGCTAATTTTAGCTCTAACACTGATGATCCACCTACAAATGTGAACTGACGTTCAAAAATGAAACATTTGAAAACGGACCATTTTCCACATTTCTGAAGCATGACGTAATTGGGGGGTTTTATCTCTTTTGTCGAAAATCAGCCGTTTTTGCTCTAACATTAAATGCCTCCAAATGGTATTTAATTAACTTCCCGGGGTGAAGAAACCCTTTTTGAGAACTCAGAGTGAGTAAATTGGCCATTTTCATGCACTTTTAACCATTCCATAAATCTTGTGTTTTGGGCCCCTGGAAGCATGAAAATCACTTTAAACATGCTAATTTTAGCTCTAACACTGATGATCCACCTACAAATGTGAACTGACGTTCAAAAATAAAACATTTGAAAACGGACCATTTTCCACATTTCTGAAGCATGACGTAATGGGGGGGTGTTATCTCTTTTGTCGAAAATCAGCCGTTTTTGCTTGAACATTAAATGCCTCCAAATGGTATTTAATTAACTTCCCGAGCCCCTGGAAGCATGAAAATCACTTTAAACATGCTAATTTTAGCTCTAACACTGATGATCCACCTACAAATGTGAACTGACGTTCAAAAATAAAACATTTGAAAATGGACCATTTTCCACATTTCTGAAGCATGACGTAATGGGGGGGTGTTATCTCTTTTGTCGAAAATCAGCCGTTTTTGCTCTAACATTAAATGCCTCCAAATGGTATTTAATTAACTTCCCGGGGTGAAGAAACCCTTTTTGAGAACTCAGAGTGAGTAAATTGGCCATTTTCATGCACTTTTAACCATTCCATAAATCTTGTGTTTTGGGCCCCTGGAAGCATGAAAATCACTTTAAACATGCTAATTTTAGCTCTAACACTGATGATCCACGTACAAATGTGAACTGACGTTCAAAAATAAAACATTTGAAAATGGACCATTTTCCACATTTCTGAAGCATGACGTAATGGGGGGGGTGTTATCTCTTTTGTCGAAAATCAGCCGTTTTTGCTCGAACATTAAATGCCTCCAAATGGTATTTAATTAACTTCCCGGGGTGAAGAAACCCTTTTTGAGAACTCAGAGTGAGTAAATTGGCCATTTTCATGCACTTTTAACCATTCCATAAATCTTGTGTTTTGGGCCCCTGGAAGCATGAAAATCACTTTAAACATGCTAATTTTAGCTCTAACACTGATGATCCACCTACAAATGTGAACTGACGTTCAAAAATAAAACATTTGAAAACGGACCATTTTCCACATTTCTGAAGCATGACGTAATGGGGGGGTGTTATCTCTTTTGTCGAAAATCAGCCGTTTTTGCTCGAACATTAAATGCCTCCAAATGGTATTTATTTCACTTCCCGAGCCCCTGGAAGCATGAAAATCACTTTAAACATGCTAATTTTAGCTCTAACACTGATGATCCACCTACAAATGTGAACTTACGTTCAAAAATAAAACATTTGAAAACGGACCATTTTCCACATTTCTGAAGCATGACGTAATGGGGGGGTGTTATCTCTTTTGTCGAAAATCTGCCGTTTTTGCTCTAACATTAAATGCCTCCAAATGGTATTTAATTAACTTCCCGGGGTGAAGAAACCCTTTTTGAGAACTCAGAGTGAGTAAATTGGCCATTTTCATGCACTTTTAACCATTCCATAAATCTTGTGTTTTGGGCCCCTGGAAGCATGAAAATCACTTTAAACATGCTAATTTTAGCTCTAACACTGATGATCCACCTACAAATGTGAACTTACGTTCAAAAATAAAACATTTGAAAACGGACCATTTTCCACATTTCTGAAGCATGACGTAATGGGGGGGTGTTATCTCTTTTGTCGAAAATCAACCGTTTTTGCTCGAACATTAAATGCCTCCAAATGGTATTTATTTCACTTCCCGAGCCCCTGGAAGCATGAAAATCACTTTAAACATGCTAATTTTAGCTCTAACACTGATGATCCACCTACAAATGTGAACTTACGTTCAAAAATAAAACATTTGAAAACGGACCATTTTCCACATTTCTGAAGCATGACGTAATGGGGGGGTGTTATCTCTTTTGTCGAAAATCAGCCGTTTTTGCTCGAACATTAAATGCCTCCAAATGGTATTTAATTAACTTCCCGAGCCCCTGGAAGCATGAAAATCACTTTAAACATGCTAATTTTAGCTCTAACACTGATGATCCACCTACAAATGTGAACTGACGTTCAAAAATAAAACATTTGAAAACGGACCATTTTCCACATTTCTGAAGCATGACGTAATGGGGGGGTGTTATCTCTTTTGTCGAAAATCAGCCGTTTTTGCTCGAACATTAAATGCCTCCAAATGGTATTTAATTAACTTCCGAGCCCCTGGAAGCATGAAAATCACTTTAAACATGCTAATTTTAGCTCTAACACTGATGATCCACCTACAAATGTGAACTGACGTTCAAAAATAAAACATTTGAAAACGGACCATTTTCCACATTTCTGAAGCATGACGTAATGGGGGGGTGTTATCTCTTTTGTCGAAAATCAGCCATTTTTGCTCGAACATTAAATGCCTCTAAATGGTATTTAATTAACTTCCGAGCCCCTGGAAGCATGAAAATCACTTTAAACATGCTAATTTTAGCTCTAACACTGATGATCCACCTACAAATGTGAACTGACGTTCAAAAATAAAACATTTGAAAACGGACCATTTTCCACATTTCTGAAGCATGACGTAATGGGGGGGTGTTATCTCTTTTGTCGAAAATCAGCCGTTTTTGCTCGAACATTAAATGCCTCCAAATGGTATTTAATTAACTTCCGAGCCCCTGGAAGCATGAAAATCACTTTAAACATGCTAATTTTAGCTCTAACACTGATGATCCACCTACAAATGTGAACTGACGTTCAAAAATAAAACATTTGAAAACGGACCATTTTCCACATTTCTGAAGCATGACTTAATGGGGGGGTGTTATCTCTTTTGTCGAAAATCAGCCGTTTTTGCTCTAACATTAAATGCCTCCAAATGGTATTTAATTAACTTCCCGGGGTGAAGAAACCCTTTTTGAGAACTCAGAGTGAGTAAATTGGCCATTTTCATGCACTTTTAACCATTCCATAAATCTTGTGTTTTGGGCCCCTGGAAGCATGAAAATCACTTTAAACATGCTAATTTTAGCTCTAACACTGATGATCCGCCTACAAATGTGAACTGACGTTCAAAAATGAAACATTTGAAAACGGACCATTTTCCACATTTCTGAAGCATGACGTAATGGGGGGGTGTTATCTCTTTTGTCGAAAATCAGCCGTTTTTGCTCGAACATTAAATGCCTCCAAATGGTATTTAATTAACTTCCCGGGGTGAAGAAACCCTTTTTGAGAACTCAGAGTGAGTAAATTGGCCATTTTCATGCACTTTTAACCATTCCATAAATCTTGTGTTTTGGGCCCCTGGAAGCATGAAAATCACTTTAAACATGCTAATTTTAGCTCTAACACTGATGATCCACCTACAAATGTGAACTGACGTTCAAAAATAAAACATTTGAAAACGGACCATTTTCCACATATCTGAAGCATGACGTAATGGGGGGGTGTTATCTCTTTTGTCGAAAATCAGCCGTTTTTGCTCTAACATTAAATGCCTCCAAATGGTATTTAATTAACTTCCCGGGGTGAAGAAACCCTTTTTGAGAACTCAGAGTGAGTAAATTGGCCATTTTCATGCACTTTTAACCATTCCATAAATCTTGTGTTTTGGGCCCCTGGAAGCATGAAAATCACTTTAAACATGCTAATTTTAGCTCTAACACTGATGATCCACCTACAAATGTGAACTGACGTTCAAAAATAAAACATTTGAAAACGGACCATTTTCCACATTTCTGAAGCATGACGTAATGGGGGGGTGTTATCTCTTTTGTCGAAAATCAGCCGTTTTTGCTCGAACATTAAATGCCTCCAAATGGTATTTATTTCACTTCCCGAGCCCCTGGAAGCATGAAAATCACTTTAAACATGCTAATTTTAGCTCTAACACTGATGATCCACCTACAAATGTGAACTGACGTTCAAAAATAAAACATTTGAAAACGGACCATTTTCCACATTTCTGAAGCATGACGTAATGGGGGGGTGTTATCTCTTTTGTCGAAAATCAGCCGTTTTTGCTCTAACATTAAATGCCTCCAAATGGTATTTAATTAACTTCCCGGGGTGAAGAAACCCTTTTTGAGAACTCAGAGTGAGTAAATTGGCCATTTTCATGCACTTTTAACCATTCCATAAATCTTGTGTTTTGGGCCCCTGGAAGCATGAAAATCACTTTAAACATGCTAATTTTAGCTCTAACACTGATGATCCACCTACAAATGTGAACTGACGTTCAAAAATAAAACATTTGAAAACGGACCATTTTCCACATTTCTGAAGCATGACGTAATGGGGGGGTGTTATCTCTTTTGTCGAAAATCAGCCGTTTTTGCTCGAACATTAAATGCCTCCAAATGGTATTTATTTCACTTCCCGAGCCCCTGGAAGCATGAAAATCACTTTAAACATGCTAATTTTAGCTCTAACACTGATGATCCACCTACAAATGTGAACTGACGTTCAAAAATAAAACATTTGAAAACGGACCATTTTCCACATTTCTGAAGCATGACGTAATGGGGGGGTGTTATCTCTTTTGTCGAAAATCAGCGGTTTTTGCTCGAACATTAAATGCCTCCAAATGGTATTTAATTAACTTCCCGAGCCCCTGGAAGCATGAAAATCACTTTAAACATGCTAATTTTAGCTCTAACACTGATGATCCACCTACAAATGTGAACTGACGATCAAAAATAAAACATTTGAAAACGGACCATTTTCCACATTTCTGAAGCATGACGTAATGGGGGGTGTTATCTCTTTTGTCGAAAATCAGCCGTTTTTGCTCTAACATTAAATGCCTCCAAATGGTATTTAATTAACTTTCCGGGGTGAAGAAACCCTTTTTGAGAACTCAGAGTGAGTAAATTGGCCATTTTCATGCACTTTTAACCATTCCATAAATCTTGTGTTTTGGGCCCCTGGAAGCATGAAAATCACTTTAAACATGCTAATTTTAGCTCTAACACTGATGATCCACCTACAAATGTGAACTGACGTTCAAAAATAAAACATTTGAAAACGGACCATTTTCCACATTTCTGAAGCATGACGTAATGGGGGGGTGTTATCTCTTTTGTCGAAAATCAGCCATTTTTGCTCGAACATTAAATGCCTCCAAATGGTATTTAATTAAATTCCCGAGCCCCTGGAAGCATGAAAATCACTTTAAACATGCTAATTTTAGCTCTAACACTGATGATCCACCTACAAATGTGAACTGACGTTCAAAAATGAAACATTTGAAAACGGACCATTTTCCACATTTCTGAAGCATGACGTAATGGGGGGGTGTTATCTCTTTTGTGGAAAATCAGCCTTTTTTGCTCGAACATTAAATGCCTCCAAATGGTATTTAATTAACTTCCCGGGGTGAAGAAACCCTTTTTGAGAACTCAGAGTGAGTAAATTGGCCATTTTCATGCACTTTTAACCATTCCATAAATCTTGTGTTTTGGGCCCCTGGAAGCATGAAAATCACTTTAAACATGCTAATTTTAGCTCTAACACTGATGATCCACCTACAAATGTGAACTGACGTTCAAAAATAAAACATTTGAAAACGGACCATTTTCCACATTTCTGAAGCATGACGTAATGGGGGGGTGTTATCTCTTTTGTCGAAAATCAGCCGTTTTTGCTCTAACATTAAATGCCTCCAAATGGTATTTAATTAACTTCCCGGGGTGAAGAAACCCTTTTTGAGAACTCAGAGTGAGTAAATTGGCTATTTTCATGCACTTTTAACCATTCCATAAATCTTGTGTTTTGGGCCCCTGGAAGCATGAAAATCACTTTAAACATGCTAATTTTAGCTCTAACACTGATGATCCACCTACAAATGTGAACTAACGTTCAAAAATAAAACATTTGAAAACGGACCATTTTCCACATTTCTGAAGCATGACGTAATGGGGGGGTGTTATCTCTTTTGTCGAAAATCAGCCGTTTTTGCTCGAACATTAAATGCCTCCAAATGGTATTTAATTAACTTCCCGAGCCCCTGGAAGCATGCAAATCACTTTAAACATGCTAATTTTAGCTCTAACACTGATGATCCACCTACAAATGTGAACTGACGTTCAAAAATGAAACATTTGAAAACAGACCATTTTCCACATTTCTGAAGCATGACGTAATGGGGGGGTGTTATCTCTTTTGTCGAAAATCAGCCGTTTTTGCTCAAACATTAAATGCCTCCAAATGGCATTTATTTCACTTCCCGAGCCCCTGGAAGCATGAAAATCACTTTAAACATGCTAATTTTAGCTCTAACACTGATGATCCACCTACAAATGTGAACTGACGTTCAAAAATAAAACTTTTGAAAACGGACCATTTTCCACATTTCTAAAGCATGACGTAATGGGGGGGTGTTATCTCTTTTGTCGAAAATCAGCCGTTTTTGCTCGAACATTAAATGCCTCCAAATGGTATTTAATTAACTTCCCGAGCCCCTGGAAGCATGAAAATCACTTTAAACATGCTAATTTTAGCTCTAACACTGATGATCCACCTACAAATGTGAACTGACGTTCAAAAATAAAACATTTGAAAACGGACCATTTTCCACATTTCTGAAGCATGACGTAATGGGGGGGTGTTATCTCTTTTGTCGAAAATCAGCGGTTTTTGCTCGAACATTAAATGCCTCCAAATGGTATTTAATTAACTTCCCGAGCCCCTGGAAGCATGAAAATCACTTTAAACATGCTAATTTTAGCTCTAACACTGATGATCCACCTACAAATGTGAACTGACGATCAAAAATAAAACATTTGAAAACGGACCATTTTCCACATTTCTGAAGCATGACGTAATGGGGGGTGTTATCTCTTTTGTCGAAAATCAGCCGTTTTTGCTCTAACATTAAATGCCTCCAAATGGTATTTAATTAACTTCCCGGGGTGAAGAAACCCTTTTTGAGAACTCAGAGTGAGTAAATTGGCCATTTTCATGCACTTTTAACCATTCCATAAATCTTGTGTTTTGGGCCCCTGGAAGCATGAAAATCACTTTAAACATGCTAATTTTAGCTCTAACACTGATGATCCACCTACAAATGTGAACTGACGTTCAAAAATAAAACATTTGAAAACGGACCATTTTCCACATTTCTGAAGCATGACGTAATGGGGGGGTGTTATCTCTTTTGTCGAAAATCAGCCATTTTTGCTCGAACATTAAATGCCTCCAAATGGTATTTAATTAACTTCCCGAGCCCCTGGAAGCATGAAAATCACTTTAAACATGCTAATTTTAGCTCTAACACTGATGATCCACCTACAAATGTGAACTGACGTTCAAAAATGAAACATTTGAAAACGGACCATTTTCCACATTTCTGAAGCATGACGTAATGGGGGGGTGTTATCTCTTTTGTGGAAAATCAGCCTTTTTTGCTCGAACATTAAATGCCTCCAAATGGTATTTAATTAACTTCCCGGGGTGAAGAAACCCTTTTTGAGAACTCAGAGTGAGTAAATTGGCCATTTTCATGCACTTTTAACCATTCCATAAATCTTGTGTTTTGGGCCCCTGGAAGCATGAAAATCACTTTAAACATGCTAATTTTAGCTCTAACACTGATGATCCACCTACAAATGTGAACTGACGTTCAAAAAAAAAACATTTGAAAACGGACCATTTTCCACATTTCTGAAGCATGACGTAATGGGGGGGTGTTATCTCTTTTGTCGAAAATCAGCCGTTTTTGCTCTAACATTAAATGCCTCCAAATGGTATTTAATTAACTTCCCGGGGTGAAGAAACCCTTTTTGAGAACTCAGAGTGAGTAAATTGGCTATTTTCATGCACTTTTAACCATTCCATAAATCTTGTGTTTTGGGCCCCTGGAAGCATGAAAATCACTTTAAACATGCTAATTTTAGCTCTAACACTGATGATCCACCTACAAATGTGAACTGACGTTCAAAAATAAAACATTTGAAAACGGACCATTTTCCACATTTCTGAAGCATGACGTAATGGGGGGGTGTTATCTCTTTTGTCGAAAATCAGCCGTTTTTGCTCGAACATTAAATGCCTCCAAATGGTATTTAATTAACTTCCCGAGCCCCTGGAAGCATGAAAATCACTTTAAACATGCTAATTTTAGCTCTAACACTGATGATCCACCTACAAATGTGAACTGACGTTCAAAAATGAAACATTTGAAAACAGACCATTTTCCACATTTCTGAAGCATGACGTAATGGGGGGGTGTTATCTCTTTTGTCGAAAATCAGCCGTTTTTGCTCGAACATTAAATGCCTCCAAATGGTATTTATTTCACTTCCCGAGCCCCTGGAAGCATGAAAATCACTTTAAACATGCTAATTTTAGCTCTAACACTGATGATCCACCTACAAATGTGAACTGACGTTCAAAAATAAAACTTTTGAAAACGGACCATTTTCCACATTTCTAAAGCATGACGTAATGGGGGGGTGTTATCTCTTTTGTCGAAAATCAGCCGTTTTTGCTCGAACATTAAATGCCTCCAAATGGTATTTAATTAACTTCCCGAGCCCCTGGAAGCATGAAAATCACTTTAAACATGCTAATTTTAGCTCTAACACTGATGATCCACCTACAAATGTGAACTGACGTTCAAAAATAAAACATTTGAAAACGGACCATTTTCCACATTTCTGAAGCATGACGTAATGGGGGGGTGTTATCTCTTTTGTCGAAAATCAGCCGTTTTTGCTCTAACATTAAATGCCTCCAAATGGTATTTAATTAACTTCCCGGGGTGAAGAAACCCTTTTTGAGAACTCAGAGTGAGTAAATTGGCCATTTTCATGCACTTTTAACCATTCCATAAATCTTGTGTTTTGGGCCCCTGGAAGCATGAAAATCACTTTAAACATGCTAATTTTAGCTCTAACACTGATGATCCACCTACAAATGTGAACTGACGTTCAAAAATAAAACATTTGAAAACGGACCATTTTCCACATTTCTGAAGCATGACGTAATGGGGGGGTGTTATCTCTTTTGTCGAAAATCAGCCGTTTTTGCTCGAACATTAAATGCCTCCAAATGGTATTTAATTAACTTCCCGAGCCCCTGGAAGCATGAAAATCACTTTAAACATGCTAATTTTAGCTCTAACACTGATGATCCACCTACAAATGTGAACTGACGTTCAAAAATAAAACATTTGAAAACGGACCATTTTCCACATTTCTGAAGCATGACGTAATGGGGGGGTGTTATCTATTTTGTCGAAAATCAGCCGTTTTTGCTCGAACATTAAATGCCGCCAAATGGTATTTATTTCCCTTCCCGAGCCCCTGGAAGCATGAAAATCACTTTAAACATGCTAATTTTAGCTCTAACACTGATGATCCACCTACAAATGTGAACTGACGTTCAAAAATAAAACATTTGAAAACGGACCATTTTCCACATTTCTGAAGCATGACGTAATGGGGGGGTTTTATCTCTTTTGTCGAAAATCAGCCGTTTTTGCTCGAACATTAAATGCCTCCAAATGTTATTTAATTAACTTCCCGAGCCCCTGGAAGCATGAAAATCACTTTAAACATGCTAATTTTAGCTCTAACACTGATGATCCACCTACAAATGTGAACTGACGTTCAAAAATAAAACATTTGAAAACGGACCATTTTCCACATTTCTGAAGCATGACGTAATGGGGGGGTGTTATCTCTTTTGTCGAAAATCAGCCGTTTTTGCTCTAACATTAAATGCCTCCAAATGGTATTTAATTAACTTCCCGGGGTGAAGAAACCCTTTTTGAGAACTCAGAGTGAGTAAATTGGCCATTTTCATGCACTTTTAACCATTCCATAAATCTTGTGTTTTGGGCCCCTGGAAGCATGAAAATCACTTTAAACATGCTAATTTTAGCTCTAACACTGATGATCCACCTACAAATGTGAACTGACGTTCAAAAATAAAACATTTGAAAACGGACCATTTTCCACATTTCTGAAGCATGACGTAATGGGGGGGGTGTTATCTCTTTTGTCGAAAATCAGCCGTTTTTGCTCGAACATTAAATGCCTCCAAATGGTATTTAATTAACTTCCCGGGGTGAAGAAACCCTTTTTGAGAACTCAGAGTGAGTAAATTGGCCATTTTCATGCACTTTTAACCATTCCATAAATTTTGTGTTTTGGGGCCCTGGAAGCATGAAAATCACTTTAAACATGCTAATTTTAGCTCTAACACTGATGATCCACCTACAAATGTGAACTGACGTTCAAAAATAAAACATTTGAAAACGGACCATTTTCCACATTTCTGAAGCATGACGTAATGGGGGGGGTGTTATCTCTTTTGTCGAAAATCAGCCGTTTTTGCTCGAACATTAAATGCCTCCAAATGGTATTTATTTCACTTCCCGAGCCCCTGGAAGCATGAAAATCACTTTAAACATGCTAATTTTAGCTCTAACACTGATGATCCACCTACAAATGTGAACTTACGTTCAAAAATAAAACATTTGAAAACGGACCATTTTCCACATTTCTGAAGCATGACGTAATGGGGGGGTGTTATCTCTTTTGTCGAAAATCTGCCGTTTTTGCTCTAACATTAAATGCCTCCAAATGGTATTTAATTAACTTCCCGGGGTGAAGAAACCCTTTTTGAGAACTCAGAGTGAGTAAATTGGCCATTTTCATGCACTTTTAACCATTCCATAAATCTTGTGTTTTGGGCCCCTGGAAGCATGAAAATCACTTTAAACATGCTAATTTTAGCTCTAACACTGATGATCCACCTACAAATGTGAACTGACGTTCAAAAATAAAACATTTGAAAACGGACCATTTTCCACATTTCTGAAGCATGACGTAATGGGGGGGTGTTATCTCTTTTGTCGAAAATCAACCGTTTTTGCTCGAACATTAAATGCCTCCAAATGGTATTTATTTCACTTCCCGAGCCCCTGGAAGCATGAAAATCACTTTAAACATGCTAATTTTAGCTCTAACACTGATGATCCACCTACAAATGTGAACTTACGTTCAAAAATAAAACATTTGAAAACGGACCATTTTCCACATTTCTGAAGCATGACGTAATGGGGGTGTGTTATCTCTTTTGTCGAAAATCAGCCGTTTTTGCTCGAACATTAAATGCCTCCAAATGGTATTTAATTAACTTCCCGAGCCCCTGGAAGCATGAAAATCACTTTAAACATGCTAATTTTAGCTCTAACACTGATGATCCACCTACAAATGTGAACTGACGTTCAAAAATAAAACATTTGAAAACGGACCATTTTCCACATTTCTGAAGCATGACGTAATGGGGGGGTGTTATCTCTTTTGTCGAAAATCAGCCGTTTTTGCTCGAACATTAAATGCCTCCAAATGGTATTTAATTAACTTCCCGAGCCCCTGGAAGCATGAAAATCACTTTAATCATGCTAATTTTAGCTCTAACACTGATGATCCACCTACAAATGTGAACTGACGTTCAAAAATAAAACATTTGAAAACGGACCATTTTCCACATTTCTGAAGCATGACGTAATGGGGGGGTGTTATCTCTTTTGTCGAAAATCAGCCGTTTTTGCTCTAACATTAAATGCCTCCAAATGGTATTTAATTAACCTTCCCGAGCCCCTGGAAGCATGAAAATCACTTTAAACATGCTAATTTTAGCTCTAACACTGATGATCCACCTACAAATGTGAACTGACGTTCAAAAATAAAACATTTGAAAACGGACCATTTCCCACATTTCTGAAGCATGACGTAATGGGGGGGTGTTATCTCTTTTGTCGAAAATCAGCCGTTTTTGCTCTAACATTAAATGCCTCCAAATGGTATTTAATTAACTTCCCTGGGTGAAGAAACCCTTTTTGAGAACTCAGAGTGAGTAAATTGGCCATTTTCATGCACTTTTAACCATTCCATAAATCTTGTGTTTTGGGCCCCTGGAAGCATGAAAATCACTTTAAACATGCTAATTTTAGCTCTAACACTGATGATCCACCTACAAATGTGAACTGACGTTCAAAAATAAAACATTTGAAAACGGACCATTTTCCACATTTCTGAAGCATGACGTAATGGGGGGGTGTTATCTCTTTTGTCGAAAATCAGCCGTTTTTGCTTGAACATTAAATGCCTCCAAATGGTATTTATTTCACTTCCCGAGCCCCTGGAAGCATGAAAATCACTTTAAACATGCTAATTTTAGCTCTAACACTGATGATCCACCTACAAATGTGAACTGACGTTCAAAAATAAAACATTTTAAAACGGACCATTTTCCACATTTCTGAAGCATGACGTAATGGGGGGTGTTATCTCTTTTGTCGAAAATCAGCCGTTTTTGCTCGAACATTAAATGCCTCCAAATGGTATTTATTTCACTTCCCGAGCCCCTGGAAGCATGAAAATCACTTTAAACATGCTAATTTTAGCTCTAACACTGATGATCCACCTACAAATGTGAACTGACGTTCAAAAATAAAACATTTGAAAACGGACCATTTTCCACATTTCTGAAGCATGACGTAATGGGGGGGTGTTATCTCTTTTGTCGAAAATCAGCCGTTTTTGCTCGAACATTAAATGCCTCCAAATGGTATTTAATTAACTTCCCGAGCCCCTGGAAGCATGAAAATCACTTTAAACATGCTAATTTTAGCTCTAACACTGATGATCCACCTACAAATGTGAACTGACGTTCAAAAATAAAACATTTGAAAACGGACCATTTTCCACATTTCTGAAGCATGACGTAATGGGGGGGTGTTATCTCTTTTGTCGAAAATCAGCCGTTTTTGCTCGAACATTAAATGCCTCCAAATGGTATTTAATTAACTTCCCGGGGTGAAGAAACCCTTTTTGAGAACTCAGAGTGAGTAAATTGGCCATTGTCATGCACTTTTAACCATTCCATAAATCTTGTGTTTTGGGCCCCTGGAAGCATGAAAATCACTTTAAACATGCTAATTTTAGCTCTAACACTGATGATCCACCTACAAATGTGAACTGACGTTCAAAAATAAAACATTTGAAAACGGACCATTTTCCACATTTCTGAAGCATGACGTAATGGGGGGGTGTTATCTCTTTTGTCGAAAATCAGCCGTTTTTGCTCGAACACTAAATGCCTCCAAATGGTATTTATTTCACTTCCCGAGCCCCTGGAAGCATGAAAATCACTTTAAACATGCTAATTTTAGCTCTAACACTGATGATCCACCTACAAATGTGAACTGACGTTCAAAAATGAAACATTTGAAAACGGACCATTTTCCACATTTCTGAAGCATGACGTAATGGGGGGGTGTTATCTCTTTTGTGGAAAATCAGCTGTTTTTGCTCTAACATTAAATGCCTCCAAATGGTATTTAATTAACTTCCCGGGGTGAAGAAACCCTTTTTGAGAACTCAGAGTGAGTAAATTGGCCATTTTCATGCACTTTTAACCATTCCATAAATCTTGTGTTTTGGGTCCCTGGAAGCATGAAAATCACTTTAAACATGCTAATTTTAGCTCTAACACTGATGATCCACCTACAAATGTGAACTGACGTTCAAAAATGAAACATTTGAAAACGGACCATTTTCCACATTTCTGAAGCATGACGTAATGGGGGGGTGTTATCTCTTTTGTCGAAAATCTGCCGTTTTTGCTCGAACATTAAATGCCTCCAAATGGTATTTAATTAACTTCCCGAGCCCCTGGAAGCATGAAAATCACTTTAAACATGCTAATTTTAGCTCTAACACTGATGATCCACCTACAAATGTGAACTGACGTTCAAAAATAAAACATTTGAAAACGGACCATTTTCCACATTTCTGAAGCATGACGTAATGGGGGGGTGTTATCTCTTTTGTCGAAAATCAGCCGTTTTTGCTCGAACATTAAATGCCTCCAAATGGTATTTAATTAACTTCCCGAGCCCCTGGAAGCATGAAAATCACTTTAAACATGCTAATTTTTGCTCTAACACTGATGATCCCCCTACAAATGTGAACTGACGTTCAAAAATAAAACATTTGAAAACGGACTATTTTCCACATTTCTGAAGCATGACGTAATGGGGGGGTGTTATCTCTTTTGTCGAAAATCAGCCGTTTTTGCTCTAACATTAAATGCCTCCAAATGGTATTTAATTAACTTCCCGGGGTGAAGAAACCCTTTTTGAGAACTCAGAGTGAGTAAATTGGCCATTTTCATGCACTTTTAACCATTCCATAAATCTTGTGTTTTGGGCCCCTGGAAGCATGAAAATCACTTTAAACATGCAAATTTTAGCTCTAACACTGATGATCCACCTACAAATGTGAACTGACGTTCAAAAATAAAACATTTGAAAACGGACCATTTTCCACATTTCTGAAGCATGACGTAATGGGGGGGTGTTATCTCTTTTGTCGAAAATCAGCCGTTTTTGCTCGAACATTAAATGCCTCCAAATGGTATTTAATTAACTTCCCGAGCCCCTGGAAGCATGAAAATCACTTTAAACATGCTAATTTTAGCTCTAACACTGATGATCCACCTACAAATGTGAACTGACGTTCAAAAATAAAACATTTGAAAACGGACCATTTTCCACATTTCTGAAGCATGACGTAATGGGGGGGTGTTATCTCTTTTGTCGAAAATCAGCCGTTTTTGCTCGAACATTAAATGCCTCCAAATGGTATTTAATTAACTTCCCGGGGTGAAGAAACCCTTTTTGAGAACTCAGAGTGAGTAAATTGGCCATTGTCATGCACTTTTAACCATTCCATAAATCTTGTGTTTTGGGCCCCTGGAAGCATGAAAATCACTTTAAACATGCTAATTTTAGCTCTAACACTGATGATCCACCTACAAATGTGAACTGACGTTCAAAAATAAAACATTTGAAAACGGACCATTTTCCACATTTCTGAAGCATGACGTAATGGGGGGGTGTTATCTCTTTTGTCGAAAATCAGCCGTTTTTGCTCGAACACTAAATGCCTCCAAATGGTATTTATTTCACTTCCCGAGCCCCTGGAAGCATGAAAATCACTTTAAACATGCTAATTTTAGCTCTAACACTGATGATCCACCTACAAATGTGAACTGACGTTCAAAAATGAAACATTTGAAAACGGACCATTTTCCACATTTCTGAAGCATGACGTAATGGGGGGGTGTTATCTCTTTTGTGGAAAATCAGCTGTTTTTGCTCTAACATTAAATGCCTCCAAATGGTATTTAATTAACTTCCCGGGGTGAAGAAACCCTTTTTGAGAACTCAGAGTGAGTAAATTGGCCATTTTCATGCACTTTTAACCATTCCATAAATCTTGTGTTTTGGGTCCCTGGAAGCATGAAAATCACTTTAAACATGCTAATTTTAGCTCTAACACTGATGATCCACCTACAAATGTGAACTGACGTTCAAAAATGAAACATTTGAAAACGGACCATTTTCCACATTTCTGAAGCATGACGTAATGGGGGGGTGTTATCTCTTTTGTCGAAAATCTGCCGTTTTTGCTCGAACATTAAATGCCTCCAAATGGTATTTAATTAACTTCCCGAGCCCCTGGAAGCATGAAAATCACTTTAAACATGCTAATTTTAGCTCTAACACTGATGATCCACCTACAAATGTGAACTGACGTTCAAAAATAAAACATTTGAAAACGGACCATTTTCCACATTTCTGAAGCATGACGTAATGGGGGGGTGTTATCTCTTTTGTCGAAAATCAGCTGTTTTTGCTCGAACATTAAATGCCTCCAAATGGTATTTAATTAACTTCCCGAGCCCCTGGAAGCATGAAAATCACTTTAAACATGCTAATTTTTGCTCTAACACTGATGATCCCCCTACAAATGTGAACTGACGTTCAAAAATAAAACATTTGAAAACGGACTATTTTCCACATTTCTGAAGCATGACGTAATGGGGGGGTGTTATCTCTTTTGTCGAAAATCAGCCGTTTTTGCTCTAACATTAAATGCCTCCAAATGGTATTTAATTAACTTCCCGGGTGAAGAAACCCTTTTTGAGAACTCAGAGTGAGTAAATTGGCCATTTTCATGCACTTTTAACCATTCCATAAATCTTGTGTTTTGGGCCCCTGGAAGCATGAAAATCACTTTAAACATGCAAATTTTAGCTCTAACACTGATGATCCACCTACAAATGTGAACTGACGTTCAAAAATAAAACATTTGAAAACGGACCATTTTCCACATTTCTGAAGCATGACGTAATGGGGGGGTGTTATCTCTTTTGTCGAAAATCAGCCGTTTTTGCTCGAACATTAAATGCCTCCAAATGGTATTTAATTAACTTCCCGGGGTGAAGAAACCCTTTTTGAGAACTCAGAGTGAGTAAATTGGCCATTTTCATGCACTTTTAACCATTCCATAAATCTTGTGTTTTGAGCCCCTGGAAGCATGAAAATCACTTTAAACATGCTAATTTTAGCTCTAACACTGATGATCCACCTACAAATGTGAACTGACGTTCAAAAATAAAACATTTGAAAACGGACCATTTTCCACATTTCTGAAGCATGACGTAATGGGGGGGTGTTATCTCTTTTGTCGAAAATCAGCCGTTATTGCTCGAACATTAAATGCCTCCAAATGGTATTTAATTAACTTCCCGAGCCCCTGGAAGCATGAAAATCACTTTAAACATGCTAATTTTAGCTCTAACACTGATGATCCACCTACAAATGTGAACTGACGTTCAAAAATAAAACATTTGAAAACGGACCATTTTCCACATTTCTGAAGCATGACGTAATGGGGGGGTGTAAACTCTTTTGTCGAAAATCAGCCGTTTTTGCTCGAACATTAAATGCCTCCAAATGGTATTTATTTCACTTCCCGAGCCCCTGGAAGCATGAAAATCACTTTAAACATGCTAATTTTAGCTCTAACACTGATGATCCACCTACAAATGTGAACTGACGTTCAAAAATAAAACATTTGAAAACGGACCATTTTCCACATTTCTGAAGCATGACGTAATGGGGGGGGCGTTATCTCTTTTGTCGAAAATCAGCCGTTTTTGCTCTAACATTAAATGCCTCCAAATGGTATTTAATTAACTTCCCGGGGTGAAGAAACCCTTTTTGAGAACTCAGAGTGAGTAAATTGGCCATTTTCATGCACTTTTAACCATTCCATAAATCTTGTGTTTTGGGCCCCTGGAAGCATGAAAATCACTTTAAACATGCTAATTTTAGCTCTAACACTGATGATCCACCTACAAATGTGAACTGACGTTCAAAAATAAAACATTTGAAAACGGACCATTTTCCACATTTCTGAAGCATGACGTAATGGGGGGGTGTTATCTCTTTTGTCGAAAATCAGCCGTTTTTGCTCTAACATTAAATGCCTCCAAATGGTATTTAATTAACTTCCCGGGGTGAAGAAACCCTTTTTGAGAACTCAGAGTGAGTAAATTGGCCATTTTCATGCACTTTTAACCATTCCATAAATCTTGTGTTTTGGGCCCCTGGAAGCATGAAAATCACTTTAAACATGCTAATTTTAGCTCTAACACTGATGATCCGCCTACAAATGTGAACTGACGTTCAAAAATGAAACATTTGAAAACGGACCATTTTCCACATTTCTGAAGCATGACGTAATGGGGGGGTGTTATCTCTTTTGTCGAAAATCAGCCGTTTTTGCTCGAACATTAAATGCCTCCAAATGGTATTTAATTAACTTCCCGGGGTGAAGAAACCCTTTTTGAGAACTCAGAGTGAGTAAATTGGCCATTTTCATGCACTTTTAACCATTCCATAAATCTTGTGTTTTGGGCCCCTGGAAGCATGAAAATCACTTTAAACATGCTAATTTTAGCTCTAACACTGATGATCCACCTACAAATGTGAACTGACGTTCAAAAATAAAACATTTGAAAACGGACCATTTTCCACATTTCTGAAGCATGACGTAATGGGGGGGGTGTTATCTCTTTTGTCGAAAATCAGCCGTTTTTGCTCGAACACTAAATGCCTCCAAATGGTATTTATTTCACTTCCCGAGCCCCTGGAAGCATGAAAATCACTTTAAACATGCTAATTTTAGCTCTAACACTGATGATCCACCTACAAATGTGAACTGACGTTCAAAAATGAAACATTTGAAAACGGACCATTTTCCACATTTCTGAAGCATGACGTAATGGGGGGGTGTTATCTCTTTTGTCGAAAATCTGCCGTTTTTGCTCGAACATTAAATGCCTCCAAATGGTATTTAATTAACTTCCCGAGCCCCTGGAAGCATGAAAATCACTTTAAACATGCTAATTTTAGCTCTAACACTGATGATCCACCTACAAATGTGAACTGACGTTCAAAAATAAAACATTTGAAAACGGACCATTTTCCACATTTCTGAAGCATGACGTAATGGGGGGGTGTTATCTCTTTTGTCGAAAATCAGCCGTTTTTGCTCGAACATTAAATGCCTCCAAATGGTATTTAATTAACTTCCCGAGCCCCTGGAAGCATGAAAATCACTTTAAACATGCTAATTTTAGCTCTAACACTGATGATCCACCTACAAATGTGAACTGACGTTCAAAAATAAAACATTTGAAAACGGACCATTTTCCACATTTCTGAAGCATGACGTAATGGGGGGGTGTTATCTCTTTTGTCGAAAATCAGCCGTTTTTGCTCGAACATTAAATGCCTCCAAATGGTATTTAATTAACTTCCCGGGGTGAAGAAACCCTTTTTGAGAACTCAGAGTGAGTAAATTGGCCATTTTCATGCACTTTTAACCATTCCATAAATCTTGTGTTTTGAGCCCCTGGAAGCATGAAAATCACTTTAAACATGCTAATTTTAGCTCTAACACTGATGATCCACCTACAAATGTGAACTGACGTTCAAAAATAAAACATTTGAAAACGGACCATTTTCCACATTTCTGAAGCATGACGTAATGGCGGGGTGTTATCTCTTTTGTCGAAAATCAGCCGTTTTTGCTCGAACATTAAATGCCTCCAAATGGTATTTAATTAACTTCCCGAGCCCCTGGAAGCATGAAAATCACTTTAAACATGCTAATTTTAGCTCTAACACTGATGATCCACCTACAAATGTGAACTGACGTTCAAAAATAAAACATTTGAAAACGGACCATTTTCCACATTTCTGAAGCATGACGTAATGGGGGGGTGTTATCTCTTTTGTCGAAAATCAGCCGTTTTTGCTCGAACATTAAATGCCTCCAAATGGTATTTATTTCACTTCCCGAGCCCCTGGAAGCATGAAAATCACTTTAAACATGCTAATTTTAGCTCTAACACTGATGATCCACCTACAAATGTGAACTGACGTTCAAAAATAAAACATTTGAAAACGGACCATTTTCCACATTTCTGAAGCATGACGTAATGGGGGGGCGTTATCTCTTTTGTCGAAAATCAGCCGTTTTTGCTCTAACATTAAATGCCTCCAAATGGTATTTAATTAACTTCCCGGGGTGAAGAAACCCTTTTTGAGAACTCAGAGTGAGTAAATTGGCCATTTTCATGCACTTTTAACCATTCCATAAATCTTGTGTTTTGGGCCCCTGGAAGCATGAAAATCACTTTAAACATGCTAATTTTAGCTCTAACACTGATGATCCACCTACAAATGTGAACTGACGTTCAAAAATAAAACATTTGAAAACGGACCATTTTCCACATTTCTGAAGCATGACGTAATGGGGGGGTGTTATCTCTTTTGTCGAAAATCAGCCGTTTTTGCTCTAACATTAAATGCCTCCAAATGGTATTTAATTAACTTCCCGGGGTGAAGAAACCCTTTTTGAGAACTCAGAGTGAGTAAATTGGCCATTTTCATGCACTTTTAACCATTCCATAAATCTTGTGTTTTGGGCCCCTGGAAGCATGAAAATCACTTTAAACATGCTAATTTTAGCTCTAACACTGATGATCCACCTACAAATGTGAACTGACGTTCAAAAATAAAACATTTGAAAACGGACCATTTTCCACATTTCTGAAGCATGACGTAATGGGGGGGTGTTATCTCTTTTGTCGAAAATCAGCCGTTTTTGCTCGAACATTAAATGCCTCCAAATGGTATTTATTTCACTTCCCGAGCCCCTGGAAGCATGAAAATCACTTTAAACATGCTAATTTTAGCTCTAACACTGATGATCCACCTACAAATGTGAACTTACGTTCAAAAATAAAACATTTGAAAACGGACCATTTTCCACATTTCTGAAGCATGACGTAATGGGGGGTGTTATCTCTTTTGTCGAAAATCAGCCGTTTTTGCTCTAACATTAAATGCCTCCAAATGGTATTTAATTAACTTCCCGGGGTGAAGAAACCCTTTTTGAGAACTCAGAGTGAGTAAATTGGCCATTTTCATGCACTTTTAACCATTCCATAAATCTTGTGTTTTGGGCCCCTGGAAGCATGAAAATCACTTTAAACATGCTAATTTTAGCTCTAACACTGATGATCCACCTACAAATGTGAACTGACGTTCAAAAATAAAACATTTGAAAACGGACCATTTTCCACATTTCTGAAGCATGACGTAATGGGGGGGTGTTATCTCTTTTGTCGAAAATCAGCCGTTTTTGCTCTAACATTAAATGCCTCCAAATGGTATTTAATTAACTTCCCGGGGTGAAGAAACCCTTTTTGAGAACTCAGAGTGAGTAAATTGGCCATTTTCATGCACTTTTAACCATTCCATAAATCTTGTGTTTTGGGCCCCTGGAAGCATGAAAATCACTTTAAACATGCTAATTTTAGCTCTAACACTGATGATCCACCTACAAATGTGAACTGACGTTCAAAAATAAAACATTTGAAAACGGGCCATTTTC
Source organism: Lissotriton vulgaris (assembly GCF_964263255.1). Lineage (NCBI taxonomy): Eukaryota > Metazoa > Chordata > Amphibia > Caudata > Salamandridae > Lissotriton > Lissotriton vulgaris. Next base: position 455,411 of record NW_028253923.1, on the reverse strand, counting down.
CACATTTCTGAAGCATGACGTAATGGGGGGGTGTTATCTCTTTTGTCGAAAATCAGCCGTTTTTGCTCGAACATTAAATGCCTCCAAATGGTATTTATTTCACTTCCCGAGCCCCTGGAAGCATGAAAATCACTTTAAACATGCTAATTTTAGCTCTAACACTGATGATCCACCTACAAATGTGAACTGACGTTCAAAAATAAAACATTTGAAAACGGGCCATTTTCCACATTTCTGAAGCATGACGTAATGGGGGGGTGTTATCTCTTTTGTCGAAAATCAGCCGTTTTTGCTCTAACATTAAATGCCTCCAAATGGTATTTAATTAACTTCCCGGGGTGAAGAAACCCTTTTTGAGAACTCAGAGTGAGTAAATTGGCCATTTTCATGCACTTTTAACCATTCCATAAATCTTGTGTTTTGGGCCCCTGGAAGCATGAAAATCACTTTAAACATGCTAATTTTAGCTCTAACACTGATGATCCACCTACAAATGTGAACTGACGTTCAAAAATAAAACATTTGAAAACGGACCATTTTCCACATTTCTGAAGCATGACGTAATGGGGGGGTGTTATCTCTTTTGTCGAAAATCAGCCATTTTTGCTCGAACATTAAATGCCTCCAAATGGTATTTAATTAACTTCCCGAGCCCCTGGAAGCATGAAAATCACTTTAAACATGCTAATTTTAGCTCTAACACTGATGATCCACCTACAAATGTGAACTGACGTTCAAAAATGAAACATTTGAAAACGGACCATTTTCCACATTTCTGAAGCATGACGTAATGGGGGGGTGTTATCTCTTTTGTGGAAAATCAGCCTTTTTTGCTCGAACATTAAATGCCTCCAAATGGTATTTAATTAACTTCCCGGGGTGAAGAAACCCTTTTTGAGAACTCAGAGTGAGTAAATTGGCCATTTTCATGCACTTTTAACCATTCCATAAATCTTGTGTTTTGGCCCCTGGAAGCATGAAAATCACTTTAAACATGCTAATTTTAGCTCTAACACTGATGATCCACCTACAAATGTGAACTGACGTTCAAAAATAAAACATTTGAAAACGGACCATTTTCCACATTTCTGAAGCATGACGTAATGGGGGGGTGTTATCTCTTTTGTCGAAAATCAGCCGTTTTTGCTCTAACATTAAATGCCTCCAAATGGTATTTAATTAACTTCCCGGGGTGAAGAAACCCTTTTTGAGAACTCAGAGTGAGTAAATTGGCTATTTTCATGCACTTTTAACCATTCCATAAATCTTGTGTTTTGGGCCCCTGGAAGCATGAAAATCACTTTAAACATGCTAATTTTAGCTCTAACACTGATGATCCACCTACAAATGTGAACTGACGTTCAAAAATAAAACATTTGAAAACGGACCATTTTCCACATTTCTGAAGCATGACGTAATGGGGGGGTGTTATCTCTTTTGTCGAAAATCAGCCGTTTTTGCTCGAACATTAAATGCCTCCAAATGGTATTTAATTAACTTCCCGAGCCCCTGGAAGCATGAAAATCACTTTAAACATGCTAATTTTAGCTCTAACACTGATGATCCACCTACAAATGTGAACTGACGTTCAAAAATGAAACATTTGAAAACAGACCATTTTCCACATTTCTGAAGCATGACGTAATGGGGGGGTGTTATCTCTTTTGTCGAAAATCAGCCGTTTTTGCTCGAACATTAAAATCCTCCAAATGGTATTTAATTAACTTCCCGGGGTGAAGAAACCCTTTTTGAGACCTCAGAGTGAGTAAATTGGCCATTTTCATGCACTTTTAACCATTCCATAAATCTTGTGTTTTGGGACCCTGGAAGCATGAAAATCACTTTAAACATGCTAATTTTAGCTCTAACACTGATGATCCACCTACAAATGTGAACTGACGTTCAAAAATAAAACATTTGAAAACGGACCATTTTCCACATTTCTGAAGCATGACGTAATGGGGGGGTGTTATCTCTTTTTTCGAAAATCAGCCGTTTTTGCTCTAACATTAAATGCCTCCAAATGGTATTTAATTAACTTCCCGGGGTGAAGAAACCCTTTTTGAGAACTCAGAGTGAGTAAATTGGCCATTTTCATGCACTTTTAACCATTCCATAAATCTTGTGCTTTGGGCCCCAAGAAGCATGAAAATCACTTTAAACATGCTAATTTTAGCTCTAACACTGATGATCCACCTACAAATGTGAACTGACGTTCAAAAATAAAACATTTGAAAACGGACCATTTTCCACATTTCTGAAGCATGACGTAATGGGGGGGTGTTATCTCTTTTGTCGAAAATCAGCCGTTTTTGCTCTAACATTAAATGCCTCCAAATGGTATTTAATTAACTTCCCGGGGTGAAGAAACCCTTTTTGAGAACTCAGAGTGAGTAAATTGGCCATTTTCATGCACTTTTAACCATTCCATAAATCTTGTGTTTTGGGCCCCTGGAAGCATGAAAATCACTTTAAACATGCTAATTTTAGCTCTAACACTGATGATCCACCTACAAATGTGAACTGACGTTCAAAAATAAAACATTTGAAAACGGACCATTTTCCACATTTCTGAAGCATGACGTAATGGGGGGGTGTTATTTCTTTTGTCGAAAATCAGCCGTTTTTGCTCGAACATTAAATGCCTCCAAATGGTATTTAATTAACTTCCCGAGCCCCTGGAAGCATGAAAATCACTTTAAACATGCTAATTTTAGCTCTAACACTGATGATCCACCTACAAATGTGAACTGACGTTCAAAAATAAAACATTTGAAAACGGACCATTTTCCACATTTCTGAAGCATGACGTAATGGGGGGGTGTTATCTCTTTTGTCGAAAATCATACGTTTTTGCTCTAACATTAAATGCCTCCAAATGGTATTTAATTAACTTCCCGGGGTGAAGAAACCCTTTTTGAGAACTCAGAGTGAGTAAATTGGCCATTTTCATGCACTTTTAACCATTCCATAAATCTTGTGTTTTGGGCCCCTGGAAGCATGAAAATCACTTTAAACATGCTAATTTTAGCTCTAACACTGATGATCCACCTACAAATGTGAACTGACGTTCAAAAATAAAACATTTGAAAACGGACCATTTTCCACATTTCTGAAGCATGACGTAATGGGGGGGTGTTATCTCTTTTGTCGAAAATCAGCCGTTTTTGCTCGAACATTAAATGCCTCCAAATGGTATTTATTTCACTTCCCGAGCCCCTGGAAGCATGAAAATCACTTTAAACATGCTAATTTTAGCTCTAACACTGATGATCCACCTACAAATGTGAACTGACGTTCAAAAATAAAACATTTGAAAACGGACCATTTTCCACATTTCTGAAGCATGACGTAATGGGGGGGCGTTATCTCTTTTGTCGAAAATCAGCCGTTTTTGCTCTAACATTAAATGCCTCCAAATGGTATTTAATTAACTTCCCGGGGTGAAGAAACCCTTTTTGAGAACTCAGAGTGAGTAAATTGGCCATTTTCATGCACTTTTAACCATTCCATAAATCTTGTGTTTTGGGCCCCTGGAAGCATGAAAATCACTTTAAACATGCTAATTTTAGCTCTAACACTGATGATCCACCTACAAATGTGAACTGACGTTCAAAAATAAAACATTTGAAAACGGACCATTTTCCACATTTCTGAAGCATGACGTAATGGGGGGGTGTTATCTCTTTTGTCGAAAATCAGCCGTTTTTGCTCTAACATTAAATGCCTCCAAATGGTATTTAATTAACTTCCCGGGGTGAAGAAACCCTTTTTGAGAACTCAGAGTGAGTAAATTGGCCATTTTCATGCACTTTTAACCATTCCATAAATCTTGTGTTTTGGGCCCCTGGAAGCATGAAAATCACTTTAAACATGCTAATTTTAGCTCTAACACTGATGATCCACCTACAAATGTGAACTGACGTTCAAAAATAAAACATTTGAAAACGGACCATTTTCCACATTTCTGAAGCATGACGTAATGGGGGGGTGTTATCTCTTTTGTCGAAAATCAGCCGTTTTTGCTCGAACATTAAATGCCTCCAAATGGTATTTATTTCACTTCCCGAGCCCCTGGAAGCATGAAAATCACTTTAAACATGCTAATTTTAGCTCTAACACTGATGATCCACCTACAAATGTGAACTTACGTTCAAAAATAAAACATTTGAAAACGGACCATTTTCCACATTTCTGAAGCATGACGTAATGGGGGGGTGTTATCTCTTTTGTCGAAAATCAGCCGTTTTTGCTCTAACATTAAATGCCTCCAAATGGTATTTAATTAACTTCCCGGGGTGAAGAAACCCTTTTTGAGAACTCAGAGTGAGTAAATTGGCCATTTTCATGCACTTTTAACCATTCCATAAATCTTGTGTTTTGGGCCCCTGGAAGCATGAAAATCACTTTAAACATGCTAATTTTAGCTCTAACACTGATGATCCACCTACAAATGTGAACTGACGTTCAAAAATAAAACATTTGAAAACGGACCATTTTCCACATTTCTGAAGCATGACGTAATGGGGGGGTGTTATCTCTTTTGTCGAAAATCAGCCGTTTTTGCTCTAACATTAAATGCCTCCAAATGGTATTTAATTAACTTCCCGGGGTGAAGAAACCCTTTTTGAGAACTCAGAGTGAGTAAATTGGCCATTTTCATGCACTTTTAACCATTCCATAAATCTTGTGTTTTGGGCCCCTGGAAGCATGAAAATCACTTTAAACATGCTAATTTTAGCTCTAACACTGATGATCCACCTACAAATGTGAACTGACGTTCAAAAATAAAACATTTGAAAACGGGCCATTTTCCACATTTCTGAAGCATGACGTAATGGGGGGGTGTTATCTCTTTTGTCGAAAATCAGCCGTTTTTGCTCGAACATTAAATGCCTCCAAATGGTATTTATTTCACTTCCCGAGCCCCTGGAAGCATGAAAATCACTTTAAACATGCTAATTTTAGCTCTAACACTGATGATCCACCTACAAATGTGAACTGACGTTCAAAAATAAAACATTTGAAAACGGGCCATTTTCCACATTTCTGAAGCATGACGTAATGGGGGGGTGTTATCTCTTTTGTCGAAAATCAGCCGTTTTTGCTCTAACATTAAATGCCTCCAAATGGTATTTAATTAACTTCCCGGGGTGAAGAAACCCTTTTTGAGAACTCAGAGTGAGTAAATTGGCCATTTTCATGCACTTTTAACCATTCCATAAATCTTGTGTTTTGGGCCCCTGGAAGCATGAAAATCACTTTAAACATGCTAATTTTAGCTCTAACACTGATGATCCACCTACAAATGTGAACTGACGTTCAAAAATAAAACATTTGAAAACGGACCATTTTCCACATTTCTGAAGCATGACGTAATGGGGGGGTGTTATCTCTTTTGTCGAAAATCAGCCGTTTTTGCTCGAACATTAAATGCCTCCAAATGGTATTTATTTCACTTCCCGAGCCCCTGGAAGCATGAAAATCACTTTAAACATGCTAATTTTAGCTCTAACACTGATGATCCACCTACAAATGTGAACTGACGTTCAAAAATAAAACATTTGAAAACGGACCATTTTCCACATTTCTGAAGCATGACGTAATGGGGGGGTGTTATCTCTTTTGTCGAAAATCAGCCGTTTTTGCTCGAACATTAAATGCCTCCAAATGGTATTTAATTAACTTCCCGAGCCCCTGGAAGCATGAAAATCACTTTGAACATGCTAATTTTAGCTCTAACACTGATGATCCACCTACAAATGTGAACTGACGATCAAAAATAAAACATTTGAAAACGGACCATTTTCCACATTTCTGAAGCATGACGTAATGGGGGGTGTTATCTCTTTTGTCGAAAATCAGCCGTTTTTGCTCTAACATTAAATGCCTCCAAATGGTATTTAATTAACATCCCGGGGTGAAGAAACCCTTTTTGAGAACTCAGAGTGAGTAAATTGGCCATTTTCATGCACTTTTAACCATTCCATAAATCTTGTGTTTTGGGCCCCTGGAAGCATGAAAATCACTTTAAACATGCTAATTTTAGCTCTAACACTGATGATCCACCTACAAATGTGAACTGACGTTCAAAAATAAAACATTTGAAAACGGACCATTTTCCACATTTCTGAAGCATGACGTAATGGGGGGGTGTTATCTCTTTTGTCGAAAATCAGCCATTTTTGCTCGAACATTAAATGCCTCCAAATGGTATTTAATTAACTTCCCGAGCCCCTGGAAGCATGAAAATCACTTTAAACATGCTAATTTTAGCTCTAACACTGATGATCCACCTACAAATGTGAACTGACGTTCAAAAATGAAACATTTGAAAACGGACCATTTTCCACATTTCTGAAGCATGACGTAATGGGGGGGTGTTATCTCTTTTGTGGAAAATCAGCCTTTTTTGCTCGAACATTAAATGCCTCCAAATGGTATTTAATTAACTTCCCGGGGTGAAGAAACCCTTTTTGAGAACTCAGAGTGAGTAAATTGGCCATTTTCATGCACTTTTAACCATTCCATAAATCTTGTGTTTTGGGCCCCTGGAAGCATGAAAATCACTTTAAACATGCTAATTTTAGCTCTAACACTGATGATCCACCTACAAATGTGAACTGACGTTCAAAAATAAAACATTTGAAAACGGACCATTTTCCACATTTCTGAAGCATGACGTAATGGGGGGGTGTTATCTCTTTTGTCGAAAATCAGCCGTTTTTGCTCTAACATTAAATGCCTCCAAATGGTATTTAATTAACTTCCCGGGGTGAAGAAACCCTTTTTGAGAACTCAGAGTGAGTAAATTGGCTATTTTCATGCACTTTTAACCATTCCATAAATCTTGTGTTTTGGGCCCCTGGAAGCATGAAAATCACTTTAAACATGCTAATTTTAGCTCTAACACTGATGATCCACCTACAAATGTGAACTGACGTTCAAAAATAAAACATTTGAAAACGGACCATTTTCCACATTTCTGAAGCATGACGTAATGGGGGGGTGTTATCTCTTTTGTCGAAAATCAGCCGTTTTTGCTCGAACATTAAATGCCTCCAAATGGTATTTAATTAACTTCCCGAGCCCCTGGAAGCATGAAAATCACTTTAAACATGCTAATTTTAGCTCTAACACTGATGATCCACCTACAAATGTGAACTGACGTTCAAAAATGAAACATTTGAAAACAGACCATTTTCCACATTTCTGAAGCATGACGTAATGGGGGGGTGTTATCTCTTTTGTCGAAAATCAGCCGTTTTTGCTCGAACATTAAAATCCTCCAAATGGTATTTAATTAACTTCCCGGGGTGAAGAAACCCTTTTTGAGACCTCAGAGTGAGTAAATTGGCCATTTTCATGCACTTTTAACCATTCCATAAATCTTGTGTTTTGGGACCCTGGAAGCATGAAAATCACTTTAAACATGCTAATTTTAGCTCTAACACTGATGATCCACCTACAAATGTGAACTGACGTTCAAAAATAAAACATTTGAAAACGGACCATTTTCCACATTTCTGAAGCATGACGTAATGGGGGGGTGTTATCTCTTTTGTCGAAAATCAGCCGTTTTTGCTCTAACATTAAATGCCTCCAAATGGTATTTAATTAACTTCCCGGGGTGAAGAAACCCTTTTTGAGAACTCAGAGTGAGTAAATTGGCCATTTTCATGCACTTTTAACCATTCCATAAATCTTGTGTTTTGGGCCCCAAGAAGCATGAAAATCACTTTAAACATGCTAATTTTAGCTCTAACACTGATGATCCACCTACAAATGTGAACTGACGTTCAAAAATAAAACATTTGAAAACGGACCATTTTCCACATTTCTGAAGCATGACGTAATGGGGGGGTGTTATCTCTTTTGTCGAAAATCAGCCGTTTTTGCTCTAACATTAAATGCCTCCAAATGGTATTTAATTAACTTCCCGGGGTGAAGAAACCCTTTTTGAGAACTCAGAGTGAGTAAATTGGCCATTTTCATGCACTTTTAACCATTCCATAAATCTTGTGTTTTGGGCCCCTGGAAGCATGAAAATCACTTTAAACATGCTAATTTTAGCTCTAACACTGATGATCCACCTACAAATGTGAACTGACGTTCAAAAATAAAACATTTGAAAACGGACCATTTTCCACATTTCTGAAGCATGACGTAATGGGGGGGGTGTTATCTCTTTTGTCGAAAATCAGCCGTTTTTGCTCGAACATTAAATGCCTCCAAATGGTATTTAATTAACTTCCCGAGCCCCTGGAAGCATGAAAATCACTTTAAACATGCTAATTTTAGCTCTAACACTGATGATCCACCTACAAATGTGAACTGACGTTCAAAAATAAAACATTTGAAAACGGACCATTTTCCACATTTCTGAAGCATGACGTAATGGGGGGGTGTTATCTATTTTGTCGAAAATCAGCCGTTTTTGCTCGAACATTAAATGCCGCCAAATGGTATTTATTTCCCTTCCCGAGCCCCTTGAAGCATGAAAATCACTTTAAACATGCTAATTTTAGCTCTAACACTGATGATCCACCTACAAATGTGAACTGACGTTCAAAAATAAAACATTTGAAAACGGACCATTTTCCACATTTCTGAAGCATGACGTAATGGGGGGGTGTTATCTCTTTTGTCGAAAATCAGCCGTTTTTGCTCTAACATTAAATGCCTCCAAATGGTATTTAATTAACTTCCCGGGGTGAAGAAACCCTTTTTGAGAACTCAGAGTGAGTAAATTGGCCATTTTCATGCACTTTTAACCATTCCATAAATCTTGTGTTTTGGGCCCCTGGAAGCATGAAAATCACTTTAAACATGCTAATTTTAGCTCTAACACTGATGATCCACCTACAAATGTGAACTGACGTTCAAAAATAAAACATTTGAAAACGGACCATTTTCCACATTTCTGAAGCATGACGTAATGGGGGGGTGTTATCTCTTTTGTCGAAAATCAGCCGTTTTTGCTCGAACATTAAATGCCTCCAAATGGTATTTATTTCACTTCCCGAGCCCCTGGAAGCATGAAAATCACTTTAAACATGCTAATTTTAGCTCTAACACTGATGATCCACCTACAAATGTGAACTTACGTTCAAAAATAAAACATTTGAAAACGGACCATTTTCCACATTTCTGAAGCATGACGTAATGGGGGGGGGGTGTTATCTCTTTTGTCGAAAATCTGCCGTTTTTGCTCTAACATTAAATGCCTCCAAATGGTATTTAATTAACTTCCCGGGGTGAAGAAACCCTTTTTGAGAACTCAGAGTGAGTAAATTGGCCATTTTCATGCACTTTTAACCATTCCATAAATCTTGTGTTTTGGGCCCCTGGAAGCATGAAAATCACTTTAAACATGCTAATTTTAGCTCTAACACTGATGATCCACCTACAAATGTGAACTGACGTTCAAAAATAAAACATTTGAAAACGGACCATTTTCCACATTTCTGAAGCATGACGTAATGGGGGGTGTTATCTCTTTTGTCGAAAATCAACCGTTTTTGCTCGAACATTAAATGCCTCCAAATGGTATTTATTTCACTTCCCGAGCCCCTGGAAGCATGAAAATCACTTTAAACATGCTAATTTTAGCTCTAACACTGATGATCCACCTACAAATGTGAACTTACGTTCAAAAATAAAACATTTGAAAACGGACCATTTTCCACATTTCTGAAGCATGACGTAATGGGGGGGTGTTATCTCTTTTGTCGAAAATCAGCCGTTTTTGCTCGAACATTAAATGCCTCCAAATGGTATTTAATTAACTTCCCGAGCCCCTGGAAGCATGAAAATCACTTTAAACATGCTAATTTTAGCTCTAACACTGATGATCCACCTACAAATGTGAACTGACGTTCAAAAATAAAACATTTGAAAACGGACCATTTTCCACATTTCTGAAGCATGACGTAATGGGGGGGTGTTATCTCTTTTGTCGAAAATCAGCCGTTTTTGCTCGAACATTAAATGCCTCCAAATGGTATTTAATTAACTTCCCGAGCCCCTGGAAGCATGAAAATCACTTTAAACATGCTAATTTTAGCTCTAACACTGATGATCCACCTACAAATGTGAACTGACGTTCAAAAATAAAACATTTGAAAACGGACCATTTTCCACATTTCTGAAGCATGACGTAATGGGGGGGTGTTATCTCTTTTGTCGAAAATCAGCCGTTTTTGCTCGAACATTAAATGCCTCCAAATGGTATTTATTTCACTTCCCGAGCCCCTGGAAGCATGAAAATCACTTTAAACATGCTAATTTTAGCTCTAACACTGATGATCCACCTACAAATGTGAACTGACGTTCAAAAATAAAACATTTGAAAACGGACCATTTTCCACATTTCTGAAGCATGACGTAATGGGGGGGTGTTATCTCTTTTGTCGAAAATCAGCCGTTTTTGCTCTAACATTAAATGCCTCCAAATGGTATTTAATTAACTTCCCGGGGTGAAGAAACCCTTTTTGAGAACTCAGAGTGAGTAAATTGGCCATTTTCATGCACTTTTAACCATTCCATAAATCTTGTGTTTTGGGCCCCAAGAAGCATGAAAATCACTTTAAACATGCTAATTTTAGCTCTAACACTGATGATCCACCTACAAATGTGAACTGACGTTCAAAAATAAAACATTTGAAAACGGACCATTTTCCACATTTCTGAAGCATGACGTAATGGGGGGGTGTTATCTCTTTTGTCGAAAATCAGCCGTTTTTGCTCGAACATTAAATGCCTCCAAATGGTATTTATTTCACTTCCCGAGCCCCTGGAAGCATGAAAATCACTTTAAACATGCTAATTTTAGCTCTAACACTGATGATCCACCTACAAATGTGAACTTACGTTCAAAAATAAAACATTTGAAAACGGACCATTTTCCACATTTCTGAAGCATGACGTAATGGGGGGGTGTTATCTCTTTTGTCGAAAATCAGCCGTTTTTGCTCTAACATTAAATGCCTCCAAATGGTATTTAATTAACTTCCCGGGGTGAAGAAACCCTTTTTGAGAACTCAGAGTGAGTAAATTGGCCATTTTCATGCACTTTTAACCATTCCATAAATCTTGTGTTTTGGGCCCCTGGAAGCATGAAAATCACTTTAAACATGCTAATTTTAGCTCTAACACTGATGATCCACCTACAAATGTGAACTGACGTTCAAAAATAAAACATTTGAAAACTGACCATTTTCCACATTTCTGAAGCATGACTCAATGGGGGGGTGTTATCTCTTTTGTCGAAAATCAGCCGTTTTTGCTCGAACATTAAATGCCTCCAAATGGTATTTATTTCACTTCCCGAGCCCCTGGAAGCATGAAAATCACTTTAAACATGCTGATTTTAGCTCTAACACTGATGATCCACCTACAAATGTGAACTGACGTTCAAAAATAAAACATTTGAAAACGGACCATTTTCCACATTTCTGAAGCATGACGTAATGGGGGGGTGTTATCTCTTTTGTCGAAAATCAGCCGTTTTTGCTCGAACATTAAATGCCTCCAAATGGTATTTATTTCACTTCCCGAGCCCCTGGAAGCATGAAAATCACTTTAAACATGCTAATTTTAGCTCTAACACTGATGATCCACCTACAAATGTGAACTGACGTTCAAAAATAAAACATTTGAAAACGGACCATTTTCCACATTTCTGAAGCATGACGTAATGGGGGGGTGTTATCTCTTTTGTCGAAAATCAGCCGTTTTTGCTCGAACATTAAATGCCTCCAAATGGTATTTATTTCACTTCCCGAGCCCCTGGAAGCATGAAAATCACTTTAAACATGCTAATTTTAGCTCTAACACTGATGATCCACCTACAAATGTGAACTGACGTTCAAAAATAAAACATTTGAAAACGGACCATTTTCCACATTTCTGAAGCATGACGTAATGGGGGGGTGTTATCTCTTTTGTCGAAAATCAGCCGTTTTTGCTCGAACATTAAATGCCTCCAAATGGTATTTAATTAACTTCCCGGGGTGAAGAAACCCTTTTTGAGAACTCAGAGTGAGTAAATTGGCCATTTTCATGCACTTTTAACCATTCCATAAATCTTGTGTTTTGGGCCCCAAGAAGCATGAAAATCACTTTAAACATGTTAATTTTAGCTCTAACACTGATGATCCACCTACAAATGTGAACTGACGTTCAAAAATAAAACATTTGAAAACGGACCATTTTCCACATTTCTGAAGCATGACGTAATGGGGGGGTGTTATCTCTTTTGTCGAAAATCAGCCGTTTTTGCTCGAACATTAAATGCCTCCAAATGGTATTTAATTAACTTCCCGGGGTGAAGAAACCCTTTTTGAGAACTCAGAGTGAGTAAATTGGCCATTTTCATGCACTTTTAACCATTCCATAAATCTTGTGTTTTGGGCCCCTGGAAGCAAGAAAATCACTTTAAACATGCTAATTTTAGCTCTAACACTGATGATCCACCTACAAATATGAACTGACGTTCAAAAATAAAACATTTGAAAACGGACCATTTTCCACATTTCTGAAGCATGACGTAATGGGGGGGTGTTATCTCTTTTGTCGAAAATCAGCCATTTTTGCTCGAACATTAAATGCCTCCAAATGGTATTTAATTAACTTCCCGAGCCCCTGGAAGCATGAAAATCACTTTAAACATGCTAATTTTAGCTCTAATACTGATGATCCACCTACAAATGTGAACTGACGTTCAAAAATAAAACATTTGAAAACGGACCATTTTCCACATTTCTGAAGCATGACGTAATGGGGGGGTGTTATCTCTTTTGTCGAAAATCAGCCGTTTTTGCTCTAACATTAAATGCCTCCAAATGGTATTTAATTAACCTTCCCGAGCCCCTGGAAGCATGAAAATCACTTTAAACATGCTAATTTTAGCTCTAACACTGATGATCCACCTACAAATGTGAACTGACGTTCAAAAATAAAACATTTGAAAACGGACCATTTCCCACATTTCTGAAGCATGACGTAATGGGGGGGTGTTATCTCTTTTGTCGAAAATCAGCTGTTTTTGCTCTAACATTAAATGCCTCCAAATGGTATTTAATTAACTTCCCTGGGTGAAGAAACCCTTTTTGAGAACTCAGAGTGAGTAAATTGGCCATTTTCATGCACTTTTAACCATTCCATAAATCTTGTGTTTTGGGCCCCTGGAAGCATGAAAATCACTTTAAACATGCTAATTTTAGCTCTAACACTGATGATCCACCTACAAATGTGAACTGACGTTCAAAAATAAAACATTTGAAAACGGACCATTTTCCACATTTCTGAAGCATGACGTAATGGGGGGGGTGTTATCTCTTTTGTCGAAAATCAGCCGTTTTTGCTCGAACATTAAATGCCTCCAAATGGTATTTATTTCACTTCCCGAGCCCCTGGAAGCATGAAAATCACTTTAAACATGCTAATTTTAGCTCTAACACTGATGATCCACCTACAAATGTGAACTGACGTTCAAAAATAAAACATTTTAAAACGGACCATTTTCCACATTTCTGAAGCATGACGTAATGGGGGGGTGTTATCTCTTTTGTCGAAAATCAGCCGTTTTTGCTCGAACATTAAATGCCTCCAAATGGTATTTATTTCACTTCCCGAGCCCCTGGAAGCATGAAAATCACTTTAAACATGCTAATTTTAGCTCTAACACTGATGATCCACCTACAAATGTGAACTGACGTTCAAAAATAAAACATTTGAAAACGGACCATTTTCCACATTTCTGAAGCATGACGTAATGGGGGGGTGTTATCTCTTTTGTCGAAAATCAGCCGTTTTTGCTCGAACATTAAATGCCTCCAAATGGTATTTAATTAACTTCCCGAGCCCCTGGAAGCATGAAAATCACTTTAAACATGCTAATTTTAGCTCTAACACTGATGATCCACCTACAAATGTGAACTGACGTTCAAAAATAAAACATTTGAAAACGGACCATTTTCCACATTTCTGAAGCATGACGTAATGGGGGGGTGTTATCTCTTTTGTCGAAAATCAGCCGTTTTTGCTCGAACATTAAATGCCTCCAAATGGTATTTAATTAACTTCCCGGGGTGAAGAAACCCTTTTTGAGAACTCAGAGTGAGTAAATTGGCCATTTTCATGCACTTTTAACCATTCCATAAATCTTGTGTTTTGGGCCCCAAGAAGCATGAAAATCACTTTAAACATGCTAATTTTAGCTCTAACACTGATGATCCACCTACAAATGTGAACTGACGTTCAAAAATAAAACATTTGAAAACGGACCATTTTCCACATTTCTGAAGCATGACGTAATGGGGGGGTGTTATCTCTTTTGTCGAAAATCAGCCGTTTTTGCTCGAACATTAAATGCCTCCAAATGGTATTTAATTAACTTCCCGGGGTGAAGAAACCCTTTTTGAGAACTCAGAGTGAGTAAATTGGCCATTGTCATGCACTTTTAACCATTCCATAAATCTTGTGTTTTGGGCCCCTGGAAGCATGAAAATCACTTTAAACATGCTAATTTTAGCTCTAACACTGATGATCCACCTACAAATGTGAACTGACGTTCAAAAATAAAACATTTGAAAACGGACCATTTTCCACATTTCTGAAGCATGACGTAATGGGGGGGTGTTATCTCTTTTGTCGAAAATCAGCCGTTTTTGCTCGAACACTAAATGCCTCCAAATGGTATTTATTTCACTTCCCGAGCCCCTGGAAGCATGAAAATCACTTTAAACATGCTAATTTTAGCTCTAACACTGATGATCCACCTACAAATGTGAACTGACGTTCAAAAATGAAACATTTGAAAACGGACCATTTTCCACATTTCTGAAGCATGACGTAATGGGGGGGTGTTATCTCTTTTGTGGAAAATCAGCCGTTTTTGCTCTAACATTAAATGCCTCCAAATGGTATTTAATTAACTTCCCGGGGTGAAGAAACCCTTTTTGAGAACTCAGAGTGAGTAAATTGGCCATTTTCATGCACTTTTAACCATTCCATAAATCTTGTGTTTTGGGCCCCTGGAAGCATGAAAATCACTTTAAACATGCTAATTTTAGCTCTAACACTGATGATCCACCTACAAATGTGAACTGACGTTCAAAAATAAAACATTTGAAAACGGACCATTTTCCACATTTCTGAAGCATGACGTAATGGGGGGGTGTTATCTCTTTTGTCGAAAATCTGCCGTTTTTGCTCGAACATTAAATGCCTCCAAATGGTATTTAATTAACTTCCCGAGCCCCTGGAAGCATGAAAATCACTTTAAACATGCTAATTTTAGCTCTAACACTGATGATCCACCTACAAATGTGAACTGACGTTCAAAAATAAAACATTTGAAAACGGACCATTTTCCACATTTCTGAAGCATGACGTAATGGGGGGGGTGTTATCTCTTTTGTCGAAAATCAGCCGTTTTTGCTCGAACATTACATGCCTCCAAATGGTATTTAATTAACTTCCCGAGCCCCTGGAAGCATGAAAATCACTTTAAACATGCTAATTTTTGCTCTAACACTGATGATCCACCTACAAATGTGAACTGACGTTCAAAAATAAAACATTTGAAAACGGACTATTTTCCACATTTCTGAAGCATGACGTAATGGTGGGGTGTTATCTCTTTTGTCGAAAATCAGCCGTTTTTGCTCTAACATTAAATGCCTCCAAATGGTATTTAATTAACTTCCCGGGGTGAAGAAACCCTTTTTGAGAACTCAGAGTGAGTAAATTGGCCATTTTCATGCACTTTTAACCATTCCATAAATCTTGTGTTTTGGGCCCCTGGAAGCATGAAAATCACTTTAAACATGCTAATTTTAGCTCTAACACTGATGATCCACCTACAAATGTGAACTGACGTTCAAAAATAAAACATTTGAAAACGGACCATTTTCCACATTTCTGAAGCATGACGTAATGGGGGGGTGTTATCTCTTTTGTCGAAAATCAGCCGTTTTTGCTCGAACATTAAATGCCTCCAAATGGTATTTAATTAACTTCCCGGGGTGAAGAAACCCTTTTTGAGAACTCAGAGTGAGTAAATTGGCCATTTTCATGCACTTTTAACCATTCCATAAATCTTGTGTTTTGAGCCCCTGGAAGCATGAAAATCACTTTAAACATGCTAATTTTAGCTCTAACACTGATGATCCACCTACAAATGTGAACTGACGTTCAAAAATAAAACATTTGAAAACGGACCATTTTCCACATTTCTGAAGCATGACGTAATGGGGGGGTGTTATCTCTTTTGTCGAAAATCAGCCGTTTTTGCTCGAACATTAAATGCCTCCAAATGGTATTTAATTAACTTCCCGAGCCCCTGGAAGCATGAAAATCACTTTAAACATGCTAATTTTAGCTCTAACACTGATGATCCACCTACAAATGTGAACTGACGTTCAAAAATAAAACATTTGAAAACGGACCATTTTCCACATTTCTGAAGCATGACGTAATGGGGGGGTGTTATCTCTTTTGTGGAAAATCAGCCGTTTTTGCTCTAACATTAAATGCCTCCAAATGGTATTTAATTAACTTCCCGGGGTGAAGAAACCCTTTTTGAGAACTCAGAGTGAGTAAATTGGCCATTTTCATGCACTTTTAACCATTCCATAAATCTTGTGTTTTGGGCCCCTGGAAGCATGAAAATCACTTTAAACATGCTAATTTTAGCTCTAACACTGATGATCCACCTACAAATGTGAACTGACGTTCAAAAATAAAACATTTGAAAACGGACCATTTTCCACATTTCTGAAGCATGACGTAATGGGGGGGTGTTATCTCTTTTGTCGAAAATCAGCCGTTTTTGCTCGAACATTAAATGCCTCCAAATGGTATTTATTTCACTTCCCGAGCCCCTGGAAGCATGAAAATCACTTTAAACATGCTAATTTTAGCTCTAACACTGATGATCCACCTACAAATGTGAACTGACGTTCAAAAATAAAACATTTGAAAAAGGACCATTTTCCACATTTCTGAAGCATGACGTAATGGGGGGGTGTTATCTCTTTTGTCGAAAATCAGACGTTTTTGCTCTAACATTAAATGCCTCCAAATGGTATTTAATTAACTTCCCGGGGTGAAGAAACCCTTTTTGAGAACTCAGAGTGAGTAAATTGGCCATTTTCATGCACTTTTAACCATTCCATAAATCTTGTGTTTTGGGCCCCTGGAAGCATGAAAATCACTTTAAACATGCTAATTTTAGCTCTAACACTGATGATCCACCTACAAATGTGAACTGACGTTCAAAAATAAAACATTTGAAAACGGACCATTTTCCACATTTCTGAAGCATGACGTAATGGGGGGGTGTTATCTCTTTTGTCGAAAATCAGCCGTTTTTGCTCGAACATTAAATGCCTCCAAATGGTATTTATTTCACTTCCCGAGCCGCTGGAAGCATGAAAATCACTTTAAACATGCTAATTTTAGCTCTAACACTGATGATCCACCTACAAATGTGAACTGACGTTCAAAAATAAAACATTTGAAAACGGACCATTTTCCACATTTCTGAAGCATGACGTAATGGGGGGGCGTTATCTCTTTTGTCGAAAATCAGCCGTTTTTGCTCTAACATTAAATGCCTCCAAATGGTATTTAATTAACTTCCCGGGGTGAAGAAACCCTTTTTGAGAACTCAGAGTGAGTAAATTGGCCATTTTCATGCACTTTTAACCATTCCATAAATCTTGTGTTTTGGGCCCCTGGAAGCATGAAAATCACTTTAAACATGCTAATTTTAGCTCTAACACTGATGATCCACCTACAAATGTGAACTGACGTTCAAAAATAAAACATTTGAAAACGGACCATTTTCCACATTTCTGAAGCATGACGTAATGGGGGGGTGTTATCTCTTTTGTCGAAAATCAGCCGTTTTTGCTCGAACATTAAATGCCTCCAAATGGTATTTAATTAACTTCCCGGGGTGAAGAAACCCTTTTTGAGAACTCAGAGTGAGTAAATTGGCCATTTTCATGCACTTTTAACCATTTCATAAATCTTGTGTTTTGGGCCCCTGGAAGCAAGAAAATCACTTTAAACATGCTAATTTTAGCTCTAACACTGATGATCCACCTACAAATATGAACTGACGTTCAAAAATAAAACATTTGAAAACGGACCATTTTCCACATTTCTGAAGCATGACGTAATGGGGGGGTGTTATCTCTTTTGTCGAAAATCAGCCGTTTTTGCTCGAACATTAAATGCCTCCAAATGGTATTTAATTAACTTCCCGGGGTGAAGAAACCCTTTTTGAGAACTCAGAGTGAGTAAATTGGCCATTTTCATGCACTTTTAACCATTCCATAAATCTTGTGTTTTGGGCCCCTGGAAGCATGAATATCACTTTAAACATGCTAATTTTAGCTCTAACACTGATGATCCACCTACAAATGTGAACTGACGTTCAAAAATAAAACATTTGAAAACGGACCATTTTCCACATTTCTGAAGCATGACGTAATGGGGGGGTGTTATCTCTTTTGTCGAAAATCAGCCATTTTTGCTCGAACATTAAATGCCTCCAAATGGTATTTAATTAACTTCCCGAGCCCCTGGAAGCATGAAAATCACTTTAAACATGCTAATTTTAGCTCTAACACTGATGATCCACCTACAAATGTGAACTGACGTTCAAAAATAAAACATTTGAAAACGGACCATTTTCCACATTTCTGAAGCATGACGTAATGGGGGGGTGTTATCTCTTTTGTCGAAAATCAGCCGTTTTTGCTCTAACATTAAATGCCTCCAAATGGTATTTAATTAACCTTCCCGAGCCCCTGGAAGCATGAAAATCACTTTAAACATGCTAATTTTAGCTCTAACACTGATGATCCACCTACAAATGTGAACTGACATTCAAAAATAAAACATTTGAAAACGGACCATTTCCCACATTTCTGAAGCATGACGTAATGGGGGGGTGTTATCTCTTTTGTCGAAAATCAGCCGTTTTTGCTCTAACATTAAATGCCTCCAAATGGTATTTAATTAACTTCCCTGGGTGAAGAAACCCTTTTTGAGAACTCAGAGTGAGTAAATTGGCCATTTTCATGCACTTTTAACCATTCCATAAATCTTGTGTTTTGGGCCCCTGGAAGCATGAAAATCACTTTAAACATGCTAATTTTAGCTCTAACACTGATGATCCACCTACAAATGTGAACTGACGTTCAAAAATAAAACATTTGAAAACGGACCATTTTCCACATTTCTGAAGCATGACGTAATGGGGGGGTGTTATCTCTTTTGTCGAAAATCAGCCGTTTTTGCTCGAACATTAAATGCCTCCAAATGGTATTTATTTCACTTCCCGAGCCCCTGGAAGCATGAAAATCACTTTAAACATGCTAATTTTAGCTCTAACACTGATGATCCACCTACAAATGTGAACTGACGTTCAAAAATAAAACATTTGAAAACGGACCATTTTCCACATTTCTGAAGCATGACGTAATGGGGGGTGTTATCTCTTTTGTCGAAAATCAGCCGTTTTTGCTCGAACATTAAATGCCTCCAAATGGTATTTAATTAACTTCCCGGGGTGAAGAAACCCTTTTTGAGAACTCAGAGTGAGTAAATTGGCCATTTTCATGCACTTTTAACCATTCCATAAATCTTGTGTTTTGGGCCCCAAGAAGCATGAAAATCACTTTAAACATGCTAATTTTAGCTCTAACACTGATGATCCACCTACAAATGTGAACTGACGTTCAAAAATAAAACATTTGAAAACGGACCATTTTCCACATTTCTGAAGCATGATGTAATGGGGGGGTGTTATCTCTTTTGTCGAAAATCAGCCATTTTTGTTCGAACATTAAATGCCTCCAAATGGTATTTAATTAACTTCCCGGGGTGAAGAAACCCTTTTTGAGAACTCAGAGTGAGTAAATTGGCCATTGTCATGCACTTTTAACCATTCCATAAATCTTGTGTTTTGGGCCCCTGGAAGCATGAAAATCACTTTAAACATGCTAATTTTAGCTCTAACACTGATGATCCACCTACAAATGTGAACTGACGTTCAAAAATAAAACATTTGAAAACGGACCATTTTCCACATTTCTGAAGCATGACGTAATGGGGGGGTGTTATCTCTTTTGTCGAAAATCAGCCGTTTTTGCTCGAACACTAAATGCCTCCAAATGGTATTTATTTCACTTCCCGAGCCCCTGGAAGCATGAAAATCACTTTAAACATGCTAATTTTAGCTCTAACACTGATGATCCACCTACAAATGTGAACTGACGTTCAAAAATGAAACATTTGAAAACGGACCATTTTCCACATTTCTGAAGCATGACGTAATGGGGGGGTGTTATCTCTTTTGTGGAAAATCAGCTGTTTTTGCTCTAACATTAAATGCCTCCAAATGGTATTTAATTAACTTCCCGGGGTGAAGAAACCCTTTTTGAGAACTCAGAGTGAGTAAATTGGCCATTTTCATGCACTTTTAACCATTCCATAAATCTTGTGTTTTGGGCCCCTGGAAGCATGAAAATCACTTTAAACATGCTAATTTTAGCTCTAACACTGATGATCCACCTACAAATGTGAACTGACGTTCAAAAATAAAACATTTGAAAACGGACCATTTTCCACATTTCTGAAGCATGACGTAATGGGGGGGTGTTATCTCTTTTGTCGAAAATCTGCCGTTTTTGCTCGAACATTAAATGCCTCCAAATGGTATTTAATTAACTTCCCGAGCCCCTGGAAGCATGAAAATCACTTTAAACATGCTAATTTTTGCTCTAACACTGATGATCCACCTACAAATGTGAACTGACGTTCAAAAATAAAACATTTGAAAACGGACTATTTTCCACATTTCTGAAGCATGACGTAATGGGGGGGTGTTATCTCTTTTGTCGAAAATCAGCCGTTTTTGCTCTGACATTAAATGCCTCCAAATGGTATTTAATTAACTTCCCGGGGTGAAGAAACCCTTTTTGAGAACTCAGAGTGAGTAAATTGGCCATTTTCATGCACTTTTAACCATTCCATAAATCTTGTGTTTTGGGCCCCTGGAAGCATGAAAATCACTTTAAACATGCTAATTTTAGCTCTAACACTGATGATCCACCTACAAATGTGAACTGACGTTCAAAAATAAAACATTTGAAAACGGACCATTTTCCACATTTCTGAAGCATGACGTAATGGGGGGGTGTTATCTCTTTTGTCGAAAATCAGCCGTTTTTGCTCGAACATTAAATGCCTCTAAATGGTATTTAATTAACTTCCCGGGGTGAAGAAACCCTTTTTGAGAACTCAGAGTGAGTAAATTGGCCATTTTCATGCACTTTTAACCATTCCATAAATCTTGTGTTTTGAGCCCCTGGAAGCATGAAAATCACTTTAAACATGCTAATTTTAGCTCTAACACTGATGATCCACCTACAAATGTGAACTGACGTTCAAAAATAAAACATTTGAAAACGGACCATTTTCCACATTTCTGAAGCATGACGTAATGGGGGGGTGTTATCTCTTTTGTCGAAAATCAGCCGTTTTTGCTCGAACATTAAATGCCTCCAAATGGTATTTAATTAACTTCCCGAGCCCCTGGAAGCATGAAAATCACTTTAAACATGCTAATTTTAGCTCTAACACTGATGATCCACCTACAAATGTGAACTGACGTTCAAAAATAAAACATTTGAAAACGGACCATTTTCCACATTTCTGAAGCATGACGTAATGGGGGGGTGTTATCTCTTTTGTGGAAAATCAGCCGTTTTTGCTCTAACATTAAATGCCTCCAAATGGTATTTAATTAACTTCCCGGGGTGAAGAAACCCTTTTTGAGAACTCAGAGTGAGTAAATTGGCCATTTTCATGCACTTTTAACCATTCCATAAATCTTGTGTTTTGGGCCCCTGGAAGCATGAAAATCACTATAAACATGCTAATTTTAGCTCTAACACTGATGATCCACCTACAAATGTGAACTGACGTTCAAAAATAAAACATTTGAAAACGGACCATTTTCCACATTTCTGAAGCATGACGTAATGGGGGGGTGTTATCTCTTTTGTCGAAAATCAGCCGTTTTTGCTCGAACATTAAATGCCTCCAAATGGTATTTATTTCACTTCCCGAGCCCCTGGAAGCATGAAAATCACTTTAAACATGCTAATTTTAGCTCTAACACTGATGATCCACCTACAAATGTGAACTGACGTTCAAAAATAAAACATTTGAAAAAGGACCATTTTCCACATTTCTGAAGCATGACGTAATGGGGGGGTGTTATCTCTTTTGTCGAAAATCAGACGTTTTTGCTCTAACATTAAATGCCTCCAAATGGTATTTAATTAACTTCCCGGGGTGAAGAAACCCTTTTTGAGAACTCAGAGTGAGTAAATTGGCCATTTTCATGCACTTTTAACCATTCCATAAATCTTGTGTTTTGGGCCCCTGGAAGCATGAAAATCACTTTAAACATGCTAATTTTAGCTCTAACACTGATGATCCACCTACAAATGTGAACTGACGTTCAAAAATAAAACATTTGAAAACGGACCATTTTCCACATTTCTGAAGCATGACGTAATGGGGGGGTGTTATCTCTTTTGTCGAAAATCAGCCGTTTTTGCTCGAACATTAAATGCCTCCAAATGGTATTTATTTCACTTCCCGAGCCCCTGGAAGCATGAAAATCACTTTAAACATGCTAATTTTAGCTCTAACACTGATGATCCACCTACAAATGTGAACTGACGTTCAAAAATAAAACATTTGAAAACGGACCATTTTCCACATTTCTGAAGCATGACGTAATGGGGGGGCGTTATCTCTTTTGTCGAAAATCAGCCGTTTTTGCTCTAACATTAAATGCCTCCAAATGGTATTTAATTAACTTCCCGGGGTGAAGAAACCCTTTTTGAGAACTCAGAGTGAGTAAATTGGCCATTTTCATGCACTTTTAACCATTCCATAAATCTTGTGTTTTGGGCCCCTGGAAGCATGAAAATCACTTTAAACATGCTAATTTTAGCTCTAACACTGATGATCCACCTACAAATGTGAACTGACGTTCAAAAATAAAACATTTGAAAATGGACCATTTTCCACATTTCTGAAGCATGACTTAATGGGGGGGTGTTATCTCTTTTGTCGAAAATCAGCCGTTTTTGCTCGAACATTAAATGCCTCCAAATGGTATTTAATTAACTTCCCGGGGTGAAGAAACCCTTTTTGAGAACTCAGAGTGAGTAAATTGGCCATTTTCATGCACTTTTAACCATTCCATAAATCTTGTGTTTTGGGCCCCTGGAAGCAAGAAAATCACTTTAAACATGCTAATTTTAGCTCTAACACTGATGATCCACCTACAAATATGAACTGACGTTCAAAAATAAAACATTTGAAAACGGACCATTTTCCACATTTCTGAAGCATGACGTAATGGGGGGGTGTTATCTCTTTTGTCGAAAATCAGCCGTTTTTGCTCGAACATTAAATGCCTCCAAATGGTATTTAATTAACTTCCCGGGGTGAAGAAACCCTTTTTGAGAACTCAGAGTGAGTAAATTGGCCATTTTCATGCACTTTTAACCATTCCATAAATCTTGTGTTTTGGGCCCCTGGAAGCATGAATATCACTTTAAACATGCTAATTTTAGCTCTAACACTGATGATCCACCTACAAATGTGAACTGACGTTCAAAAATAAAACATTTGAAAACGGACCATTTTCCACATTTCTGAAGCATGACGTAATGGGGGGGTGTTATCTCTTTTGTCGAAAATCAGCCATTTTTGCTCGAACATTAAATGCCTCCAAATGGTATTTAATTAACTTCCCGAGCCCCTGGAAGCATGAAAATCACTTTAAACATGCTAATTTTAGCTCTAACACTGATGATCCACCTACAAATGTGAACTGACGTTCAAAAATAAAACATTTGAAAACGGACCATTTTCCACATTTCTGAAGCATGACGTAATGGGGGGGTGTTATCTCTTTTGTCGAAAATCAGCCGTTTTTGCTCTAACATTAAATGCCTCCAAATGGTATTTAATTAACCTTCCCGAGCCCCTGGAAGCATGAAAATCACTTTAAACATGCTAATTTTAGCTCTAACACTGATGATCCACCTACAAATGTGAACTGACGTTCAAAAATAAAACATTTGAAAACGGACCATTTCCCACATTTCTGAAGCATGACGTAATGGGGGGGTGTTATCTCTTTTGTCGAAAATCAGCCGTTTTTGCTCTAACATTAAATGCCTCCAAATGGTATTTAATTAACTTCCCTGGGTGAAGAAACCCTTTTTGAGAACTCAGAGTGAGTAAATTGGCCATTTTCATGCACTTTTAACCATTCCATAAATCTTGTGTTTTGGGCCCCTGGAAGCATGAAAATCACTTTAAACATGCTAATTTTAGCTCTAACACTGATGATCCACCTACAAATGTGAACTGACGTTCAAAAATAAAACATTTGAAAACGGACCATTTTCCACATTTCTGAAGCATGACGTAATGGGGGGGTGTTATCTCTTTTGTCGAAAATCAGCCGTTTTTGCTCGAACATTAAATGCCTCCAAATGGTATTTATTTCACTTCCCGAGCCCCTGGAAGCATGAAAATCACTTTAAACATGCTAATTTTAGCTCTAACACTGATGATCCACCTACAAATGTGAACTGACGTTCAAAAATAAAACATTTTAAAACGGACCATTTTCCACATTTCTGAAGCATGACGTAATGGGGGGGTGTTATCTCTTTTGTCGAAAATCAGCCGTTTTTGCTCGAACATTAAATGCCTCCAAATGGTATTTATTTCACTTCCCGAGCCCCTGGAAGCATGAAAATCACTTTAAACATGCTAATTTTAGCTCTAACACTGATGATCCACCTACAAATGTGAACTGACGTTCAAAAATAAAACATTTGAAAAAGGACCATTTTCCACATTTCTGAAGCATGACGTAATGGGGGGGTGTTATCTCTTTTGTCGAAAATCAGACGTTTTTGCTCTAACATTAAATGCCTCCAAATGGTATTTAATTAACTTCCCGGGGTGAAGAAACCCTTTTTGAGAACTCAGAGTGAGTAAATTGGCCATTTTCATGCACTTTTAACCATTCCATAAATCTTGTGTTTTGGGCCCCTGGAAGCATGAAAATCACTTTAAACATGCTAATTTTAGCTCTAACACTGATGATCCACCTACAAATGTGAACTGACGTTCAAAAATAAAACATTTGAAAACGGACCATTTTCCACATTTCTGAAGCATGACGTAATGGGGGGGTGTTATCTCTTTTGTCGAAAATCAGCCGTTTTTGCTCGAACATTAAATGCCTCCAAATGGTATTTATTTCACTTCCCGAGCCCCTGGAAGCATGAAAATCACTTTAAACATGCTAATTTTAGCTCTAACACTGATGATCCACCTACAAATGTGAACTGACGTTCAAAAATAAAACATTTGAAAACGGACCATTTTCCACATTTCTGAAGCATGACGTAATGGGGGGGCGTTATCTCTTTTGTCGAAAATCAGCCGTTTTTGCTCTAACATTAAATGCCTCCAAATGGTATTTAATTAACTTCCCGGGGTGAAGAAACCCTTTTTGAGAACTCAGAGTGAGTAAATTGGCCATTTTCATGCACTTTTAACCATTCCATAAATCTTGTGTTTTGGGCCCCTGGAAGCATGAAAATCACTTTAAACATGCTAATTTTAGCTCTAACACTGATGATCCACCTACAAATGTGAACTGACGTTCAAAAATAAAACATTTGAAAACGGACCATTTTCCACATTTCTGAAGCATGACGTAATGGGGGGGTGTTATCTCTTTTGTCGAAAATCAGCCGTTTTTGCTCGAACATTAAATGCCTCCAAATGGTATTTAATTAACTTCCCGGGGTGAAGAAACCCTTTTTGAGAACTCAGAGTGAGTAAATTGGCCATTTTCATGCACTTTTAACCATTCCATAAATCTTGTGTTTTGGGCCCCTGGAAGCAAGAAAATCACTTTAAACATGCTAATTTTAGCTCTAACACTGATGATCCACCTACAAATATGAACTGACGTTCAAAAATAAAACATTTGAAAACGGACCATTTTCCACATTTCTGAAGCATGACGTAATGGGGGGGTGTTATCTCTTTTGTCGAAAATCAGCCGTTTTTGCTCGAACATTAAATGCCTCCAAATGGTATTTAATTAACTTCCCGGGGTGAAGAAACCCTTTTTGAGAACTCAGAGTGAGTAAATTGGCCATTTTCATGCACTTTTAACCATTCCATAAATCTTGTGTTTTGGGCCCCTGGAAGCATGAATATCACTTTAAACATGCTAATTTTAGCTCTAACACTGATGATCCACCTACAAATGTGAACTGACGTTCAAAAATAAAACATTTGAAAACGGACCATTTTCCACATTTCTGAAGCATGACGTAATGGGGGGGTGTTATCTCTTTTGTCGAAAATCAGCCATTTTTGCTCGAACATTAAATGCCTCCAAATGGTATTTAATTAACTTCCCGAGCCCCTGGAAGCATGAAAATCACTTTAAACATGCTAATTTTAGCTCTAACACTGATGATCCACCTACAAATGTGAACTGACATTCAAAAATAAAACATTTGAAAACGGACCATTTTCCACATTTCTGAAGCATGACGTAATGGGGGGGTGTTATCTCTTTTGTCGAAAATCAGCCGTTTTTGCTCTAACATTAAATGCCTCCAAATGGTATTTAATTAACCTTCCCGAGCCCCTGGAAGCATGAAAATCACTTTAAACATGCTAATTTTAGCTCTAACACTGATGATCCACCTACAAATGTGAACTGACGTTCAAAAATAAAACATTTGAAAACGGACCATTTCCCACATTTCTGAAGCATGACGTAATGGGGGGGTGTTATCTCTTTTGTCGAAAATCAGCCGTTTTTGCTCTAACATTAAATGCCTCCAAATGGTATTTAATTAACTTCCCTGGGTGAAGAAACCCTTTTTGAGAACTCAGAGTGAGTAAATTGGCCATTTTCATGCACTTTTAACCATTCCATAAATCTTGTGTTTTGGGCCCCTGGAAGCATGAAAATCACTTTAAACATGCTAATTTTAGCTCTAACACTGATGATCCACCTACAAATGTGAACTGACGTTCAAAAATAAAACATTTGAAAACGGACCATTTTCCACATTTCTGAAGCATGACGTAATGGGGGGGTGTTATCTCTTTTGTCGAAAATCAGCCGTTTTTGCTCGAACATTAAATGCCTCCAAATGGTATTTATTTCACTTCCCGAGCCCCTGGAAGCATGAAAATCACTTTAAACATGCTAATTTTAGCTCTAACACTGATGATCCACCTACAAATGTGAACTGACGTTCAAAAATAAAACATTTTAAAACGGACCATTTTCCACATTTCTGAAGCATGACGTAATGGGGGGGTGTTATCTCTTTTGTCGAAAATCAGCCGTTTTTGCTCGAACATTAAATGCCTCCAAATGGTATTTATTTCACTTCCCGAGCCCCTGGAAGCATGAAAATCACTTTAAACATGCTAATTTTAGCTCTAACACTGATGATCCACCTACAAATGTGAACTGACGTTCAAAAATAAAACATTTGAAAACGGACCATTTTCCACATTTCTGAAGCATGACGTAATGGGGGGGTGTTATCT
Organism: Lissotriton vulgaris; assembly: GCF_964263255.1. NCBI lineage: Eukaryota > Metazoa > Chordata > Amphibia > Caudata > Salamandridae > Lissotriton > Lissotriton vulgaris. The sequence continues at coordinate 427,688 of NW_028253923.1, read as the reverse complement.
CTTTTGTCGAAAATCAGCCGTTTTTGCTCGAACATTAAATGCCTCCAAATGGTATTTAATTAACTTCCCGAGCCCCTGGAAGCATGAAAATCACTTTAAACATGCTAATTTTAGCTCTAACACTGATGATCCACCTACAAATGTGAACTGACGTTCAAAAATAAAACATTTGAAAACGGACCATTTTCCACATTTCTGAAGCATGACGTAATGGGGGGGTGTTATCTCTTTTGTCGAAAATCAGCCGTTTTTGCTCGAACATTAAATGCCTCCAAATGGTATTTAATTAACTTCCCGAGCCCCTGGAAGCATGAAAATCACTTTAAACATGCTAATTTTAGCTCTAACACTGATGATCCACCTACAAATGTGAACTGACGTTCAAAAATAAAACATTTGAAAACCGACCATTTTCCACATTTCTGAAGCATGACGTAATGGGGGGGTGTTATCTCTTTTGTGGAAAATCAGCCGTTTTTGCTCTAACATTAAATGCCTCCAAATGGTATTTAATTAACTTCCCGGGATGAAGAAACCCTTTTTGAGAACTCAGAGTGAGTAAATTGGCCATTTTCATGCACTTTTAACCATTCCATAAATCTTGTGTTTTGGGCCCCTGGAAGCATGAAAATCACTTTAAACATGCTAATTTTAGCTCTAACACTGATGATCCACCTACAAATGTGAACTGACGTTCAAAAATAAAACATTTGAAAACGGACCATTTTCCACATTTCTGAAACATGACGTAATGGGGGGGTGTTATCTCTTTTGTCGAAAATCAGCCGTTTTTGCTCGAACATTAAATGCCTCCAAATGGTATTTATTTCACTTCCCGAGCCCCTGGAAGCATGAAAATCACTTTAAACATGCTAATTTTAGCTCTAACACTGATGATCCACCTACAAATGTGAACTGACGTTCAAAAATAAAACATTTGAAAACGGACCATTTTCCACATTTCTGAAGCATGACGTAATGGGGGGGCGTTATCTCTTTTGTCGAAAATCAGCCGTTTTTGCTCTAACATTAAATGCCTCCAAATGGTATTTAATTAACTTCCCGGGGTGAAGAAACCCTTTTTGAGAACTCAGAGTGAGTAAATTGGCCATTTTCATGCACTTTTAACCATTCCATAAATCTTGTGTTTTGGGCCCCTGGAAGCATGAAAATCACTTTAAACATGCTAATTTTAGCTCTAACACTGATGATCCACCTACAAATGTGAACTGACGTTCAAAAATAAAACATTTGAAAACGGACCATTTTCCACATTTCTGAAGCATGACGTAATGGGGGGGTGTTATCTCTTTTGTGGAAAATCAGCCGTTTTTGCTCTAACATTAAATGCCTCCAAATGGTATTTAATTAACTTCCCGGGGTGAAGAAACCCTTTTTGAGAACTCAGAGTGAGTAAATTGGCCATTTTCATGCACTTTTAACCATTCCATAAATCTTGTGTTTTGGGCCCCTGGAAGCATGAAAATCACTTTAAACATGCTAATTTTAGCTCTAACACTGATGATCCACCTACAAATGTGAACTGACGTTCAAAAATAAAACATTTGAAAATGGACCATTTTCCACATTTCTGAAGCATGACGTAATGGGGGGGTGTTATCTCTTTTGTCGAAAATCAGCCGTTTTTGCTCGAACATTAAATGCCTCCAAATGGTATTTAATTAACTTCCCGGGGTGAAGAAACCCTTTTTGAGAACTCAGAGTGAGTAAATTGGCCATTGTCATGCACTTTTAACCATTCCATAAATCTTGTGTTTTGGGCCCCTGGAAGCATGAAAATCACTTTAAACATGCTAATTTTAGCTCTAACACTGATGATCCACCTACAAATGTGAACTGACGTTCAAAAATAAAACATTTGAAAACGGACCATTTTCCACATTTCTGAAGCATGACGTAATGGGGGGGTGTTATCTCTTTTGTCGAAAATCAGCCGTTTTTGCTCGAACACTAAATGCCTCCAAATTGTATTTATTTCACTTCCCGAGCCCCTGGAAGCATGAAAATCACTTTAAACATGCTAATTTTAGCTCTAACACTGATGATCCACCTACAAATGTGAACTGACTTTCAAAAATGAAACATTTGAAAACGGACCATTTTCCACATTTCTGAAGCATGACGTAATGGGGGGGTGTTATCTCTTTTGTGGAAAATCAGCCGTTTTTGCTCTAACATTAAATGCCTCCAAATGGTATTTAATTAACTTCCCGGGGTGAAGAAACCCTTTTTGAGAACTCAGAGTGAGTAAATTGGCCATTTTCATGCACTTTTAACCATTCCATAAATCTTGTGTTTTGGGCCCCTGGAAGCATGAAAATCACTTTAAACATGCTAATTTTAGCTCTAACACTGATGATCCACCTACAAATGTGAACTGACGTTCAAAAATAAAACATTTGAAAACGGACCATTTTCCACATTTCTGAAGCATGACGTAATGGGGGGGTGTTATCTCTTTTGTCGAAAATCTGCCGTTTTTGCTCGAACATTAAATGCCTCCAAATGGTATTTAATTAACTTCCCGAGCCCCTGGAAGCATGAAAATCACTTTAAACATGCTAATTTTAGCTCTAACACTGATGATCCACCTACAAATGTGAACTGACGTTCAAAAATAAAACATTTGAAAACGGACCATTTTCCACATTTCTGAAGCATGACGTAATGGGGGGGTGTTATCTCTTTTGTCGAAAATCAGCCGTTTTTGCTCGAACATTAAATGCCTCCAAATGGTATTTAATTAACTTCCCGAGCCCCTGGAAGCATGAAAATCACTTTAAACATGCTAATTTTTGCTCTAACACTGATGATCCACCTACAAATGTGAACTGACGTTCAAAAATAAAACATTTGAAAACGGACTATTTTCCACATTTCTGAAGCATGACGTAATGGGGGGGTGTTATCTCTTTTGTCGAAAATCAGCCGTTTTTGCTCTAACATTAAATGCCTCCAAATGGTATTTAATTAACTTCCCGGGGTGAAGAAACCCTTTTTGAGAACTCAGAGTGAGTAAATTGGCCATTTTCATGCACTTTTAACCATTCCATAAATCTTGTGTTTTGGGCCCCTGGAAGCATGAAAATCACTTTAAACATGCTAATTTTAGCTCTAACACTGATGATCCACCTACAAATGTGAACTGACGTTCAAAAATAAAACATTTGAAAACGGACCATTTTCCACATTTCTGAAGCATGACGTAATGGGGGGGTGTTATCTCTTTTGTCGAAAATCAGCCGTTTTTGCTCTAACATTAAATGCCTCCAAATGGTATTTAATTAACTTCCCGGGGTGAAGAAACCCTTTTTGAGAACTCAGAGTGAGTAAATTGGCCATTTTCATGCACTTTTAACCATTCCATAAATCTTGTGTTTTGGGCCCCTGGAAGCATGAAAATCACTTTAAACATGCTAATTTTAGCTCTAACACTGATGATCCACCTACAAATGTGAACTGACGTTCAAAAATAAAACATTTGAAAACGGACCATTTTCCACATTTCTGAAGCATGACGTAATGGGGGGGTGTTATCTCTTTTGTCGAAAATCAGCCGTTTTTGCTCGAACATTAAATGCCTCCAAATGGTATTTAATTAACTTCCCGGGGTGAAGAAACCCTTTTTGAGAACTCAGAGTGAGTAAATTGGCCATTTTCATGCACTTTTAACCATTCCATAAATCTTGTGTTTTGAGCCCCTGGAAGCATGAAAATCACTTTAAACATGCTAATTTTAGCTCTAACACTGATGATCCACCTACAAATGTGAACTGACGTTCAAAAATAAAACATTTGAAAACGGACCATTTTCCACATTTCTGAAGCATGACGTAATGGGGGGGTGTTATCTCTTTTGTCGAAAATCAGCCGTTTTTGCTCGAACATTAAATGCCTCCAAATGGTATTTAATTAACTTCCCGAGCCCCTGGAAGCATGAAAATCACTTTAAACATGCTAATTTTAGCTCTAACACTGATGATCCACCTACAAATGTGAACTGACGTTCAAAAATAAAACATTTGAAAACGGACCATTTTCCACATTTCTGAAGCATGACGTAATGGGGGGGTGTTATCTCTTTTGTGGAAAATCAGCCGTTTTTGCTCTAACATTAAATGCCTCCAAATGGTATTTAATTAACTTCCCGGGGTGAAGAAACCCTTTTTGAGAACTCAGAGTGAGTAAATTGGCCATTTTCATGCACTTTTAACCATTCCATAAATCTTGTGTTTTGGGCCCCTGGAAGCATGAAAATCACTTTAAACATGCTAATTTTAGCTCTAACACTGATGATCCACCTACAAATGTGAACTGACGTTCAAAAATAAAACATTTGAAAATGGACCATTTTCCACATTTCTGAAGCATGACGTAATGGGGGGGTGTTATCTCTTTTGTCGAAAATCAGCCGTTTTTGCTCGAACATTAAATGCCTCCAAATGGTATTTAATTAACTTCCCGGGGTGAAGAAACCCTTTTTGAGAACTCAGAGTGAGTAAATTGGCCATTGTCATGCACTTTTAACCATTCCATAAATCTTGTGTTTTGGGCCCCTGGAAGCATGAAAATCACTTTAAACATGCTAATTTTAGCTCTAACACTGATGATCCACCTACAAATGTGAACTGACGTTCAAAAATAAAACATTTGAAAACGGACCATTTTCCACATTTCTGAAGCATGACGTAATGGGGGGGTGTTATCTCTTTTGTCGAAAATCAGCCGTTTTTGCTCGAACACTAAATGCCTCCAAATGGTATTTATTTCACTTCCCGAGCCCCTGGAAGCATGAAAATCACTTTAAACATGCTAATTTTAGCTCTAACACTGATGATCCACCTACAAATGTGAACTGACTTTCAAAAATGAAACATTTGAAAACGGACCATTTTCCACATTTCTGAAGCATGACGTAATGGGGGGTGTTATCTCTTTTGTGGAAAATCAGCCGTTTTTGCTCTAACATTAAATGCCTCCAAATGGTATTTAATTAACTTCCCGGGGTGAAGAAACCCTTTTTGAGAACTCAGAGTGAGTAAATTGGCCATTTTCATGCACTTTTAACCATTCCATAAATCTTGTGTTTTGGGCCCCTGGAAGCATGAAAATCACTTTAAACATGCTAATTTTAGCTCTAACACTGATGATCCACCTACAAATGTGAACTGACGTTCAAAAATAAAACATTTGAAAACGGACCATTTTCCACATTTCTGAAGCATGACGTAATGGGGGGGTGTTATCTCTTTTGTCGAAAATCTGCCGTTTTTGCTCGAACATTAAATGCCTCCAAATGGTATTTAATTAACTTCCCGAGCCCCTGGAAGCATGAAAATCACTTTAAACATGCTAATTTTAGCTCTAACACTGATGATCCACCTACAAATGTGAACTGACGTTCAAAAATAAAACATTTGAAAACGGACCATTTTCCACATTTCTGAAGCATGACGTAATGGGGGGGTGTTATCTCTTTTGTCGAAAATCAGCCGTTTTTGCTCGAACATTAAATGCCTCCAAATGGTATTTAATTAACTTCCCGAGCCCCTGGAAGCATGAAAATCACTTTAAACATGCTAATTTTTGCTCTAACACTGATGATCCACCTACAAATGTGAACTGACGTTCAAAAATAAAACATTTGAAAACGGACTATTTTCCACATTTCTGAAGCATGACGTAATGGGGGGGTGTTATCTCTTTTGTCGAAAATCAGCCGTTTTTGCTCTAACATTAAATGCCTCCAAATGGTATTTAATTAACTTCCCGGGGTGAAGAAACCCTTTTTGAGAACTCAGAGTGAGTAAATTGGCCATTTTCATGCACTTTTAACCATTCCATAAATCTTGTGTTTTGGGCCCCTGGAAGCATGAAAATCACTTTAAACATGCTAATTTTAGCTCTAACACTGATGATCCACCTACAAATGTGAACTGACGTTCAAAAATAAAACATTTGAAAACGGACCATTTTCCACATTTCTGAAGCATGACGTAATGGGGGGGTGTTATCTCTTTTGTCGAAAATCAGCCGTTTTTGCTCGAACATTAAATGCCTCCAAATGGTATTTAATTAACTTCCCGGGGTGAAGAAACCCTTTTTGAGAACTCAGAGTGAGTAAATTGGCCATTTTCATGCACTTTTAACCATTCCATAAATCTTGTGTTTTGAGCCCCTGGAAGCATGAAAATCACTTTAAACATGCTAATTTTAGCTCTAACACTGATGATCCACCTACAAATGTGAACTGACGTTCAAAAATAAAACATTTGAAAACGGACCATTTTCCACATTTCTGAAGCATGACGTAATGGGGGGGTGTTATCTCTTTTGTCGAAAATCAGCCGTTTTTGCTCGAACATTAAATGCCTCCAAATGGTATTTAATTAACTTCCCGAGCCCCTGGAAGCATGAAAATCACTTTAAACATGCTAATTTTAGCTCTAACACTGATGATCCACCTACAAATGTGAACTGACGTTCAAAAATAAAACATTTGAAAACGGACCATTTTCCACATTTCTGAAGCATGACGTAATGGGGGGGTGTTATCTCTTTTGTGGAAAATCTGCCGTTTTTGCTCTAACATTAAATGCCTCCAAATGGTATTTAATTAACTTCCCGGGGTGAAGAAACCCTTTTTGAGAACTCAGAGTGAGTAAATTGGCCATTTTCATGCACTTTTAACCATTCCATAAATCTTGTGTTTTGGGCCCCTGGAAGCATGAAAATCACTTTAAACATGCTAATTTTAGCTCTAACACTGATGATCCACCTACAAATGTGAACTGACGTTCAAAAATAAAACATTTGAAAATGGACCATTTTCCACATTTCTGAAGCATGACGTAATGGGGGGGTGTTATCTCTTTTGTCGAAAATCAGCCGTTTTTGCTCGAACATTAAATGCCTCCAAATGGTATTTAATTAACTTCCCGGGGTGAAGAAACCCTTTTTGAGAACTCAGAGTGAGTAAATTGGCCATTGTCATGCACTTTTAACCATTCCATAAATCTTGTGTTTTGGGCCCCTGGAAGCATGAAAATCACTTTAAACATGCTAATTTTAGCTCTAACACTGATGATCCACCTACAAATGTGAACTGACGTTCAAAAATAAAACATTTGAAAACGGACCATTTTCCACATTTCTGAAGCATGACGTAATGGGGGGGTGTTATCTCTTTTGTCGAAAATCAGCCGTTTTTGCTCGAACACTAAATGCCTCCAAATGGTATTTATTTCACTTCCCGAGCCCCTGGAAGCATGAAAATCACTTTAAACATGCTAATTTTAGCTCTAACACTGATGATCCACCTACAAATGTGAACTGACTTTCAAAAATGAAACATTTGAAAACGGACCATTTTCCACATTTCTGAAGCATGACGTAATGGGGGGGTGTTATCTCTTTTGTGGAAAATCAGCCGTTTTTGCTCTAACATTAAATGCCTCCAAATGGTATTTAATTAACTTCCCGGGGTGAAGAAACCCTTTTTGAGAACTCAGAGTGAGTAAATTGGCCATTTTCATGCACTTTTAACCATTCCATAAATCTTGTGTTTTGGGCCCCTGGAAGCATGAAAATCACTTTAAACATGCTAATTTTAGCTCTAACACTGATGATCCACCTACAAATGTGAACTGACGTTCAAAAATAAAACATTTGAAAACGGACCATTTTCCACATTTCTGAAGCATGACGTAATGGGGGGGTGTTATCTCTTTTGTCGAAAATCTGCCGTTTTTGCTCGAACATTAAATGCCTCCAAATGGTATTTAATTAACTTCCCGAGCCCCTGGAAGCATGAAAATCACTTTAAACATGCTAATTTTAGCTCTAACACTGATGATCCACCTACAAATGTGAACTGACGTTCAAAAATAAAACATTTGAAAACGGACCATTTTCCACATTTCTGAAGCATGACGTAATGGGGGGGTGTTATCTCTTTTGTCGAAAATCAGCCGTTTTTGCTCGAACATTAAATGCCTCCAAATGGTATTTAATTAACTTCCCGAGCCCCTGGAAGCATGAAAATCACTTTAAACATGCTAATTTTTGCTCTAACACTGATGATCCACCTACAAATGTGAACTGACGTTCAAAAATAAAACATTTGAAAACGGACTATTTTCCACATTTCTGAAGCATGACGTAATGGGGGGGTGTTATCTCTTTTGTCGAAAATCAGCCGTTTTTGCTCTAACATTAAATGCCTCCAAATGGTATTTAATTAACTTCCCGGGGTGAAGAAACCCTTTTTGAGAACTCAGAGTGAGTAAATTGGCCATTTTCATGCACTTTTAACCATTCCATAAATCTTGTGTTTTGGGCCCCTGGAAGCATGCAAATCACTTTAAACATGCTAATTTTAGCTCTAACACTGATGATCCACCTACAAATGTGAACTGACGTTCAAAAATAAAACATTTGAAAACGGACCATTTTCCACATTTCTGAAGCATGACGTAATGGGGGGGTGTTATCTCTTTTGTGGAAAATCAGCCGTTTTTGCTCTAACATTAAATGCCTCCAAATGGTATTTAATTAACTTCCCGGGGTGAAGAAACCCTTTTTGAGAACTCAGAGTGAGTAAATTGGCCATTTTCATGCACTTTTAACCATTCCATAAATCTTGTGTTTTGGGCCCCTGGAAGCATGAAAATCACTTTAAACATGCTAATTTTAGCTCTAACACTGATGATCCACCTACAAATGTGAACTGACGTTCAAAAATAAAACATTTGAAAACGGACCATTTTCCACATTTCTGAAGCATGACGTAATGGGGGGGTGTTATCTCTTTTGTCGAAAATCTGCCGTTTTTGCTCGAACATTAAATGCCTCCAAATGGTATTTAATTAACTTCCCGAGCCCCTGGAAGCATGAAAATCACTTTAAACATGCTAATTTTAGCTCTAACACTGATGATCCACCTACAAATGTGAACTGACGTTCAAAAATAAAACATTTGAAAACGGACCATTTTCCACATTTCTGAAGCATGACGTAATGGGGGGGTGTTATCTCTTTTGTCGAAAATCAGCCGTTTTTGCTCGAACATTAAATGCCTCCAAATGGTATTTAATTAACTTCCCGAGCCCCTGGAAGCATGAAAATCACTTTAAACATGCTAATTTTTGCTCTAACACTGATGATCCACCTACAAATGTGAACTGACGTTCAAAAATAAAACATTTGAAAACGGACTATTTTCCACATTTCTGAAGCATGACGTAATGGGGGGGTGTTATCTCTTTTGTGGAAAATCAGCCGTTTTTGCTCTAACATTAAATGCCTCCAAATGGTATTTAATTAACTTCCCGGGGTGAAGAAACCCTTTTTGAGAACTCAGAGTGAGTAAATTGGCCATTTTCATGCACTTTTAACCATTCCATAAATCTTGTGTTTTGGGCCCCTGGAAGCATGAAAATCACTTTAAACATGCTAATTTTAGCTCTAACACTGATGATCCACCTACAAATGTGAACTGACGTTCAAAAATAAAACATTTGAAAACGGACCATTTTCCACATTTCTGAAGCATGACGTAATGGGGGGGTGTTATCTCTTTTGTCGAAAATCAGCCGTTTTTGCTCTAACATTAAATGCCTCCAAATGGTATTTAATTAACTTCCCGGGGTGAAGAAACCCTTTTTGAGAACTCAGAGTGAGTAAATTGGCCATTTTCATGCACTTTTAACCATTCCATAAATCTTGTGTTTTGGGCCCCTGGAAGCATGAAAATCACTTTAAACATGCTAATTTTAGCTCTAACACTGATGATCCACCTACAAATGTGAACTGACGTTCAAAAATAAAACATTTGAAAACGGACCATTTTCCACATTTCTGAAGCATGACGTAATGGGGGGGTGTTATCTCTTTTGTCGAAAATCAGCCGTTTTTGCTCGAACATTAAATGCCTCCAAATGGTATTTAATTAACTTCCCGGGGTGAAGAAACCCTTTTTGAGAACTCAGAGTGAGTAAATTGGCCATTTTCATGCACTTTTAACCATTCCATAAATCTTGTGTTTTGAGCCCCTGGAAGCATGAAAATCACTTTAAACATGCTAATTTTAGCTCTAACACTGATGATCCACCTACAAATGTGAACTGACGTTCAAAAATAAAACATTTGAAAACGGACCATTTTCCACATTTCTGAAGCATGACGTAATGGGGGGGTGTTATCTCTTTTGTCGAAAATCAGCCGTTTTTGCTCGAACATTAAATGCCTCCAAATGGTATTTAATTAACTTCCCGAGCCCCTGGAAGCATGAAAATCACTTTAAACATGCTAATTTTAGCTCTAACACTGATGATCCACCTACAAATGTGAACTGACGTTCAAAAATAAAACATTTGAAAACGGACCATTTTCCACATTTCTGAAGCATGACGTAATGGGGGGGTGTTATCTCTTTTGTGGAAAATCAGCCGTTTTTGCTCTAACATTAAATGCCTCCAAATGGTATTTAATTAACTTCCCGGGGTGAAGAAACCCTTTCTGAGAACTCAGAGTGAGTAAATTGGCCATTTTCATGCACTTTTAACCATTCCATAAATCTTGTGTTTTGGGCCCCTGGAAGCATGAAAATCACTTTAAACATGCTAATTTTAGCTCTAACACTGATGATCCACCTACAAATGTGAACTGACGTTCAAAAATAAAACATTTGAAAATGGACCATTTTCCACATTTCTGAAGCATGACGTAATGGGGGGGTGTTATCTCTTTTGTGGAAAATCAGCCGTTTTTGCTCTAACATTAAATGCCTCCAAATGGTATTTAATTAACTTCCCGGGGTGAAGAAACCCTTTTTGAGAACTCAGAGTGAGTAAATTGGCCATTTTCATGCACTTTTAACCATTCCATAAATCTTGTGTTTTGGGCCCCTGGAAGCATGAAAATCACTTTAAACATGCTAATTTTAGCTCTAACACTGATGATCCACCTACAAATGTGAACTGACGTTCAAAAATAAAACATTTGAAAACGGACCATTTTCCACATTTCTGAAGCATGACGTAATGGGGGGGTGTTATCTCTTTTGTCGAAAATCAGCCGTTTTTGCTCTAACATTAAATGCCTCCAAATGGTATTTAATTAACTTCCCGGGGTGAAGAAACCCTTTTTGAGAACTCAGAGTGAGTAAATTGGCCATTTTCATGCACTTTTAACCATTCCATAAATCTTGTGTTTTGGGCCCCTGGAAGCATGAAAATCACTTTAAACATGCTAATTTTAGCTCTAACACTGATGATCCACCTACAAATGTGAACTGACGTTCAAAAATAAAACATTTGAAAACGGACCATTTTCCACATTTCTGAAGCATGACGTAATGGGGGGGTGTTATCTCTTTTGTCGAAAATCAGCCGTTTTTGCTCGAACATTAAATGCCTCCAAATGGTATTTAATTAACTTCCCGGGGTGAAGAAACCCTTTTTGAGAACTCAGAGTGAGTAAATTGGCCATTTTCATGCACTTTTAACCATTCCATAAATCTTGTGTTTTGAGCCCCTGGAAGCATGAAAATCACTTTAAACATGCTAATTTTAGCTCTAACACTGATGATCCACCTACAAATGTGAACTGACGTTCAAAAATAAAACATTTGAAAACGGACCATTTTCCACATTTCTGAAGCATGACGTAATGGGGGGGTGTTATCTCTTTTGTCGTAAATCAGCCGTTTTTGCTCGAACATTAAATGCCTCCAAATGGTATTTAATTAACTTCCCGAGCCCCTGGAAGCATGAAAATCACTTTAAACATGCTAATTTTAGCTCTAACACTGATGATCCACCTACAAATGTGAACTGACGTTCAAAAATAAAACATTTGAAAACGGACCATTTTCCACATTTCTGAAGCATGACGTAATGGGGGGGTGTTATCTCTTTTGTGGAAAATCAGCCGTTTTTGCTCTAACATTAAATGCCTCCAAATGGTATTTAATTAACTTCCCGGGGTGAAGAAACCCTTTTTGAGAACTCAGAGTGAGTAAATTGGCCATTTTCATGCACTTTTAACCATTCCATAAATCTTGTGTTTTGGGCCCCTGGAAGCATGAAAATCACTTTAAACATGCTAATTTTAGCTCTAACACTGATGATCCACCTACAAATGTGAACTGACGTTCAAAAATAAAACATTTGAAAATGGACCATTTTCCACATTTCTGAAGCATGACGTAATGGGGGGGTGTTATCTCTTTTGTCGAAAATCAGCCGTTTTTGCTCGAACATTAAATGCCTCCAAATGGTATTTAATTAACTTCCCGGGGTGAAGAAACCCTTTTTGAGAACTCAGAGTGAGTAAATTGGCCATTGTCATGCACTTTTAACCATTCCATAAATCTTGTGTTTTGGGCCCCTGGAAGCATGAAAATCACTTTAAACATGCTAATTTTAGCTCTAACACTGATGATCCACCTACAAATGTGAACTGACGTTCAAAAATAAAACATTTGAAAACGGACCATTTTCCACATTTCTGAAGCATGACGTAATGGGGGGGTGTTATCTCTTTTGTCGAAAATCAGCCGTTTTTGCTCGAACACTAAATGCCTCCAAATGGTATTTATTTCACTTCCCGAGCCCCTGGAAGCATGAAAATCACTTTAAACATGCTAATTTTAGCTCTAACACTGATGATCCACCTACAAATGTGAACTGACTTTCAAAAATGAAACATTTGAAAACGGACCATTTTCCACATTTCTGAAGCATGACGTAATGGGGGGGTGTTATCTCTTTTGTGGAAAATCAGCCGTTTTTGCTCTAACATTAAATGCCTCCAAATGGTATTTAATTAACTTCCCGGGGTGAAGAAACCCTTTTTGAGAACTCAGAGTGAGTAAATTGGCCATTTTCATGCACTTTTAACCATTCCATAAATCTTGTGTTTTGGGCCCCTGGAAGCATGAAAATCACTTTAAACATGCTAATTTTAGCTCTAACACTGATGATCCACCTACAAATGTGAACTGACGTTCAAAAATAAAACATTTGAAAACGGACCATTTTCCACATTTCTGAAGCATGACGTAATGGGGGGGTGTTATCTCTTTTGTCGAAAATCTGCCGTTTTTGCTCGAACATTAAATGCCTCCAAATGGTATTTAATTAACTTCCCGAGCCCCTGAAAGCATGAAAATCACTTTAAACATGCTAATTTTAGCTCTAACACTGATGATCCACCTACAAATGTGAACTGACGTTCAAAAATAAAACATTTGAAAACGGACCATTTTCCACATTTCTGAAGCATGACGTAATGGGGGGGTGTTATCTCTTTTGTCGAAAATCAGCCGTTTTTGCTCGAACATTAAATGCCTCCAAATGGTATTTAATTAACTTCCCGAGCCCCTGGAAGCATGAAAATCACTTTAAACATGCTAATTTTTGCTCTAACACTGATGATCCACCTACAAATGTGAACTGACGTTCAAAAATAAAACATTTGAAAACGGACTATTTTCCACATTTCTGAAGCATGACGTAATGGGGGGGTGTTATCTCTTTTGTCGAAAATCAGCCGTTTTTGCTCTAACATTAAATGCCTCCAAATGGTATTTAATTAACTTCCCGGGGTGAAGAAACCCTTTTTGAGAACTCAGAGTGAGTAAATTGGCCATTTTCATGCACTTTTAACCATTCCATAAATCTTGTGTTTTGGGCCCCTGGAAGCATGAAAATCACTTTAAACATGCTAATTTTAGCTCTAACACTGATGATCCACCTACAAATGTGAACTGACGTTCAAAAATAAAACATTTGAAAACGGACCATTTTCCACATTTCTGAAGCATGACGTAATGGGGGGGTGTTATCTCTTTTGTCGAAAATCAGCCGTTTTTGCTCTAACATTAAATGCCTCCAAATGGTATTTAATTAACTTCCCGGGGTGAAGAAACCCTTTTTGAGAACTCAGAGTGAGTAAATTGGCCATTTTCATGCACTTTTAACCATTCCATAAATCTTGTGTTTTGGGCCCCTGGAAGCATGAAAATCACTTTAAACATGCTAATTTTAGCTCTAACACTGATGATCCACCTACAAATGTGAACTGACGTTCAAAAATAAAACATTTGAAAACGGACCATTTTCCACATTTCTGAAGCATGGCGTAATGGGGGGGTGTTATCTCTTTTGTCGAAAATCAGCCGTTTTTGCTCGAACATTAAATGCCTCCAAATGGTATTTAATTAACTTCCCGGGGTGAAGAAACCCTTTTTGAGAACTCAGAGTGAGTAAATTGGCCATTTTCATGCACTTTTAACCATTCCATAAATCTTGTGTTTTGAGCCCCTGGAAGCATGAAAATCACTTTAAACATGCTAATTTTAGCTCTAACACTGATGATCCACCTACAAATGTGAACTGACGTTCAAAAATAAAACATTTGAAAACGGACCATTTTCCACATTTCTGAAGCATGACGTAATGGGGGGGTGTTATCTCTTTTGTCGAAAATCAGCCGTTTTTGCTCGAACATTAAATGCCTCCAAATGGTATTTAATTAACTTCCCGAGCCCCTGGAAGCATGAAAATCACTTTAAACATGCTAATTTTAGCTCTAACACTGATGATCCACCTACAAATGTGAACTGACGTTCAAAAATAAAACATTTGAAAACGGACCATTTTCCACATTTCTGAAGCATGACGTAATGGGGGGGTGTTATCTCTTTTGTGGAAAATCAGCCGTTTTTGCTCTAACATTAAATGCCTCCAAATGGTATTTAATTAACTTCCCGGGGTGAAGAAACCCTTTTTGAGAACTCAGAGTGAGTAAATTGGCCATTTTCATGCACTTTTAACCATTCCATAAATCTTGTGTTTTGGGCCCCTGGAAGCATGAAAATCACTTTAAACATGCTAATTTTAGCTCTAACACTGATGATCCACCTACAAATGTGAACTGACGTTCAAAAATAAAACATTTGAAAATGGACCATTTTCCACATTTCTGAAGCATGACGTAATGGGGGGGTGTTATCTCTTTTGTCGAAAATCAGCCGTTTTTGCTCGAACATTAAATGCCTCCAAATGGTATTTAATTAACTTCCCGGGGTGAAGAAACCCTTTTTGAGAACTCAGAGTGAGTAAATTGGCCATTGTCATGCACTTTTAACCATTCCATAAATCTTGTGTTTTGGGCCCCTGGAAGCATGAAAATCACTTTAAACATGCTAATTTTAGCTCTAACACTGATGATCCACCTACAAATGTGAACTGACGTTCAAAAACTAAAACATTTGAAAACGGACCATTTTCCACATTTCTGAAGCATGACGTAATGGGGGGGTGTTATCTCTTTTGTCGAAAATCAGCCGTTTTTGCTCGAACACTAAATGCCTCCAAATGGTATTTATTTCACTTCCCGAGCCCCTGGAAGCATGAAAATCACTTTAAACATGCTAATTTTAGCTCTAACACTGATGATCCACCTACAAATGTGAACTGACTTTCAAAAATGAAACATTTGAAAACGGACCATTTTCCACATTTCTGAAGCATGACGTAATGGGGGGGTGTTATCTCTTTTGTGGAAAATCAGCCATTTTTGCTCTAACATTAAATGCCTCCAAATGGTATTTAATTAACTTCCCGGGGTGAAGAAACCCTTTTTGAGAACTCAGAGTGAGTAAATTGGCCATTTTCATGCACTTTTAACCATTCCATAAATCTTGTGTTTTGGGCCCCTGGAAGCATGAAAATCACTTTAAACATGCTAATTTTAGCTCTAACACTGATGATCCACCTACAAATGTGAACTGACGTTCAAAAATAAAACATTTGAAAACGGACCATTTTCCACATTTCTGAAGCATGACGTAATGGGGGGGTGTTATCTCTTTTGTCGAAAATCTGCCGTTTTTGCTCGAACATTAAATGCCTCCAAATGGTATTTAATTAACTTCCCGAGCCCCTGGAAGCATGAAAATCACTTTAAACATGCTAATTTTAGCTCTAACACTGATGATCCACCTACAAATGTGAACTGACGTTCAAAAATAAAACATTTGAAAACGGACCATTTTCCACATTTCTGAAGCATGACGTAATGGGGGGGTGTTATCTCTTTTGTCGAAAATCAGCCGTTTTTGCTCGAACATTAAATGCCTCCAAATGGTATTTAATTAACTTCCCGAGCCCCTGGAAGCATGAAAATCACTTTAAACATGCTAATTTTTGCTCTAACACTGATGATCCACCTACAAATGTGAACTGACGTTCAAAAATAAAACATTTGAAAACGGACTATTTTCCACATTTCTGAAGCATGACGTAATGGGGGGGTGTTATCTCTTTTGTCGAAAATCAGCCGTTTTTGCTCTAACATTAAATGCCTCCAAATGGTATTTAATTAACTTCCCGGGGTGAAGAAACCCTTTTTGAGAACTCAGAGTGAGTAAATTGGCCATTTTCATGCACTTTTAACCATTCCATAAATCTTGTGTTTTGGGCCCCTGGAAGCATGAAAATCACTTTAAACATGCTAATTTTAGCTCTAACACTGATGATCCACCTACAAATGTGAACTGACGTTCAAAAATAAAACATTTGAAAACGGACCATTTTCCACATTTCTGAAGCATGACGTAATGGGGGGGTGTTATCTCTTTTGTCGAAAATCAGCCGTTTTTGCTCTAACATTAAATGCCTCCAAATGGTATTTAATTAACTTCCCGGGGTGAAGAAACCCTTTTTGAGAACTCAGAGTGAGTAAATTGGCCATTTTCATGCACTTTTAACCATTCCATAAATCTTGTGTTTTGGGCCCCTGGAAGCATGAAAATCACTTTAAACATGCTAATTTTAGCTCTAACACTGATGATCCACCTACAAATGTGAACTGACGTTCAAAAATAAAACATTTGAAAACGGACCATTTTCCACATTTCTGAAGCATGACGTAATGGGGGGGTGTTATCTCTTTTGTCGAAAATCAGCCGTTTTTGCTCGAACATTAAATGCCTCCAAATGGTATTTAATTAACTTCCCGGGGTGAAGAAACCCTTTTTGAGAACTCAGAGTGAGTAAATTGGCCATTTTCATGCACTTTTAACCATTCCATAAATCTTGTGTTTTGAGCCCCTGGAAGCATGAAAATCACTTTAAACATGCAAATTTTAGCTCTAACACTGATGATCCACCTACAAATGTGAACTGACGTTCAAAAATAAAACATTTGAAAACGGACCATTTTCCACATTTCTGAAGCATGACGTAATGGGGGGGTGTTATCTCTTTTGTCGAAAATCAGCCGTTTTTGCTCGAACATTAAATGCCTCCAAATGGTATTTAATTAACTTCCCGAGCCCCTGGAAGCATGAAAATCACTTTAAACATGCTAATTTTAGCTCTAACACTGATGATCCACCTACAAATGTGAACTGACGTTCAAAAATAAAACATTTGAAAACGGACCATTTTCCACATTTCTGAAGCATGACGTAATGGGGGGGGTGTTATCTCTTTTGTGGAAAATCAGCCGTTTTTGCTCTAACATTAAATGCCTCCAAATGGTATTTAATTAACTTCCCGGGGTGAAGAAACCCTTTTTGAGAACTCAGAGTGAGTAAATTGGCCATTTTCATGCACTTTTAACCATTCCATAAATCTTGTGTTTTGGGCCCCTGGAAGCATGAAAATCACTTTAAACATGCTAATTTTAGCTCTAACACTGATGATCCACCTACAAATGTGAACTGACGTTCAAAAATAAAACATTTGAAAACGGACCATTTTCCACATTTCTGAAGCATGACGTAATGGGGGGGTGTTATCTCTTTTGTCGAAAATCAGCCGTTTTTGCTCGAACATTAAATGCCTCCAAATGGTATTTAATTAACTTCCCGGGGTGAAGAAACCCTTTTTGAGAACTCAGAGTGAGTAAATTGGCCATTTTCATGCACTTTTAACCATTCCATAAATCTTGTGTTTTGAGCCCCTGGAAGCATGAAAATCACTTTAAACATGCTAATTTTAGCTCTAACACTGATGATCCACCTACAAATGTGAACTGACGTTCAAAAATAAAACATTTGAAAACGGACCATTTTCCACATTTCTGAAGCATGACGTAATGGGGGGGTGTTATCTCTTTTGTCGAAAATCAGCCGTTTTTGCTCGAACATTAAATGCCTCCAAATGGTATTTAATTAACTTCCCGAGCCCCTGGAAGCATGAAAATCACTTTAAACATGCTAATTTTAGCTCTAACACTGATGATCCACCTACAAATGTGAACTGACGTTCAAAAATAAAACATTTGAAAACGGACCATTTTCCACATTTCTGAAGCATGACGTAATGGGGGGGTGTTATCTCTTTTGTGGAAAATCAGCCGTTTTTGCTCTAACATTAAATGCCTCCAAATGGTATTTAATTAACTTCCCGGGGTGAAGAAACCCTTTTTGAGAACTCAGAGTGAGTAAATTGGCCATTTTCATGCACTTTTAACCATTCCATAAATCTTGTGTTTTGGGCCCCTGGAAGCATGAAAATCACTTTAAACATGCTAATTTTAGCTCTAACACTGATGATCCACCTACAAATGTGAACTGACGTTCAAAAATAAAACATTTGAAAATGGACCATTTTCCACATTTCTGAAGCATGACGTAATGGGGGGGTGTTATCTCTTTTGTCGAAAATCAGCCGTTTTTGCTCGAACATTAAATGCCTCCAAATGGTATTTAATTAACTTCCCGGGGTGAAGAAACCCTTTTTGAGAACTCAGAGTGAGTAAATTGGCCATTGTCATGCACTTTTAACCATTCCATAAATCTTGTGTTTTGGGCCCCTGGAAGCATGAAAATCACTTTAAACATGCTAATTTTAGCTCTAACACTGATGATCCACCTACAAATGTGAACTGACGTTCAAAAATAAAACATTTGAAAACGGACCATTTTCCACATTTCTGAAGCATGACGTAATGGGGGGGTGTTATCTCTTTTGTCGAAAATCAGCCGTTTTTGCTCGAACACTAAATGCCTCCAAATGGTATTTATTTCACTTCCCGAGCCCCTGGAAGCATGAAAATCACTTTAAACATGCTAATTTTAGCTCTAACACTGATGATCCACCTACAAATGTGAACTGACTTTCAAAAATGAAACATTTGAAAACGGACCATTTTCCACATTTCTGAAGCATGACGTAATGGGGGGGTGTTATCTCTTTTGTGGAAAATCAGCCGTTTTTGCTCTAACATTAAATGCCTCCAAATGGTATTTAATTAACTTCCCGGGGTGAAGAAACCCTTTTTGAGAACTCAGAGTGAGTAAATTGGCCATTTTCATGCACTTTTAACCATTCCATAAATCTTGTGTTTTGGGCCCCTGGAAGCATGAAAATCACTTTAAACATGCTAATTTTAGCTCTAACACTGATGATCCACCTACAAATGTGAACTGACGTTCAAAAATAAAACATTTGAAAACGGACCATTTTCCACATTTCTGAAGCATGACGTAATGGGGGGGTGTTATCTCTTTTGTCGAAAATCTGCCGTTTTTGCTCGAACATTAAATGCCTCCAAATGGTATTTAATTAACTTCCCGAGCCCCTGGAAGCATGAAAATCACTTTAAACATGCTAATTTTAGCTCTAACACTGATGATCCACCTACAAATGTGAACTGACGTTCAAAAATAAAACATTTGAAAACGGACCATTTTCCACATTTCTGAAGCATGACGTAATGGGGGGGTGTTATCTCTTTTGTGGAAAATCAGCCGTTTTTGCTCTAACATTAAATGCCTCCAAATGGTATTTAATTAACTTCCCGGGGTGAAGAAACCCTTTTTGAGAACTCAGAGTGAGTAAATTGGCCATTTTCATGCACTTTTAACCATTCCATAAATCTTGTGTTTTGGGCCCCTGGAAGCATGAAAATCACTTTAAACATGCTAATTTTAGCTCTAACACTGATGATCCACCTACAAATGTGAACTGACGTTCAAAAATAAAACATTTGAAAATGGACCATTTTCCACATTTCTGAAGCATGACGTAATGGGGGGGTGTTATCTCTTTTGTCGAAAATCAGCCGTTTTTGCTCGAACATTAAATGCCTCCAAATGGTATTTAATTAACTTCTCGGGGTGAAGAAACCCTTTTTGAGAACTCAGAGTGAGTAAATTGGCCATTGTCATGCACTTTTAACCATTCCATAAATCTTGTGTTTTGGGCCCCTGGAAGCATGAAAATCACTTTAAACATGCTAATTTTAGCTCTAACACTGATGATCCACCTACAAATGTGAACTGACGTTCAAAAATAAAACATTTGAAAACGGACCATTTTCCACATTTCTGAAGCATGACGTAATGGGGGGGTGTTATCTCTTTTGTCGAAAATCAGCCGTTTTTGCTCGAACACTAAATGCCTCCAAATGGTATTTATTTCACTTCCCGAGCCCCTGGAAGCATGAAAATCACTTTAAACATGCTAATTTTAGCTCTAACACTGATGATCCACCTACAAATGTGAACTGACTTTCAAAAATGAAACATTTGAAAACGGACCATTTTCCACATTTCTGAAGCATGACGTAATGGGGGGGTGTTATCTCTTTTGTGGAAAATCAGCCGTTTTTGCTCTAACATTAAATGCCTCCAAATGGTATTTAATTAACTTCCCGGGGTGAAGAAACCCTTTTTGAGAACTCAGAGTGAGTAAATTGGCCATTTTCATGCACTTTTAACCATTCCATAAATCTTGTGTTTTGGGCCCCTGGAAGCATGAAAATCACTTTAAACATGCTAATTTTAGCTCTAACACTGATGATCCACCTACAAATGTGAACTGACGTTCAAAAATAAAACATTTGAAAACGGACCATTTTCCACATTTCTGAAGCATGACGTAATGGGGGGGTGTTATCTCTTTTGTCGAAAATCTGCCGTTTTTGCTCGAACATTAAATGCCTCCAAATGGTATTTAATTAACTTCCCGAGCCCCTGGAAGCATGAAAATCACTTTAAACATGCTAATTTTAGCTCTAACACTGATGATCCACCTACAAATGTGAACTGACGTTCAAAAATAAAACATTTGAAAACGGACCATTTTCCACATTTCTGAAGCATGACGTAATGGGGGGGTGTTATCTCTTTTGTCGAAAATCAGCCGTTTTTGCTCGAACATTAAATGCCTCCAAATGGTATTTAATTAACTTCCCGAGCCCCTGGAAGCATGAAAATCACTTTAAACATGCTAATTTTTGCTCTAACACTGATGATCCACCTACAAATGTGAACTGACGTTCAAAAATAAAACATTTGAAAACGGACTATTTTCCACATTTCTGAAGCATGACGTAATGGGGGGGTGTTATCTCTTTTGTCGAAAATCAGCCGTTTTTGCTCTAACATTAAATGCCTCCAAATGGTATTTAATTAACTTCCCGGGGTGAAGAAACCCTTTTTGAGAACTCAGAGTGAGTAAATTGGCCATTTTCATGCACTTTTAACCATTCCATAAATCTTGTGTTTTGGGCCCCTGGAAGCATGAAAATCACTTTAAACATGCTAATTTTAGCTCTAACACTGATGATCCACCTACAAATGTGAACTGACGTTCAAAAATAAAACATTTGAAAACGGACCATTTTCCACATTTCTGAAGCATGACGTAATGGGGGGGTGTTATCTCTTTTGTCGAAAATCAGCCGTTTTTGCTCGAACATTAAATGCCTCCAAATGGTATTTAATTAACTTCCCGGGGTGAAGAAACCCTTTTTGAGAACTCAGAGTGAGTAAATTGGCCATTTTCATGCACTTTTAACCATTCCATAAATCTTGTGTTTTGAGCCCCTGGAAGCATGAAAATCACTTTAAACATGCTAATTTTAGCTCTAACACTGATGATCCACCTACAAATGTGAACTGACGTTCAAAAATAAAACATTTGAAAACGGACCATTTTCCACATTTCTGAAGCATGACGTAATGGGGGGGTGTTATCTCTTTTGTCGAAAATCAGCCGTTTTTGCTCGAACATTAAATGCCTCCAAATGGTATTTAATTAACTTCCCGAGCCCCTGGAAGCATGAAAATCACTTTAAACATGCTAATTTTAGCTCTAACACTGATGATCCACCTACAAATGTGAACTGACGTTCAAAAATAAAACATTTGAAAACGGACCATTTTCCACATTTCTGAAGCATGACGTAATGGGGGGGTGTTATCTCTTTTGTGGAAAATCAGCCGTTTTTGCTCTAACATTAAATGCCTCCAAATGGTATTTAATTAACTTCCCGGGGTGAAGAAACCCTTTTTGAGAACTCAGAGTGAGTAAATTGGCCATTTTCATGCACTTTTAACCATTCCATAAATCTTGTGTTTTGGGCCCCTGGAAGCATGAAAATCACTTTAAACATGCTAATTTTAGCTCTTACACTGATGATCCACCTACAAATGTGAACTGACGTTCAAAAATAAAACATTTGAAAATGGACCATTTTCCACATTTCTGAAGCATGACGTAATGGGGGGGTGTTATCTCTTTTGTCGAAAATCAGCCGTTTTTGCTCGAACATTAAATGCCTCCAAATGGTATTTATTTCACTTCCCGAGCCCCTGGAAGCATGAAAATCACTTTAAACATGCTAATTTTAGCTCTAACACTGATGATCCACCTACAAATGTGAACTGACGTTCAAAAATAAAACATTTGAAAACGGACCATTTTCCACATTTCTGAAGCATGACGTAATGGGGGGGTGTTATCTCTTTTGTCGAAAATCAGACGTTTTTGCTCTAACATTAAATGCCTCCAAATGGTATTTAATTAACTTCCCGGGGTGAAGAAACCCTTTTTGAGAACTCAGAGTGAGTAAATTGGCCATTTTCATGCACTTTTAACCATTCCATAAATCTTGTGTTTTGGGCCCCTGGAAGCATGAAAATCACTTTAAACATGCTAATTTTAGCTCTAACACTGATGATCCACCTACAAATGTGAACTGACGTTCAAAAATAAAACATTTGAAAACGGACCATTTTCCACATTTCTGAAGCATGACGTAATGGGGGGGTGTTATCTCTTTTGTCGAAAATCAGCCGTTTTTGCTCGAACATTAAATGCCTCCAAATGGTATTTATTTCACTTCCCGAGCCCCTGGAAGCATGAAAATCACTTTAAACATGCTAATTTTAGCTCTAACACTGATGATCCACCTACAAATGTGAACTGACGTTCAAAAATAAAACATTTGAAAACGGACCATTTTCCACATTTCTGAAGCATGACGTAATGGGGGGGTGTTATCTCTTTTGTGGAAAATCAGCCGTTTTTGCTCTAACATTAAATGCCTCCAAATGGTATTTAATTAACTTCCCGGGGTGAAGAAACCCTTTTTGAGAACTCAGAGTGAGTAAATTGGCCATTTTCATGCACTTTTAACCATTCCATAAATCTTGTGTTTTGGGCCCCTGGAAGCATGAAAATCACTTTAAACATGCTAATTTTAGCTCTTACACTGATGATCCACCTACAAATGTGAACTGACTTTTAAAAATAAAACATTTGAAAATGGACCATTTTCCACATTTCTGAAGCATGACGTAATGGGGGGGTGTTATCTCTTTTGTCGAAAATCAGCCGTTTTTGCTCGAACATTAAATGCCTCCAAATGGTATTTATTTCACTTCCCGAGCCCCTGGAAGCATGAAAATCACTTTAAACATGCTAATTTTAGCTCTAACACTGATGATCCACCTACAAATGTGAACTGACGTTCAAAAATAAAACATTTGAAAACGGACCATTTTCCACATTTCTGAAGCATGACGTAATGGGGGGGTGTTATCTCTTTTGTCGAAAATCAGACGTTTTTGCTCTAACATTAAATGCCTCCAAATGGTATTTAATTAACTTCCCGGGGTGAAGAAACCCTTTTTGAGAACTCAGAGTGAGTAAATTGGCCATTTTCATGCACTTTTAACCATTCCATAAATCTTGTGTTTTGGGCCCCTGGAAGCATGAAAATCACTTTAAACATGCTAATTTTAGCTCTAACACTGATGATCCACCTACAAATGTGAACTGACGTTCAAAAATAAAACATTTGAAAACGGACCATTTTCCACATTTCTGAAGCATGACGTAATGGGGGGGTGTTATCTCTTTTGTCGAAAATCAGCCGTTTTTGCTCGAACATTAAATGCCTCCAAATGGTATTTATTTCACTTCCCGAGCCCCTGGAAGCATGAAAATCACTTTAAACATGCTAATTTTAGCTCTAACACTGATGATCCACCTACAAATGTGAACTGACGTTCAAAAATAAAACATTTGAAAACGGACCATTTTCCACATTTCTGAAGCATGACGTAATGGGGGGGCGTTATCTCTTTTGTCGAAAATCAGCCGTTTTTGCTCTAACATTAAATGCCTCCAAATGGTATTTAATTAACTTCCCGGGGTGAAGAAACCCTTTTTGAGAACTCAGAGTGAGTAAATTGGCCATTTTCATGCACTTTTAACCATTCCATAAATCTTGTGTTTTGGGCCCCTGGAAGCATGAAAATCACTTTAAACATGCTAATTTTAGCTCTAACACTGATGATCCACCTACAAATGTGAACTGACGTTCAAAAATAAAACATTTGAAAACGGACCATTTTCCACATTTCTGAAGCATGACGTAATGGGGGGGTGTTATCTCTTTTGTCGAAAATCAGCCGTTTTTGCTCTAACATTAAATGCCTCCAAATGGTATTTAATTAACTTCCCGGGGTGAAGAAACCCTTTTTGAGAACTCAGAGTGAGTAAATTGGCCATTTTCATGCACTTTTAACCATTCCATAAATCTTGTGTTTTGGGCCCCTGGAAGCATGAAAATCACTTTAAACATGCTAATTTTAGCTCTAACACTGATGATCCACCTACAAATGTGAACTGACGTTCAAAAATAAAACATTTGAAAACGGACCATTTTCCACATTTCTGAAGCATGACGTAATGGGGGGGTGTTATCTCTTTTGTCGAAAATCAGCCGTTTTTGCTCGAACATTAAATGCCTCCAAATGGTATTTATTTCACTTCCCGAGCCCCTGGAAGCATGAAAATCACTTTAAACATGCTAATTTTAGCTCTAACACTGATGATCCACCTACAAATGTGAACTTACGTTCAAAAATAAAACATTTGAAAACGGACCATTTTCCACATTTCTGAAGCATGACGTAATGGGGGGGTGTTATCTCTTTTGTCGAAAATCAGCCGTTTTTGCTCTAACATTAAATGCCTCCAAATGGTATTTAATTAACTTCCCGGGGTGAAGAAACCCTTTTTGAGAACTCAGAGTGAGTAAATTGGCCATTTTCATGCACTTTTAACCATTCAATAAATCTAGTGTTTTGGGCCCCTGGAAGCATGAAAATCACTTTAAACATGCTAATTTTAGCTCTAACACTGATGATCCGCCTACAAATGTGAACTGACGTTCAAAAATGAAACATTTGAAAACGGACCATTTTCCACATTTCTGAAGCATGACGTAATGGGGGGGGTGTTATCTCTTTTGTCGAAAATCAGCCGTTTTTGCTCGAACATTAAATGCCTCCAAATGGTATTTAATTAACTTCCCGGGGTGAAGAAACCCTTTTTGAGAACTCAGAGTGAGTAAATTGGCCATTTTCATGCACTTTTAACCATTCCATAAATCTTGTGTTTTGGGCCCCTGGAAGCATGAAAATCACTTTAAACATGCTAATTTTAGCTCTAACACTGATGATCCACCTACAAATGTGAACTGACGTTCAAAAATAAAACATTTGAAAACGGACCATTTTCCACATTTCTGAAGCATGACGTAATGGGGGGGTGTTATCTCTTTTGTCGAAAATCAGCCGTTTTTGCTCGAACACTAAATGCCTCCAAATGGTATTTATTTCACTTCCCGAGCCCCTGGAAGCATGAAAATCACTTTAAACATGCTAATTTTAGCTCTAACACTGATGATCCACCTACAAATGTGAACTGACGTTCAAAAATGAAACATTTGAAAACGGACCATTTTCCACATTTCTGAACCATGACGTAATGGGGGGGTGTTATCTCTTTTGTGGAAAATCAGCCGTTTTTGCTCTAACATTAAATGCCTCCAAATGGTATTTAATTAACTTCCCGGGGTGAAGAAACCCTTTTTGAGAACTCAGAGTGAGTAAATTGGCCATTTTCATGCACTTTTAACCATTCCATAAATCTTGTGTTTTGGGCCCCTGGAAGCATGAAAATCACTTTAAACATGCTAATTTTAGCTCTAACACTGATGATCCACCTACAAATGTGAACTGACGTTCAAAAATGAAACATTTGAAAACGGACCATTTTCCACATTTCTGAAGCATGACGTAATGGGGGGGTGTTATCTCTTTTGTCGAAAATCTGCCGTTTTTGCTCGAACATTAAATGCCTCCAAATGGTATTTAATTAACTTCCTGAGCCCCTGGAAGCATGAAAATCACTTTAAACATGCTAATTTTAGCTCTAACACTGATGATCCACCTACAAATGTGAACAGACGTTCAAAAATAAAACATTTGAAAACGGACCATTTTCCACATTTCTGAAGCATGACGTAATGGGGGGGTGTTATCTCTTTTGTCGAAAATCAGCCGTTTTTGCTCGAACATTAAATGCCTCCAAATGGTATTTAATTAACTTCCCGAGCCCCTGGAAGCATGAAAATCACTTTAAACATGCTAATTTTTGCTCTAACACTGATGATCCACCTACAAATGTGAACTGACGTTCAAAAATAAAACATTTGAAAACGGACTATTTTCCACATTTCTGAAGCATGACGTAATGGGGGGGTGTTATCTCTTTTGTCGAAAATCAGCCGTTTTTGCTCTAACATTAAATGCCTCCAAATGGTATTTAATTAACTTCCCGGGGTGAAGAAACCCTTTTTGAGAACTCAGAGTGAGTAAATTGGCCATTTTCATGCACTTTTAACCATTCCATAAATCTTGTGTTTTGGGCCCCTGGAAGCATGAAAATCACTTTAAACATGCTAATTTTAGCTCTAACACTGATGATCCACCTACAAATGTGAACTGACGTTCAAAAATAAAACATTTGAAAACTGACCATTTTCCACATTTCTGAAGCATGACGTAATGGGGGGGTGTTATCTCTTTTGTCGAAAATCAGCCGTTTTTGCTCGAACATTAAATGCCTCCAAATGGTATTTAATTAACTTCCCGGGGTGAAGAAACCCTTTTTGAGAACTCAGAGTGAGTAAATTGGCCATTTTCATGCACTTTTAACCATTCCATAAATCTTGTGTTTTGAGCCCCTGGAAGCATGAAAATCACTTTAAACATGCTAATTTTAGCTCTAACACTGATGATCCACCTACAAATGTGAACTGACGTTCAAAAATAAAACATTTGAAAACGGACCATTTTCCACATTTCTGAAGCATGACGTAATGGCGGGGTGTTATCTCTTTTGTCGAAAATCAGCCGTTTTTGCTCGAACATTAAATGCCTCCAAATGGTATTTAATTAACTTCCCGAGCCCCTGGAAGCATGAAAATCACTTTAAACATGCTAATTTTAGCTCTAACACTGATGATCCACCTACAAATGTGAACTGACGTTCAAAAATAAAACATTTGAAAACGGACCATTTTCCACATTTCTGAAGCATGACGTAATGGGGGGGTGTTATCTCTTTTGTGGAAAATCAGCCGTTTTTGCTCTAACATTAAATGCCTCCAAATGGTATTTAATTAACTTCCCGGGATGAAGAAACCCTTTTTGAGAACTCAGAGTGAGTAAATTGGCCATTTTCATGCACTTTTAACCATTCCATAAATCTTGTGTTTTGGGCCCCTGGAAGCATGAAAATCACTTTAAACATGCTAATTTTAGCTCTAACACTGATGATCCACCTACAAATGTGAACTGACGTTCAAAAATAAAACATTTGAAAACGGACCATTTTCCACATTTCTGAAGCATGACGTAATGGGGGGGTGTTATCTCTTTTGTCGAAAATCAGCCGTTTTTGCTCGAACATTAAATGCCTCCAAATGGTATTTATTTCACTTCCCGAGCCCCTGGAAGCATGAAAATCACTTTAAACATGCTAATTTTAGCTCTAACACTGATGATCCACCTACAAATGTGAACTGACGTTCAAAAATAAAACATTTGAAAAGGGACCATTTTCCACATTTCTGAAGCATGACGTAATGGGGGGGCGTTATCTCTTTTGTCGAAAATCAGCCGTTTTTGCTCTAACATTAAATGCCTCCAAATGGTATTTAATTAACTTCCCGGGGTGAAGAAACCCTTTTTGAGAACTCAGAGTGAGTAAATTGGCCATTTTCATGCACTTTTAACCATTCCATAAATCTTGTGTTTTGGGCCCCTGGAAGCATGAAAATCACTTTAAACATGCTAATTTTAGCTCTAACACTGATGATCCACCTACAAATGTGAACTGACGTTCAAAAATAAAACATTTGAAAACGGACCATTTTCCACATTTCTGAAGCATGACGTAATGGGGGGGTGTTATCTCTTTTGTCGAAAATCAGCCGTTTTTGCTCGAACATTAAATGCCTCCAAATGGTATTTAATTAACTTCCCGGGGTGAAGAAACCCTTTTTGAGAACTCAGAGTGAGTAAATTGGCCATTTTCATGCACTTTTAACCATTCCATAAATCTTGTGTTTTGGGCCCCTGGAAGCATGAAAATCACTTTAAACATGCTAATTTTAGCTCTAACACTGATGATCCACCTACAAATGTGAACTGACGTTCAAAAATAAAACATTTGAAAACGGACCATTTTCCACATTTCTGAAGCATGACGTAATGGGGGGGTGTTATCTCTTTTGTCGAAAATCAGCCGTTTTTGCTCTAACATTAAATGCCTCCAAATGGTATTTAATTAACTTCCCGGGGTGAAGAAACCCTTTTTGAGAACTCAGAGTGAGTAAATTGGCCATTTTCATGCACTTTTAACCATTCCATAAATCTTGTGTTTTGGGCCCCTGGAAGCATGAAAATCACTTTAAACATGCTAATTTTAGCTCTAACACTGATGATCCACCTACAAATGTGAACTGACGTTCAAAAATAAAACATTTGAAAACGGACCATTTACCACATTTCTGAAACATGACGTAATGGGGGGGTGTTATCTCTTTTGTCGAAAATCAGCCGTTTTTGCTCGAACATTAAATGCCTCCAAATGGTATTTATTTCACTTCCCGAGCCCCTGGAAGCATGAAAATCACTTTAAACATGCTAATTTTAGCTCTAACCCTGATGATCCACCTACAAATGTGAACTGACGTTCAAAAATAAAACATTTGAAAACGGACCATTTTCCACATTTCTGAAGCATGACGTAATGGGGGGGTGTTATCTCTTTTGTCGAAAATCAGCCGTTTTTGCTCTAACATTAAATGCCTCCAAATGGTATTTAATTAACTTCCCGGGGTGAAGAAACCCTTTTTGAGAACTCAGAGTGAGTAAATTGGCCATTTTCATGCACTTTTAACCATTCCATAAATCTTGTGTTTTGGGCCCCTGGAAGCATGAAAATCACTTTAAACATGCTAATTTTAGCTCTAACCCTGATGATCCACCTACAAATGTGAACTGACGTTCAAAAATAAAACATTTGAAAACGGACCATTTTCCACATTTCTGAAGCATGACGTAATGGGGGGGTGTTATCTCTTTTGTCGAAAATCAGCCGTTTTTGCTCTAACATTAAATGCCTCCAAATGGTATTTAATTAACTTCCCGGGGTGAAGAAACCCTTTTTGAGAACTCAGAGTGAGTAAATTGGCCATTTTCATGCACTTTTAACCATTCCATAAATCTTGTGTTTTGGGCCCCTGGAAGCATGAAAATCACTTTAAACATGCTAATTTTAGCTCTAACACTGATGATCCACCTACAAATGTGAACTGACGTTCAAAAATAAAACATTTGAAAACGGACCATTTTCCACATTTCTGAAGCATGACGTAATGGGGGGGTGTTATCTCTTTTGTCGAAAATCAGCCGTTTTTGCTCGAACATTAAATGCCTCCAAATGGTATTTATTTCACTTCCCGAGCCCCTGGAAGCATGAAAATCACTTTAAACATGCTAATTTTAGCTCTAACCCTGATGATCCACCTACAAATGTGAACTGACGTTCAAAAATAAAACATTTGAAAACGGACCATTTTCCACATTTCTGAAGCATGACGTAATGGGGGGGTGTTATCTCTTTTGTCGGAAATCAGCCGTTTTTGCTCTAACATTAAATGCCTCCAAATGGTATTTAATTAACTTCCCGGGGTGAAGAAACCCTTTTTGAGAACTCAGAGTGAGTAAATTGGCCATTTTCATGCACTTTTAACCATTCCATAAATCTTGTGTTTTGGGCCCCTGGAAGCATGAAAATCACTTTAAACATGCTAATTTTAGCTCTAACACTGATGATCCACCTACAAATGTGAACTGACGTTCAAAAATAAAACATTTGAAAACGGACCATTTTCCACATTTCTGAAGCATGACGTAATGGGGGGGTGTTATCTCTTTTGTCGAAAATCAGCCGTTTTTGCTCTAACATTAAATGCCTCCAAATGGTATTTAATTAACTTCCCGGGGTGAAGAAACCCTTTTTGAGAACTCAGAGTGAGTAAATTGGCCATTTTCATGCACTTTTAACCATTCCATAAATCTTGTGTTTTGGGCCCCTGGAAGCATGAAAATCACTTTAAACATGCTAATTTTAGCTCTAACACTGATGATCCACCTACAAATGTGAACTGACGTTCAAAAATAAAACATTTGAAAACGGACCATTTTCCACATTTCTGAAGCATGACGTAATGGGGGGGTGTTATCTCTTTTGTCGAAAATCAGCCGTTTTTGCTCGAACATTAAATGCCTCCAAATGGTATTTATTTCACTTCCCGAGCCCCTGGAAGCATGAAAATCACTTTAAACATGCTAATTTTAGCTCTAACCCTGATGATCCACCTACAAATGTGAACTGACGTTCAAAAATAAAACATTTGAAAACGGACCATTTTCCACATTTCTGAAGCATGACGTAATGGGGGGGTGTTATCTCTTTTGTCGAAAATCAGCCGTTTTTGCTCTAACATTAAATGCCTCCAAATGGTATTTAATTAACTTCCCGGGGTGAAGAAACCCTTTTTGAGAACTCAGAGTGAGTAAATTGGCCATTTTCATGCACTTTTAACCATTCCATAAATCTTGTGTTTTGGGCCCCTGGAAGCATGAAAATCACTTTAAACATGCTAATTTTAGCTCTAACACTGATGATCCACC
Organism: Lissotriton vulgaris; assembly: GCF_964263255.1. NCBI lineage: Eukaryota > Metazoa > Chordata > Amphibia > Caudata > Salamandridae > Lissotriton > Lissotriton vulgaris. The sequence goes on along the minus strand of NW_028253923.1, from coordinate 396,298 downwards.
TACAAATGTGAACTGACGTTCAAAAATAAAACATTTGAAAACGGACCATTTTCCACATTTCTGAAGCATGACGTAATGGGGGGGTGTTATCTCTTTTGTCGAAAATCAGCCGTTTTTGCTCGAACATTAAATGCCTCCAAATGGTATTTATTTCACTTCCCGAGCCCCTGGAAGCATGAAAATCACTTTAAACATGCTAATTTTAGCTCTAACCCTGATGATCCACCTACAAATGTGAACTGACGTTCAAAAATAAAACATTTGAAAACGGACCATTTTCCACATTTCTGAAGCATGACGTAATGGGGGGGTGTTATCTCTTTTGTCGGAAATCAGCCGTTTTTGCTCTAACATTAAATGCCTCCAAATGGTATTTAATTAACTTCCCGGGGTGAAGAAACCCTTTTTGAGAACTCAGAGTGAGTAAATTGGCCATTTTCATGCACTTTTAACCATTCCATAAATCTTGTGTTTTGGGCCCCTGGAAGCATGAAAATCACTTTAAACATGCTAATTTTAGCTCTAACACTGATGATCCACCTACAAATGTGAACTGACGTTCAAAAATAAAACATTTGAAAACGGACCATTTTCCACATTTCCGAAGCATGACGTAATGGGGGGGTGTTATCTCTTTTGTCGAAAATCAGCCGTTTTTGCTCGAACATTAAATGCCTCCAAATGGTATTTAATTAACTTCCCGGGGTGAAGAAACCCTTTTTGAGAACTCAGAGTGAGTAAATTGGCCATTTTCATGCACTTTTAACCATTCCATAAATCTTGTGTTTTGGGCCCCTGGAAGCATGAAAATCACTTTAAACATGCTAATTTTAGCTCTAACACTGATGATCCACCTACAAATGTGAACTGACGTTCAAAAATAAAACATTTGAAAACGGACCATTTTCCACATTTCTGAAGCATGACGTAATGGGGGGGTGTTATCTCTTTTGTCGAAAATCAGCCGTTTTTGCTCTAACATTAAATGCCTCCAAATGGTATTTAATTAACTTCCCGGGGTGAAGAAACCCTTTTTGAGAACTCAGAGTGAGTAAATTGGCCATTTTCATGCACTTTTAACCATTCCATAAATCTTGTGTTTTGGGCCCCTGGAAGCATGAAAATCACTTTAAACATGCTAATTTTAGCTCTAACACTGATGATCCACCTACAAATGTGAACTGACGTTCAAAAATAAAACATTTGAAAACGGACCATTTTCCACATTTCTGAAGCATGACGTAATGGGGGGGTGTTATCTCCTTTGTCGAAAATCAGCCGTTTTTGCTCGAACATTAAATGCCTCCAAATGGTATTTATTTCACTTCCCGGGGTGAAGAAACCCTTTTTGAGAACTCAGAGTGAGTAAATTGGCCATTTTCATGCACTTTTAACCATTCCATAAATCTTGTGTTTTGGGCCCCTGGAAGCATGAAAATCACTTTAAACATGCTAATTTTAGCTCTAACACTGATGATCCACCTACAAATGTGAACTGACGTTCAAAAATAAAACATTTGAAAACGGACCATTTTCCACATTTCTGAAGCATGACGTAATGGGGGGGTGTTATCTCTTTTGTCGAAAATCAGCCGTTTTTGCTCGAACATTAAATGCCTCCAAATGGTATTTAATTAACTTCCGAGCCCCTGGAAGCATGAAAATCACTTTAAACATGCTAATTTTAGCTCTAACACTGATGATCCACCTACAAATGTGAACTGACGTTCAAAAATAAAACATTTGAAAACGGACCATTTTCCACATTTCTGAAGCATGACGTAATGGGGGGGTGTTATCTCTTTTGTCGAAAATCAGCCGTTTTTGCTCTAACATTAAATGCCTCCAAATGGTATTTAATTAACCTTCCCGAGCCCCTGGAAGCATGAAAATCACTTTAAACATGCTAATTTTAGCTCTAACACTGATGATCCACCTACAAATGTGAACTGACGTTCAAAAATAAAACATTTGAAAACGGACCATTTCCCACATTTCTGAAGCATGACGTAATGGGGGGGTGTTATCTCTTTTGTCGAAAATCAGCCGTTTTTGCTCTAACATTAAATGCCTCCAAATGGTATTTAATTAACTTCCCTGGGTGAAGAAACCCTTTTTGAGAACTCAGAATGAGTAAATTGGCCATTTTCATGCACTTTTAACCATTCCATAAATCTTGTGTTTTGGGCCCCTGGAAGCATGAAAATCACTTTAAACATGCTAATTTTAGCTCTAACACTGATGATCCACCTACAAATGTGAACTGACGTTCAAAAATAAAACATTTGAAAACGGACCATTTTCCACATTTCTGAAGCATGACGTAATGGGGGGGTGTTATCTCTTTTGTCGAAAATCAGCCGTTTTTGCTCTAACATTAAATGCCTCCAAATGGTATTTAATTAACTTCCCGGGGTGAAGAAACCCTTTTTGAGAACTCAGAGTGAGTAAATTGGCCATTTTCATGCACTTTTAACCATTCCATAAATCTTGTGTTTTGGGCCCCTGGAAGCATGAAAATCACTTTAAACATGCTAATTTTAGCTCTAACACTGATGATCCACCTACAAATGTGAACTGAGGTTCAAAAATAAAACATTTGAAAACGGACCATTTTCCACATTTCTGAAGCATGACGTAATGGGGGGGTGTTATCTCTTTTGTCGAAAATCAGCCGTTTTTGCTCGAACATTAAATGCCTCCAAATGGTATTTATTTCACTTCCCGAGCCCCTGGAAGCATGAAAATCACTTTAAACATGCTAATTTTAGCTCTAACACTGATGATCCACCTACAAATGTGAACTTACGTTCAAAAATAAAACATTTGAAAACGGACCATTTTCCACATTTCTGAAGCATGACGTAATGGGGGGGTGTTATCTCTTTTGTCGAAAATCAGCCGTTTTTGCTCTAACATTAAATGCCTCCAAATGGTATTTAATTAACTTCCCGGGGTGAAGAAACCCTTTTTGAGAACTCAGAGTGAGTAAATTGGCCATTTTCATGCACTTTTAACCATTCAATAAATCTAGTGTTTTGGGCCCCTGGAAGCATGAAAATCACTTTAAACATGCTAATTTTAGCTCTAACACTGATGATCCGCCTACAAATGTGAACTGACGTTCAAAAATGAAACATTTGAAAACGGACCATTTTCCACATTTCTGAAGCATGACGTAATGGGGGGGTGTTATCTCTTTTGTCGAAAATCAGCCGTTTTTGCTCGAACATTAAATGCCTCCAAATGGTATTTAATTAACTTCCCGGGGTGAAGAAACCCTTTTTGAGAACTCAGAGTGAGTAAATTGGCCATTTTCATGCACTTTTAACCATTCCATAAATCTTGTGTTTTGGGCCCCTGGAAGCATGAAAATCACTTTAAACATGCTAATTTTAGCTCTAACACTGATGATCCACCTACAAATGTGAACTGACGTTCAAAAATAAAACATTTGAAAACGGACCATTTTCCACATTTCTGAAGCATGACGTAATGGGGGGGTGTTATCTCTTTTGTCGAAAATCAGCCGTTTTTGCTCGAACACTAAATGCCTCCAAATGGTATTTATTTCACTTCCCGAGCCCCTGGAAGCATGAAAATCACTTTAAACATGCTAATTTTAGCTCTAACACTGATGATCCACCTACAAATGTGAACTGACGTTCAAAAATGAAACATTTGAAAACGGACCATTTTCCACATTTCTGAAGCATGACGTAATGGGGGGGTGTTATCTCTTTTGTGGAAAATCAGCCGTTTTTGCTCTAACATTAAATGCCTCCAAATGGTATTTAATTAACTTCCCGGGGTGAAGAAACCCTTTTTGAGAACTCAGAGTGAGTAAATTGGCCATTTTCATGCACTTTTAACCATTCCATAAATCTTGTGTTTTGGGCCCCTGGAAGCATGAAAATCACTTTAAACATGCTAATTTTAGCTCTAACACTGATGATCCACCTACAAATGTGAACTGACGTTCAAAAATGAAACATTTGAAAACGGACCATTTTCCACATTTCTGAAGCATGACGTAATGGGGGGGTGTTATCTCTTTTGTCGAAAATCTGCCGTTTTTGCTCGAACATTAAATGCCTCCAAATGGTATTTAATTAACTTCCTGAGCCCCTGGAAGCATGAAAATCACTTTAAACATGCTAATTTTAGCTCTAACACTGATGATCCACCTACAAATGTGAACTGACGTTCAAAAATAAAACATTTGAAAACGGACCATTTTCCACATTTCTGAAGCATGACGTAATGGGGGGGTGTTATCTCTTTTGTCGAAAATCAGCCGTTTTTTCTCGAACATTAAATGCCTCCAAATGGTATTTAATTAACTTCCCGAGCCCCTGGAAGCATGAAAATCACTTTAAACATGCTAATTTTTGCTCTAACACTGATGATCCACCTACAAATGTGAACTGACGTTCAAAAATAAAACATTTGAAAACGGACTATTTTCCACATTTCTGAAGCATGACGTAATGGGGGGGTGTTATCTCTTTTGTCGAAAATCAGCCGTTTTTGCTCTAACATTAAATGCCTCCAAATGGTATTTAATTAACTTCCCGGGGTGAAGAAACCCTTTTTGAGAACTCAGAGTGAGTAAATTGGCCATTTTCATGCACTTTTAACCATTCCATAAATCTTGTGTTTTGGGCCCCTGGAAGCATGAAAATCACTTTAAACATGCTAATTTTAGCTCTAACACTGATGATCCACCTACAAATGTGAACTGACGTTCAAAAATAAAACATTTGAAAACGGACCATTTTCCACATTTCTGAAGCATGACGTAATGGGGGGGTGTTATCTCTTTTGTCGAAAATCAGCCGTTTTTGCTCGAACATTAAATGCCTCCAAATGGTATTTAATTAACTTCCCGGGGTGAAGAAACCCTTTTTGAGAACTCAGAGTGAGTAAATTGGCCATTTTCATGCACTTTTAACCATTCCATAAATCTTGTGTTTTGAGCCCCTGGAAGCATGAAAATCACTTTAAACATGCTAATTTTAGCTCTAACACTGATGATCCACCTACAAATGTGAACTGACGTTCAAAAATAAAACATTTGAAAACGGACCATTTTCCACATTTCTGAAGCATGACGTAATGGCGGGGTGTTATCTCTTTTGTCGAAAATCAGCCGTTTTTGCTCGAACATTAAATGCCTCCAAATGGTATTTAATTAACTTCCCGAGCCCCTGGAAGCATGAAAATCACTTTAAACATGCTAATTTTAGCTCTAACACTGATGATCCACCTACAAATGTGAACTGACGTTCAAAAATAAAACATTTGAAAACGGACCATTTTCCACATTTCTGAAGCATGACGTAATGGGGGGGTGTTATCTCTTTTGTGGAAAATCAGCCGTTTTTGCTCTAACATTAAATGCCTCCAAATGGTATTTAATTAACTTCCCGGGATGAAGAAACCCTTTTTGAGAACTCAGAGTGAGTAAATTGGCCATTTTCATGCACTTTTAACCATTCCATAAATCTTGTGTTTTGGGCCCCTGGAAGCATGAAAATCACTTTAAACATGCTAATTTTAGCTCTAACACTGATGATCCACCTACAAATGTGAACTGACGTTCAAAAATAAAACATTTGAAAACGGACCATTTTCCACATTTCTGAAGCATGACGTAATGGGGGGGTGTTATCTCTTTTGTCGAAAATCAGCCGTTTTTGCTCGAACATTAAATGCCTCCAAATGGTATTTATTTCACTTCCCGAGCCCCTGGAAGCATGAAAATCACTTTAAACATGCTAATTTTAGCTCTAACACTGATGATCCACCTACAAATGTGAACTGACGTTCAAAAATAAAACATTTGAAAAGGGACCATTTTCCACATTTCTGAAGCATGACGTAATGGGGGGGCGTTATCTCTTTTGTCGAAAATCAGCCGTTTTTGCTCTAACATTAAATGCCTCCAAATGGTATTTAATTAACTTCCCGGGGTGAAGAAACCCTTTTTGAGAACTCAGAGTGAGTAAATTGGCCATTTTCATGCACTTTTAACCATTCCATAAATCTTGTGTTTTGGGCCCCTGGAAGCATGAAAATCACTTTAAACATGCTAATTTTAGCTCTAACACTGATGATCCACCTACAAATGTGAACTGACGTTCAAAAATAAAACATTTGAAAACGGACCATTTTCCACATTTCTGAAGCATGACGTAATGGGGGGGTGTTATCTCTTTTGTCGAAAATCAGCCGTTTTTGCTCGAACATTAAATGCCTCCAAATGGTATTTAATTAACTTCCCGGGGTGAAGAAACCCTTTTTGAGAACTCAGAGTGAGTAAATTGGCCATTTTCATGCACTTTTAACCATTCCATAAATCTTGTGTTTTGGGCCCCTGGAAGCATGAAAATCACTTTAAACATGCTAATTTTAACTCTAACACTGATGATCCACCTACAAATGTGAACTGACGTTCAAAAATAAAACATTTGAAAACGGACCATTTTCCACATTTCTGAAGCATGACGTAATGGGGGGGTGTTATCTCTTTTGTCGAAAATCAGCCGTTTTTGCTCGAACATTAAATGCCTCCAAATGGTATTTATTTCACTTCCCGAGCCCCTGGAAGCATGAAAATCACTTTAAACATGCTAATTTTAGCTCTAACACTGATGATCCACCTACAAATGTGAACTTACGTTCAAAAATAAAACATTTGAAAACAGACCATTTTCCACATTTCTGAAGCATGACGTAATGGGCGGGTGTTATCTCTTTTGTCGAAAATCAGCCGTTTTTGCTCTAACATTAAATGCCTCCAAATGGTATTTAATTAACTTCCCGGGGTGAAGAAACCCTTTTTGAGAACTCAGAGTGAGTAAATTGGCCATTTTCATGCACTTTTAACCATTCCATAAATCTTGTGTTTTGGGCCCCTGGAAGCATGTAAATCACTTTAAACATGCTAATTTTAGCTCTAACACTGATGATCCGCCTACAAATGTGAACTGACGTTCAAAAATGAAACATTTGAAAACGGACCATTTTCCACATTTCTGAAGCATGACGTAATGGGGGGGTGTTATCTCTTTTGTCGAAAATCAGCCGTTTTTGCTCGAACATTAAATGCCTCCAAATGGTATTTAATTAACTTCCCGGGGTGAAGAAACCCTTTTTGAGAACTCAGAGTGAGTAAATTGGCCATTTTCATGCACTTTTAACCATTCCATAAATCTTGTGTTTTGGGCCCCTGGAAGCATGAAAATCACTTTAAACATGCTAATTTTAGCTCTAACACTGATGATCCACCTACAAATGTGAACTGACGTTCAAAAATAAAACATTTGAAAACGGACCATTTTCCACATTTCTGAAGCATGACGTAATGGGGGGGTGTTATCTCTTTTGTCGAAAATCAGCCGTTTTTGCTCTAACATTAAATGCCTCCAAATGGTATTTAATTAACTTCCCGGGGTGAAGAAACCCTTTTTGAGAACTCAGAGTGAGTAAATTGGCCATTTTCATGCACTTTTAACCATTCCATAAATCTTGTGTTTTGGGCCCCTGGAAGCATGAAAATCACTTTAAACATGCTAATTTTAGCTCTAACACTGATGATCCACCTACAAATGTGAACTGACGTTCAAAAATAAAACATTTGAAAATGGACCATTTTCCACATTTCTGAAGCATGACGTAATGGGGGGGTGTTATCTCTTTTGTCGAAAATCAGCCGTTTTTGCTCGAACATTAAATGCCTCCAAATGGTATTTATTTCACTTCCCGAGCCCCTGGAAGCATGAAAATCACTTTAAACATGCTAATTTTAGCTCTAACCCTGATGATCCACCTACAAATGTGAACTGACGTTCAAAAATAAAACATTTGAAAACGGACCATTTTCCACATTTCTGAAGCATGACGTAATGGGGGGGTGTTATCTCTTTTGTCGAAAATCAGCCGTTTTTGCTCTAACATTAAATGCCTCCAAATGGTATTTAATTAACTTCCCGGGGTGAAGAAACCCTTTTTGAGAACTCAGAGTGAGTAAATTGGCCATTTTCATGCACTTTTAACCATTCCATAAATCTTGTGTTTTGGGCCCCTGGAAGCATGAAAATCACTTTAAACATGCTAATTTTAGCTCTAACCCTGATGATCCACCTACAAATGTGAACTGACGTTCAAAAATAAAACATTTGAAAACGGACCATTTTCCACATTTCTGAAGCATGACGTAATGGGGGGGTGTTATCTCTTTTGTCGAAAATCAGCCGTTTTTGCTCTAACATTAAATGCCTCCAAATGGTATTTAATTAACTTCCCGGGGTGAAGAAACCCTTTTTGAGAACTCAGAGTGAGTAAATTGGCCATTTTCATGCACTTTTAACCATTCCATAAATCTTGTGTTTTGGGCCCCTGGAAGCATGAAAATCACTTTAAACATGCTAATTTTAGCTCTAACACTGATGATCCACCTACAAATGTGAACTGACGTTCAAAAATAAAACATTTGAAAACGGACCATTTTCCACATTTCTGAAGCATGACGTAATGGGGGGGTGTTATCTCTTTTGTCGAAAATCAGCCGTTTTTGCTCGAACATTAAATGCCTCCAAATGGTATTTATTTCACTTCCCGAGCCCCTGGAAGCATGAAAATCACTTTAAACATGCTAATTTTAGCTCTAACCCTGATGATCCACCTACAAATGTGAACTGACGTTCAAAAATAAAACATTTGAAAACGGACCATTTTCCACATTTCTGAAGCATGACGTAATGGGGGGGTGTTATCTCTTTTGTCGGAAATCAGCCGTTTTTGCTCTAACATTAAATGCCTCCAAATGGTATTTAATTAACTTCCCGGGGTGAAGAAACCCTTTTTGAGAACTCAGAGTGAGTAAATTGGCCATTTTCATGCACTTTTAACCATTCCATAAATCTTGTGTTTTGGGCCCCTGGAAGCATGAAAATCACTTTAAACATGCTAATTTTAGCTCTAACACTGATGATCCACCTACAAATGTGAACTGACGTTCAAAAATAAAACATTTGAAAACGGACCATTTTCCACATTTCTGAAGCATGACGTAATGGGGGGGTGTTATCTCTTTTGTCGAAAATCAGCCGTTTTTGCTCGAACATTAAATGCCTCCAAATGGTATTTAATTAACTTCCCGGGGTGAAGAAACCCTTTTTGAGAACTCAGAGTGAGTAAATTGGCCATTTTCATGCACTTTTAACCATTCCATAAATCTTGTGTTTTGGGCCCCTGGAAGCATGAAAATCACTTTAAACATGCTAATTTTAGCTCTAACACTGATGATCCACCTACAAATGTGAACTGACGTTCAAAAATAAAACATTTGAAAACGGACCATTTTCCACATTTCTGAAGCATGACGTAATGGGGGGGTGTTATCTCTTTTGTCGAAAATCAGCCGTTTTTGCTCTAACATTAAATGCCTCCAAATGGTATTTAATTAACTTCCCGGGGTGAAGAAACCCTTTTTGAGAACTCAGAGTGAGTAAATTGGCCATTTTCATGCACTTTTAACCATTCCATAAATCTTGTGTTTTGGGCCCCTGGAAGCATGAAAATCACTTTAAACATGCTAATTTTAGCTCTAACACTGATGATCCACCTACAAATGTGAACTGACGTTCAAAAATAAAACATTTGAAAACGGACCATTTTCCACATTTCTGAAGCATGACGTAATGGGGGGGTGTTATCTCTTTTGTCGAAAATCAGCCGTTTTTGCTCGAACATTAAATGCCTCCAAATGGTATTTATTTCACTTCCCGGGGTGAAGAAACCCTTTTTGAGAACTCAGAGTGAGTAAATTGGCCATTTTCATGCACTTTTAACCATTCCATAAATCTTGTGTTTTGGGCCCCTGGAAGCATGAAAATCACTTTAAACATGCTAATTTTAGCTCTAACACTGATGATCCACCTACAAATGTGAACTGACGTTCAAAAATAAAACATTTGAAAACGGACCATTTTCCACATTTCTGAAGCATGACGTAATGGGGGGGTGTTATCTCTTTTGTCGAAAATCAGCCGTTTTTGCTCGAACATTAAATGCCTCCAAATGGTATTTAATTAACTTCCCGAGCCCCTGGAAGCATGAAAATCACTTTAAACATGCTAATTTTAGCTCTAACACTGATGATCCACCTACAAATGTGAACTGACGTTCAAAAATAAAACATTTGAAAACGGACCATTTTCCACATTTCTGAAGCATGACGTAATGGGGGGGTGTTATCTCTTTTGTCGAAAATCAGCCGTTTTTGCTCTAACATTAAATGCCTCCAAATGGTATTTAATTAACCTTCCCGAGCCCCTGGAAGCATGAAAATCACTTTAAACATGCTAATTTTAGCTCTAACACTGATGATCCACCTACAAATGTGAACTGACGTTCAAAAATAAAACATTTGAAAACGGACCATTTCCCACATTTCTGAAGCATGACGTAATGGGGGGGTGTTATCTCTTTTGTCGAAAATCAGCCGTTTTTGCTCTAACATTAAATGCCTCCAAATGGTATTTAATTAACTTCCCTGGGTGAAGAAACCCTTTTTGAGAACTCAGAGTGAGTAAATTGGCCATTTTCATGCACTTTTAACCATTCCATAAATCTTGTGTTTTGGGCCCCTGGAAGCATGAAAATCACTTTAAACATGCTAATTTTAGCTCTAACACTGATGATCCACCTACAAATGTGAACTGACGTTCAAAAATAAAACATTTGAAAACGGACCATTTTCCACATTTCTGAAGCATGACGTAATGGGGGGGGTGTTATCTCTTTTGTCGAAAATCAGCCGTTTTTGCTCTAACATTAAATGCCTCCAAATGGTATTTAATTAACTTCCCGGGGTGAAGAAACCCTTTTTGAGAACTCAGAGTGAGTAAATTGGCCATTTTCATGCACTTTTAACCATTCCATAAATCTTGTGTTTTGGGCCCCTGGAAGCATGAAAATCACTTTAAACATGCTAATTTTAGCTCTAACACTGATGATCCACCTACAAATGTGAACTGACGTTCAAAAATAAAACATTTGAAAACGGACCATTTTCCACATTTCTGAAGCATGACGTAATGGGGGGGTGTTATCTCTTTTGTCGAAAATCAGCCGTTTTTGCTCGAACATTAAATGCCTCCAAATGGTATTTATTTCACTTCCCGAGCCCCTGGAAGCATGAAAATCACTTTAAACATGCTAATTTTAGCTCTAACCCTGATGATCCACCTACAAATGTGAACTGAAGTTCAAAAATAAAACATTTGAAAACGGACCATTTTCCACATTTCTGAAGCATGACGTAATGGGGGGGTGTTATCTCTTTTGTCGAAAATCAGCCGTTTTTGCTCTAACATTAAATGCCTCCAAATGGTATTTAATTAACTTCCCGGGGTGAAGAAACCCTTTTTGAGAACTCAGAGTGAGTAAATTGGCCATTTTCATGCACTTTTAACCATTCCATAAATCTTGTGTTTTGGGCCCCTGGAAGCATGAAAATCACTTTAAACATGCTAATTTTAGCTCTAACACTGATGATCCACCTACAAATGTGAACTGACGTTCAAAAATAAAACATTTGAAAACGGACCATTTTCCACATTTCTGAAGCATGACGTAATGGGGGGGTGTTATCTCTTTTGTCGAAAATCAGCCGTTTTTGCTCGAACATTAAATGCCTCCAAATGGTATTTAATTAACTTCCCGGGGTGAAGAAACCCTTTTTGAGAACTCAGAGTGAGTAAATTGGCCATTTTCATGCACTTTTAACCATTCCATAAATCTTGTGTTTTGGGCCCCTGGAAGCATGAAAATCACTTTAAACATGCTAATTTTAGCTCTAACACTGATGATCCACCTACAAATGTGAACTGACGTTCAAAAATAAAACATTTGAAAACGGACCATTTTCCACATTTCTGAAGCATGACGTAATGGGGGGGTGTTATCTCTTTTGTCGAAAATCAGCCGTTTTTGCTCTAACATTAAATGCCTCCAAATGGTATTTAATTAACTTCCCGGGGTGAAGAAACCCTTTTTGAGAACTCAGAGTGAGTAAATTGGCCATTTTCATGCACTTTTAACCATTCCATAAATCTTGTGTTTTGGGCCCCTGGAAGCATGAAAATCACTTTAAACATGCTAATTTTAGCTCTAACACTGATGATCCACCTACAAATGTGAACTGACGTTCAAAAATAACACATTTGAAAACGGACCATTTTCCACATTTCTGAAGCATGACGTAATGGGGGGGTGTTATCTCTTTTGTCGAAAATCAGCCGTTTTTGCTCGAACATTAAATGCCTCAAAATGGTATTTATTTCACTTCCCGAGCCCCTGGAAGCATGAAAATCACTTTAAACATGCTAATTTTAGCTCTAACCCTGATGATCCACCTACAAATGTGAACTGACGTTCAAAAATAAAACATTTGAAAACGGACCATTTTCCACATTTCTGAAGCATGACGTAATGGGGGGGTGTTATCTCTTTTGTCGAAAATCAGCCGTTTTTGCTCTAACATTAAATGCCTCCAAATGGTATTTAATTAACTTCCCGGGGTGAAGAAACCCTTTTTGAGAACTCAGAGTGAGTAAATTGGCCATTTTCATGCACTTTTAACCATTCCATAAATCTTGTGTTTTGGGCCCCTGGAAGCATGAAAATCACTTTAAACATGCTAATTTTAGCTCTAACACTGATGATCCACCTACAAATGTGAACTGACGTTCAAAAATAAAACATTTGAAAACGGACCATTTTCCACATTTCTGAAGCATGACGTAATGGGGGGGTGTTATCTCTTTTGTCGAAAATCAGCCGTTTTTGCTCTAACATTAAATGCCTCCAAATGGTATTTAATTAACCTTCCCGAGCCCCTGGAAGCATGAAAATCACTTTAAACATGCTAATTTTAGCTCTAACACTGATGATCCACCTACAAATGTGAACTGACGTTCAAAAATAAAACATTTGAAAACGGACCATTTCCCACATTTCTGAAGCATGACGTAATGGGGGGGTGTTATCTCTTTTGTCGAAAATCAGCCGTTTTTGCTCTAACATTAAATGCCTCCAAATGGTATTTAATTAACTTCCCTGGGTGAAGAAACCCTTTTTGAGAACTCAGAGTGAGTAAATTGGCCATTTTCATGCACTTTTAACCATTCCATAAATCTTGTGTTTTGGGCCCCTGGAAGCATGAAAATCACTTTAAACATGCTAATTTTAGCTCTAACACTGATGATCCACCTACAAATGTGAACTGACGTTCAAAAATAAAACATTTGAAAACGGACCATTTTCCACATTTCTGAAGCATGACGTAATGGGGGGGGTGTTATCTCTTTTGTCGAAAATCAGCCGTTTTTGCTCTAACATTAAATGCCTCCAAATGGTATTTAATTAACTTCCCGGGGTGAAGAAACCCTTTTTGAGAACTCAGAGTGAGTAAATTGGCCATTTTCATGCACTTTTAACCATTCCATAAATCTTGTGTTTTGGGCCCCTGGAAGCATGAAAATCACTTTAAACATGCTAATTTTAGCTCTAACACTGATGATCCACCTACAAATGTGAACTGACGTTCAAAAATAAAACATTTGAAAACGGACCATTTTCCACATTTCTGAAGCATGACGTAATGGGGGGGTGTTATCTCTTTTGTCGAAAATCAGCCGTTTTTGCTCGAACATTAAATGCCTCCAAATGGTATTTATTTCACTTCCCGAGCCCCTGGAAGCATGAAAATCACTTTAAACATGCTAATTTTAGCTCTAACCCTGATGATCCACCTACAAATGTGAACTGAAGTTCAAAAATAAAACATTTGAAAACGGACCATTTTCCACATTTCTGAAGCATGACGTAATGGGGGGGTGTTATCTCTTTTGTCGAAAATCAGCCGTTTTTGCTCTAACATTAAATGCCTCCAAATGGTATTTAATTAACTTCCCGGGGTGAAGAAACCCTTTTTGAGAACTCAGAGTGAGTAAATTGGCCATTTTCATGCACTTTTAACCATTCCATAAATCTTGTGTTTTGGGCCCCTGGAAGCATGAAAATCACTTTAAACATGCTAATTTTAGCTCTAACACTGATGATCCACCTACAAATGTGAACTGACGTTCAAAAATAAAACATTTGAAAACGGACCATTTTCCACATTTCTGAAGCATGACGTAATGGGGGGGTGTTATCTCTTTTGTCGAAAATCAGCCGTTTTTGCTCGAACATTAAATGCCTCCAAATGGTATTTAATTAACTTCCCGGGGTGAAGAAACCCTTTTTGAGAACTCAGAGTGAGTAAATTGGCCATTTTCATGCACTTTTAACCATTCCATAAATCTTGTGTTTTGGGCCCCTGGAAGCATGAAAATCACTTTAAACATGCTAATTTTAGCTCTAACACTGATGATCCACCTACAAATGTGAACTGACGTTCAAAAATAAAACATTTGAAAACGGACCATTTTCCACATTTCTGAAGCATGACGTAATGGGGGGGTGTTATCTCTTTTGTCGAAAATCAGCCGTTTTTGCTCTAACATTAAATGCCTCCAAATGGTATTTAATTAACTTCCCGGGGTGAAGAAACCCTTTTTGAGAACTCAGAGTGAGTAAATTGGCCATTTTCATGCACTTTTAACCATTCCATAAATCTTGTGTTTTGGGCCCCTGGAAGCATGAAAATCACTTTAAACATGCTAATTTTAGCTCTAACACTGATGATCCACCTACAAATGTGAACTGACGTTCAAAAATAACACATTTGAAAACGGACCATTTTCCACATTTCTGAAGCATGACGTAATGGGGGGGTGTTATCTCTTTTGTCGAAAATCAGCCGTTTTTGCTCGAACATTAAATGCCTCAAAATGGTATTTATTTCACTTCCCGAGCCCCTGGAAGCATGAAAATCACTTTAAACATGCTAATTTTAGCTCTAACCCTGATGATCCACCTACAAATGTGAACTGACGTTCAAAAATAAAACATTTGAAAACGGACCATTTTCCACATTTCTGAAGCATGACGTAATGGGGGGGTGTTATCTCTTTTGTCGAAAATCAGCCGTTTTTGCTCGAACATTAAATGCCTCCAAATGGTATTTATTTCACTTCCCGAGCCCCTGGAAGCATGAAAATCACTTTAAACATGCTAATTTTAGCTCTAACCCTGATGATCCACCTACAAATGTGAACTGAAGTTCAAAAATAAAACATTTGAAAACGGACCATTTTCCACATTTCTGAAGCATGACGTAATGGGGGGGTGTTATCTCTTTTGTCGAAAATCAGCCGTTTTTGCTCTAACATTAAATGCCTCCAAATGGTATTTAATTAACTTCCCGGGGTGAAGAAACCCTTTTTGAGAACTCAGAGTGAGTAAATTGGCCATTTTCATGCACTTTTAACCATTCCATAAATCTTGTGTTTTGGGCCCCTGGAAGCATGAAAATCACTTTAAACATGCTAATTTTAGCTCTAACACTGATGATCCACCTACAAATGTGAACTGACGTTCAAAAATAAAACATTTGAAAACGGACCATTTTCCACATTTCTGAAGCATGACGTAATGGGGGGGTGTTATCTCTTTTGTCGAAAATCAGCCGTTTTTGCTCGAACATTAAATGCCTCCAAATGGTATTTAATTAACTTCCCGGGGTGAAGAAACCCTTTTTGAGAACTCAGAGTGAGTAAATTGGCCATTTTCATGCACTTTTAACCATTCCATAAATCTTGTGTTTTGGGCCCCTGGAAGCATGAAAATCACTTTAAACATGCTAATTTTAGCTCTAACACTGATGATCCACCTACAAATGTGAACTGACGTTCAAAAATAAAACATTTGAAAACGGACCATTTTCCACATTTCTGAAGCATGACGTAATGGGGGGGTGTTATCTCTTTTGTCGAAAATCAGCCGTTTTTGCTCTAACATTAAATGCCTCCAAATGGTATTTAATTAACTTCCCGGGGTGAAGAAACCCTTTTTGAGAACTCAGAGTGAGTAAATTGGCCATTTTCATGCACTTTTAACCATTCCATAAATCTTGTGTTTTGGGCCCCTGGAAGCATGAAAATCACTTTAAACATGCTAATTTTAGCTCTAACACTGATGATCCACCTACAAATGTGAACTGACGTTCAAAAATAACACATTTGAAAACGGACCATTTTCCACATTTCTGAAGCATGACGTAATGGGGGGGTGTTATCTCTTTTGTCGAAAATCAGCCGTTTTTGCTCGAACATTAAATGCCTCAAAATGGTATTTATTTCACTTCCCGAGCCCCTGGAAGCATGAAAATCACTTTAAACATGCTAATTTTAGCTCTAACCCTGATGATCCACCTACAAATGTGAACTGACGTTCAAAAATAAAACATTTGAAAACGGACCATTTTCCACATTTCTGAAGCATGACGTAATGGGGGGGTGTTATCTCTTTTGTCGAAAATCAGCCGTTTTTGCTCTAACATTAAATGCCTCCAAATGGTATTTAATTAACTTCCCGGGGTGAAGAAACCCTTTTTGAGAACTCAGAGTGAGTAAATTGGCCATTTTCATGCACTTTTAACCATTCCATAAATCTTGTGTTTTGGGCCCCTGGAAGCATGAAAATCACTTTAAACATGCTAATTTTAGCTCTAACACTGATGATCCACCTACAAATGTGAACTGACGTTCAAAAATAAAACATTTGAAAACGGACCATTTTCCACATTTCTGAAGCATGACGTAATGGGGGGGTGTTATCTCTTTTGTCGAAAATCAGCCGTTTTTGCTCTAACATTAAATGCCTCCAAATGGTATTTAATTAACCTTCCCGAGCCCCTGGAAGCATGAAAATCACTTTAAACATGCTAATTTTAGCTCTAACACTGATGATCCACCTACAAATGTGAACTGACGTTCAAAAATAAAACATTTGAAAACGGACCATTTCCCACATTTCTGAAGCATGACGTAATGGGGGGGTGTTATCTCTTTTGTCGAAAATCAGCCGTTTTTGCTCTAACATTAAATGCCTCCAAATGGTATTTAATTAACTTCCCTGGGTGAAGAAACCCTTTTTGAGAACTCAGAGTGAGTAAATTGGCCATTTTCATGCACTTTTAACCATTCCATAAATCTTGTGTTTTGGGCCCCTGGAAGCATGAAAATCACTTTAAACATGCTAATTTTAGCTCTAACACTGATGATCCACCTACAAATGTGAACTGACGTTCAAAAATAAAACATTTGAAAACGGACCATTTTCCACATTTCTGAAGCATGACGTAATGGGGGGGGTGTTATCTCTTTTGTCGAAAATCAGCCGTTTTTGCTCTAACATTAAATGCCTCCAAATGGTATTTAATTAACTTCCCGGGGTGAAGAAACCCTTTTTGAGAACTCAGAGTGAGTAAATTGGCCATTTTCATGCACTTTTAACCATTCCATAAATCTTGTGTTTTGGGCCCCTGGAAGCATGAAAATCACTTTAAACATGCTAATTTTAGCTCTAACACTGATGATCCACCTACAAATGTGAACTGACGTTCAAAAATAAAACATTTGAAAACGGACCATTTTCCACATTTCTGAAGCATGACGTAATGGGGGGGTGTTATCTCTTTTGTCGAAAATCAGCCGTTTTTGCTCGAACATTAAATGCCTCCAAATGGTATTTATTTCACTTCCCGAGCCCCTGGAAGCATGAAAATCACTTTAAACATGCTAATTTTAGCTCTAACCCTGATGATCCACCTACAAATGTGAACTGAAGTTCAAAAATAAAACATTTGAAAACGGACCATTTTCCACATTTCTGAAGCATGACGTAATGGGGGGGTGTTATCTCTTTTGTCGAAAATCAGCCGTTTTTGCTCTAACATTAAATGCCTCCAAATGGTATTTAATTAACTTCCCGGGGTGAAGAAACCCTTTTTGAGAACTCAGAGTGAGTAAATTGGCCATTTTCATGCACTTTTAACCATTCCATAAATCTTGTGTTTTGGGCCCCTGGAAGCATGAAAATCACTTTAAACATGCTAATTTTAGCTCTAACACTGATGATCCACCTACAAATGTGAACTGACGTTCAAAAATAAAACATTTGAAAACGGACCATTTTCCACATTTCTGAAGCATGACGTAATGGGGGGGTGTTATCTCTTTTGTCGAAAATCAGCCGTTTTTGCTCGAACATTAAATGCCTCCAAATGGTATTTAATTAACTTCCCGGGGTGAAGAAACCCTTTTTGAGAACTCAGAGTGAGTAAATTGGCCATTTTCATGCACTTTTAACCATTCCATAAATCTTGTGTTTTGGGCCCCTGGAAGCATGAAAATCACTTTAAACATGCTAATTTTAGCTCTAACACTGATGATCCACCTACAAATGTGAACTGACGTTCAAAAATAAAACATTTGAAAACGGACCATTTTCCACATTTCTGAAGCATGACGTAATGGGGGGGTGTTATCTCTTTTGTCGAAAATCAGCCGTTTTTGCTCTAACATTAAATGCCTCCAAATGGTATTTAATTAACTTCCCGGGGTGAAGAAACCCTTTTTGAGAACTCAGAGTGAGTAAATTGGCCATTTTCATGCACTTTTAACCATTCCATAAATCTTGTGTTTTGGGCCCCTGGAAGCATGAAAATCACTTTAAACATGCTAATTTTAGCTCTAACACTGATGATCCACCTACAAATGTGAACTGACGTTCAAAAATAACACATTTGAAAACGGACCATTTTCCACATTTCTGAAGCATGACGTAATGGGGGGGTGTTATCTCTTTTGTCGAAAATCAGCCGTTTTTGCTCGAACATTAAATGCCTCAAAATGGTATTTATTTCACTTCCCGAGCCCCTGGAAGCATGAAAATCACTTTAAACATGCTAATTTTAGCTCTAACCCTGATGATCCACCTACAAATGTGAACTGACGTTCAAAAATAAAACATTTGAAAACGGACCATTTTCCACATTTCTGAAGCATGACGTAATGGGGGGGTGTTATCTCTTTTGTCGAAAATCAGCCGTTTTTGCTCTAACATTAAATGCCTCCAAATGGTATTTAATTAACTTCCCGGGGTGAAGAAACCCTTTTTGAGAACTCAGAGTGAGTAAATTGGCCATTTTCATGCACTTTTAACCATTCCATAAATCTTGTGTTTTGGGCCCCTGGAAGCATGAAAATCACTTTAAACATGCTAATTTTAGCTCTAACACTGATGATCCACCTACAAATGTGAACTGACGTTCAAAAATAAAACATTTGAAAACGGACCATTTTCCACATTTCTGAAGCATGACGTAATGGGGGGGTGTTATCTCTTTTGTCGAAAATCAGCCGTTTTTGCTCGAACATTAAATGCCTCCAAATGGTATTTATTTCACTTCCCGAGCCCCTGGAAGCATGAAAATCACTTTAAACATGCTAATTTTAGCTCTAACACTGATGATCCACCTACAAATGTGAACTGACGTTCAAAAATAAAACATTTGAAAACGGACCATTTTCCACATTTCTGAAGCATGACGTAATGGGGGGGTGTTATCTCTTTTGTCGAAAATCAGCGGTTTTTGCTCGAACATTAAATGCCTCCAAATGGTATTTAATTAACTTCCCGAGCCCCTGGAAGCATGAAAATCACTTTAAACATGCTAATTTTAGCTCTAACACTGATGATCCACCTACAAATGTGAACTGACGATCAAAAATAAAACATTTGAAAACGGACCATTTTCCACATTTCTGAAGCATGACGTAATGGGGGGGTGTTATCTCTTTTGTCGAAAATCAGCCGTTTTTGCTCGAACATTAAATGCCTCCAAATGGTATTTAATTAACTTCCCGAGCCCCTGGAAGCATGAAAATCACTTTAAACATGCTAATTTTAGCTCTAACACTGATGATCCACCTACAAATGTGAACTGACGTTCAAAAATAAAACATTTGAAAACGGACCATTTTCCACATTTCTGAAGCATGACGTAATGGGGGGGTGTTATCTCTTTTGTGGAAAATCAGCCGTTTTTGCTCTAACATTAAATGCCTCCAAATGGTATTTAATTAACTTCCCGGGATGAAGAAACCCTTTTTGAGAACTCAGAGTGAGTAAATTGGCCATTTTCATGCACTTTTAACCATTCCATAAATCTTGTGTTTTGGGCCCCTGGAAGCATGAAAATCACTTTAAACATGCTAATTTTAGCTCTAACACTGATGATCCACCTACAAATGTGAACTGACGTTCAAAAATAAAACATTTGAAAACGGACCATTTTCCACATTTCTGAAGCATGACGTAATGGGGGGGTGTTATCTCTTTTGTCGAAAATCAGCCGTTTTTGCTCGAACATTAAATGCCTCCAAATGGTATTTATTTCACTTCCCGAGCCCCTGGAAGCATGAAAATCACTTTAAACATGCTAATTTTAGCTCTAACACTGATGATCCACCTACAAATGTGAACTGACGTTCAAAAATAAAACATTTGAAAACGGACCATTTTCCACATTTCTGAAGCATGACGTAATGGGGGGGCGTTATCTCTTTTGTCGAAAATCAGCCGTTTTTGCTCTAACATTAAATGCCTCCAAATGGTATTTAATTAACTTCCCGGGGTGAAGAAACCCTTTTTGAGAACTCAGAGTGAGTAAATTGGCCATTTTCATGCACTTTTAACCATTCCATAAATCTTGTGTTTTGGGCCCCTGGAAGCATGAAAATCACTTTAAACATGCTAATTTTAGCTCTAACACTGATGATCCACCTACAAATGTGAACTGACGTTCAAAAATAAAACATTTGAAAACGGACCATTTTCCACATTTCTGAAGCATGACGTAATGGGGGGGTGTTATCTCTTTTGTCGAAAATCAGCCGTTTTTGCTCTAACATTAAATGCCTCCAAATGGTATTTAATTAACTTCCCGGGGTGAAGAAACCCTTTTTGAGAACTCAGAGTGAGTAAATTGGCCATTTTCATGCACTTTTAACCATTCCATAAATCTTGTGTTTTGGGCCCCTGGAAGCATGAAAATCACTTTAAACATGCTAATTTTAACTCTAACACTGATGATCCACCTACAAATGTGAACTGACGTTCAAAAATAAAACATTTGAAAACGGACCATTTTCCACATTTCTGAAGCATGACGTAATGGGGGGGTGTTATCTCTTTTGTCGAAAATCAGCCGTTTTTGCTCGAACATTAAATGCCTCCAAATGGTATTTATTTCACTTCCCGAGCCCTTGGAAGCATGAAAATCACTTTAAACATGCTAATTTTAGCTCTAACACTGATGATCCACCTACAAATGTGAACTTACGTTCAAAAATAAAACATTTGAAAACGGACCATTTTCCACATTTCTGAAGCATGACGTAATGGGGGGGTGTTATCTCTTTTGTCGAAAATCAGCCGTTTTTGCTCTAACATTAAATGCCTCCAAATGGTATTTAATTAACTTCCCGGGGTGAAGAAACCCTTTTTGAGAACTCAGAGTGAGTAAATTGGCCATTTTCATGCACTTTTAACCATTCCATAAATCTTGTGTTTTGGGCCCCTGGAAGCATGTAAATCACTTTAAACATGCTAATTTTAGCTCTAACACTGATGATCCGCCTACAAATGTGAACTGACGTTCAAAAATGAAACATTTGAAAACGGACCATTTTCCACATTTCTGAAGCATGACGTAATGGGGGGGTGTTATCTCTTTTGTCGAAAATCAGCCGTTTTTGCTCGAACATTAAATGCCTCCAAATGGTATTTAATTAACTTCCCGGGGTGAAGAAACCCTTTTTGAGAACTCAGAGTGAGTAAATTGGCCATTTTCATGCACTTTTAACCATTCCATAAATCTTGTGTTTTGGGCCCCTGGAAGCATGAAAATCACTTTAAACATGCTAATTTTAGCTCTAACACTGATGATCCACCTACAAATGTGAACTGACGTTCAAAAATAAAACATTTGAAAACGGACCATTTTCCACATTTCTGAAGCATGACGTAATGGGGGGGTGTTATCTCTTTTGTCGAAAATCAGCCGTTTTTGCTCTAACATTAAATGCCTCCAAATGGTATTTAATTAACTTCCCGGGGTGAAGAAACCCTTTTTGAGAACTCAGAGTGAGTAAATTGGCCATTTTCATGCACTTTTAACCATTCCATAAATCTTGTGTTTTGGGCCCCTGGAAGCATGAAAATCACTTTAAACATGCTAATTTTAGCTCTAACACTGATGATCCACCTACAAATGTGAACTGACGTTCAAAAATAAAACATTTGAAAACGGACCATTTTCCACATTTCTGAAGCATGACGTAATGGGGGGGTGTTATCTCTTTTGTCGAAAATCAGCCGTTTTTGCTCGAACATTAAATGCCTCCAAATGGTATTTATTTCACTTCCCGAGCCCCTGGAAGCATGAAAATCACTTTAAACATGCTAATTTTAGCTCTAACCCTGATGATCCACCTACAAATGTGAACTGACGTTCAAAAATAAAACATTTGAAAACGGACCATTTTCCACATTTCTGAAGCATGACGTAATGGGGGGGTGTTATCTCTTTTGTCGAAAATCAGCCGTTTTTGCTCTAACATTAAATGCCTCCAAATGGTATTTAATTAACTTCCCGGGGTGAAGAAACCCTTTTTGAGAACTCAGAGTGAGTAAATTGGCCATTTTCATGCACTTTTAACCATTCCATAAATCTTGTGTTTTGGGCCCCTGGAAGCATGAAAATCACTTTAAACATGCTAATTTTAGCTCTAACACTGATGATCCACCTACAAATGTGAACTGACGTTCAAAAATAAAACATTTGAAAACGGACCATTTTCCACATTTCTGAAGCATGACGTAATGGGGGGGTGTTATCTCTTTTGTCGAAAATCAGCCGTTTTTGCTCGAACATTAAATGCCTCCAAATGGTATTTATTTCACTTCCCGAGCCCCTGGAAGCATGAAAATCACTTTAAACATGCTAATTTTAGCTCTAACACTGATGATCCACCTACAAATGTGAACTGACGTTCAAAAATAAAACATTTGAAAACGGACCATTTTCCACATTTCTGAAGCATGACGTAATGGGGGGGTGTTATCTCTTTTGTCGAAAATCAGCGGTTTTTGCTCGAACATTAAATGCCTCCAAATGGTATTTAATTAACTTCCCGAGCCCCTGGAAGCATGAAAATCACTTTAAACATGCTAATTTTAGCTCTAACACTGATGATCCACCTACAAATGTGAACTGACGATCAAAAATAAAACATTTGAAAACTGACCATTTTCCACATTTCTGAAGCATGACGTAATGGGGGGTGTTATCTCTTTTGTCGAAAATCAGCCGTTTTTGCTCTAACATGAAATGCCTCCAAATGGTATTTAATTAACTTCCCGGGGTGAAGAAACCCTTTTTGAGAACTCAGAGTGAGTAAATTGGCCATTTTCATGCACTTTTAACCATTCCATAAATCTTGTGTTTTGGGCCCCTGGAAGCATGAAAATCACTTTAAACATGCTAATTTTAGCTCTAACACTGATGATCCACCTACAAAAGTGAACTGACGTTTAAAAATGAAACATTTGAAAACGGACCATTTTCCACATTTCTGAAGCATGACGTAATGGGGGGGTGTTATCTCTTTTGTGGAAAATCAGCCGTTTTTGCTCGAACATTAAATGCCTCCAAATGGTATTTAATTAACTTCCCGGGGTGAAGAAACCCTTTTTGAGAACTCAGAGTGAGTAAATTGGCCATTTTCATGCACTTTTAACCATTCCATAAATCTTGTGTTTTGGGCCCCTGGAAGCATGAAAATCACTTTAAACATGCTAATTTTAGCTCTAACACTGATGATCCACCTACAAATGTGAACTGACGTTCAAAAATAAAACATTTGAAAACGGACCATTTTCCACATTTCTGAAGCATGACGTAATGGGGGGGTGTTATCTCTTTTGTCGAAAATCAGCCGTTTTTGCTCTAACATTAAATGCCTCCAAATGGTATTTAATTAACTTCCCGGGGTGAAGAAACCCTTTTTGAGAACTCAGAGTGAGTAAATTGGCCATTTTCATGCACTTTTAACCATTCCATAAATCTTGTGTTTTGGGCCCCTGGAAGCATGAAAATCACTTTAAACATGCTAATTTTAGCTCTAACACTGATGATCCACCTACAAATGTGAACTGACGTTCAAAAATAAAACATTTGAAAACGGACCATTTTCCACATTTCTGAAGCATGACGTAATGGGGGGGTGTTATCTCTTTTGTCGAAAATCAGCCGTTTTTGCTCGAACATTAAATGCCTCCAAATGGTATTTAATTAACTTCCCGAGCCCCTGGAAGCATGAAAATCACTTTAAACATGCTAATTTTAGCTCTAACACTGATGATCCACCTACAAATGTGAACTGACGTTCAAAAATAAAACATTTGAAAACGGACCATTTTCCACATTTCTGAAGCATGACGTAATGGGGGGGTGTTATCTCTTTTGTCGAAAATCAGCCGTTTTTGCTCTAACATTAAATGCCTCCAAATGGTATTTAATTAACCTTCCCGAGCCCCTGGAAGCATGAAAATCACTTTAAACATGCTAATTTTAGCTCTAACACTGATGATCCACCTACAAATGTGAACTGACGTTCAAAAATAAAACATTTGAAAACGGACCATTTCCCACATTTCTGAAGCATGACGTAATGGGGGGGTGTTATCTCTTTTGTCGAAAATCAGCCGTTTTTGCTCTAACATTAAATGCCTCCAAATGGTATTTAATTAACTTCCCTGGGTGAAGAAACCCTTTTTGAGAACTCAGAGTGAGTAAATTGGCCATTTTCATGCACTTTTAACCATTCCATAAATCTTGTGTTTTGGGCCCCTGGAAGCATGAAAATCACTTTAAACATGCTAATTTTAGCTCTAACACTGATGATCCACCTACAAATGTGAACTGACGTTCAAAAATAAAACATTTGAAAACGGACCATTTTCCACATTTCTGAAGCATGACGTAATGGGGGGGTGTTATCTCTTTTGTCGAAAATCTGCCGTTTTTGCTCTAACATTAAATGCCTCCAAATGGTATTTAATTAACTTCCCGGGGTGAAGAAACCCTTTTTGAGAACTCAGAGTGAGTAAATTGGCCATTTTCATGCACTTTTAACCATTCCATAAATCTTGTGTTTTGGGCCCCTGGAAGCATGAAAATCACTTTAAACATGCTAATTTTAGCTCTAACACTGATGATCCACCTACAAATGTGAACTGACGTTCAAAAATAAAACATTTGAAAACGGACCATTTTCCACATTTCTGAAGCATGACGTAATGGGGGGGTGTTATCTCTTTTGTCGAAAATCAGCCGTTTTTGCTCTAACATTAAATGCCTCCAAATGGTATTTAATTAACTTCCCGGGGTGAAGAAACCCTTTTTGAGAACTCAGAGTGAGTAAATTGGCCATTTTCATGCACTTTTAACCATTCCATAAATCTTGTGTTTTGGGCCCCTGGAAGCATGAAAATCACTTTAAACATGCTAATTTTAGCTCTAACACTGATGATCCACCTACAAATGTGAACTGACGTTCAAAAATAAAACATTTGAAAACGGACCATTTTCCACATTTCTGAAGCATGACGTAATGGGGGGGTGTTATCTCTTTTGTCGAAAATCAGCCGTTTTTGCTCGAACATTAAATGCCTCCAAATGGTATTTATTTCACTTCCCGAGCCCCTGGAAGCATGAAAATCACTTTAAACATGCTAATTTTAGCTCTAACACTGATGATCCACCTACAAATGTGAACTGACGTTCAAAAATAAAACATTTGAAAACGGACCATTTTCCACATTTCTGAAGCATGACGTAATGGGGGGGTGTTATCTCTTTTGTCGAAAATCAGCGGTTTTTGCTCGAACATTAAATGCCTCCAAATGGTATTTAATTAACTTCCCGAGCCCCTGGAAGCATGAAAATCACTTTAAACATGCTAATTTTAGCTCTAACACTGATGATCCACCTACAAATGTGAACTGACGATCAAAAATAAAACATTTGAAAACTGACCATTTTCCACATTTCTGAAGCATGACGTAATGGGGGGTGTTATCTCTTTTGTCGAAAATCAGCCGTTTTTGCTCTAACATGAAATGCCTCCAAATGGTATTTAATTAACTTCCCGGGGTGAAGAAACCCTTTTTGAGAACTCAGAGTGAGTAAATTGGCCATTTTCATGCACTTTTAACCATTCCATAAATCTTGTGTTTTGGGCCCCTGGAAGCATGAAAATCACTTTAAACATGCTAATTTTAGCTCTAACACTGATGATCCACCTACAAATGTGAACTGACGTTTAAAAATGAAACATTTGAAAACGGACCATTTTCCACATTTCTGAAGCATGACGTAATGGGGGGGTGTTATCTCTTTTGTGGAAAATCAGCCGTTTTTGCTCGAACATTAAATGCCTCCAAATGGTATTTAATTAACTTCCCGGGGTGAAGAAACCCTTTTTGAGAACTCAGAGTGAGTAAATTGGCCATTTTCATGCACTTTTAACCATTCCATAAATCTTGTGTTTTGGGCCCCTGGAAGCATGAAAATCACTTTAAACATGCTAATTTTAGCTCTAACACTGATGATCCACCTACAAATGTGAACTGACGTTCAAAAATAAAACATTTGAAAACGGACCATTTTCCACATTTCTGAAGCATGACGTAATGGGGGGGTGTTATCTCTTTTGTCGAAAATCAGCCGTTTTTGCTCTAACATTAAATGCCTCCAAATGGTATTTAATTAACTTCCCGGGGTGAAGAAACCCTTTTTGAGAACTCAGAGTGAGTAAATTGGCCATTTTCATGCACTTTTAACCATTCCATAAATCTTGTGTTTTGGGCCCCTGGAAGCATGAAAATCACTTTAAACATGCTAATTTTAGCTCTAACACTGATGATCCACCTACAAATGTGAACTGACGTTCAAAAATAAAACATTTGAAAACGGACCATTTTCCACATTTCTGAAGCATGACGTAATGGGGGGGTGTTATCTCTTTTGTCGAAAATCAGCCGTTTTTGCTCGAACATTAAATGCCTCCAAATGGTATTTAATTAACTTCCCGAGCCCCTGGAAGCATGAAAATCACTTTAAACATGCTAATTTTAGCTCTAACACTGATGATCCACCTACAAATGTGAACTGACATTCAAAAATAAAACATTTGAAAACGGACCATTTTCCACATTTCTGAAGCATGACGTAATGGGGGGGTGTTATCTCTTTTGTCGAAAATCAGCCGTTTTTGCTCTAACATTAAATGCCTCCAAATGGTATTTAATTAACCTTCCCGAGCCCCTGGAAGCATGAAAATCACTTTAAACATGCTAATTTTAGCTCTAACACTGATGATCCACCTACAAATGTGAACTGACGTTCAAAAATAAAACATTTGAAAACGGACCATTTCCCACATTTCTGAAGCATGACGTAATGGGGGGGTGTTATCTCTTTTGTCGAAAATCAGCCGTTTTTGCTCTAACATTAAATGCCTCCAAATGGTATTTAATTAACTTCCCTGGGTGAAGAAACCCTTTTTGAGAACTCAGAGTGAGTAAATTGGCCATTTTCATGCACTTTTAACCATTCCATAAATCTTGTGTTTTGGGCCCCTGGAAGCATGAAAATCACTTTAAACATGCTAATTTTAGCTCTAACACTGATGATCCACCTACAAATGTGAACTGACGTTCAAAAATAAAACATTTGAAAACGGACCATTTTCCACATTTCTGAAGCATGACGTAATGGGGGGGTGTTATCTCTTTTGTCGAAAATCTGCCGTTTTTGCTCTAACATTAAATGCCTCCAAATGGTATTTAATTAACTTCCCGGGGTGAAGAAACCCTTTTTGAGAACTCAGAGTGAGTAAATTGGCCATTTTCATGCACTTTTAACCATTCCATAAATCTTGTGTTTTGGGCCCCTGGAAGCATGAAAATCACTTTAAACATGCTAATTTTAGCTCTAACACTGATGATCCACCTACAAATGTGAACTGACGTTCAAAAATAAAACATTTGAAAACGGACCATTTTCCACATTTCTGAAGCATGACGTAATGGGGGGGTGTTATCTCTTTTGTCGAAAATCAGCCGTTTTTGCTCGAACATTAAATGCCTCCAAATGGTATTTAATTAACTTCCCGGGGTGAAGAAACCCTTTTTGAGAACTCAGAGTGAGTAAATTGGCCATTTTCATGCACTTTTAACCATTCCATAAATCTTGTGTTTTGGGCCCCTGGAAGGATGAAAATCACTTTAAACATGCTAATTTTAGCTCTAACACTGATGATCCACCTACAAATGTGAACTGACGTTCAAAAATAAAACATTTGAAAACGGACCATTTTCCACATTTCTGAAGCATGACGTAATGGGGGGGTGTTATCTCTTTTGTCGAAAATCAGCCGTTTTTGCTCTAACATTAAATGCCTCCAAATGGTATTTAATTAACTTCCCGGGGTGAAGAAACCCTTTTTGAGAACTCAGAGTGAGTAAATTGGCCATTTTCATGCACTTTTAACCATTCCATAAATCTTGTGTTTTGGGTCCCTGGAAGCATGAAAATCACTTTAAACATGCTAATTTTAGCTCTAACACTGATGATCCACCTACAAATGTGAACTGACGTTCAAAAATAAAACATTTGAAAACGGACCATTTTCCACATTTCTGAAGCATGACGTAATGGGGGGGTGTTATCTCTTTTGTCGAAAATCAGCCGTTTTTGCTCGAACATTAAATGCCTCCAAATGGTATTTAATTAACTTCCCGAGCCCCTGGAAGCATGAAAATCACTTTAAACATGCTAATTTTAGCTCTAACACTGATGATCCACCTACAAATGTGAACTGACGTTCAAAAATAAAACATTTGAAAACGGACCATTTTCCACATTTCTGAAGCATGACGTAATGGGGGGGTGTTATCTCTTTTGTCGAAAATCAGCCGTTTTTGCTCTAACATTAAATGCCTCCAAATGGTATTTAATTAACCTTCCCGAGCCCCTGGAAGCATGAAAATCACTTTAAACATGCTAATTTTAGCTCTAACACTGATGATCCACCTACAAATGTGAACTGACGTTCAAAAATAAAACATTTGAAAACGGACCATTTCCCACATTTCTGAAGCATGACGTAATGGGGGGGTGTTATCTCTTTTGTCGAAAATCAGCCGTTTTTGCTCTAACATTAAATGCCTCCAAATGGTATTTAATTAACTTCCCTGGGTGAAGAAACCCTTTTTGAGAACTCAGAGTGAGTAAATTGGCCATTTTCATGCACTTTTAACCATTCCATAAATCTTGTGTTTTGGGCCCCTGGAAGCATGAAAATCACTTTAAACATGCTAATTTTAGCTCTAACACTGATGATCCACCTACAAATGTGAACTGACGTTCAAAAATAAAACATTTGAAAACGGACCATTTTCCACATTTCTGAAGCATGACGTAATGGGGGGGTGTTATCTCTTTTGTCGAAAATCAGCCGTTTTTGCTCGAACATTAAATGCCTCCAAATGGTATTTATTTCACTTCCCGAGCCCCTGGAAGCATGAAAATCCCTTTAAACATGCTAATTTTAGCTCTAACACTGATGATCCACCTACAAATGTGAACTGACGTTCAAAAATAAAACATTTTAAAACGGACCATTTTCCACATTTCTGAAGCATGACGTAATGGGGGGGTGTTATCTCTTTTGTCGAAAATCAGCCGTTTTTGCTCGAACATTAAATGCCTGCAAATGGTATTTATTTCACTTCCCGAGCCCCTGGAAGCATGAAAATCACTTTAAACATGCTAATTTTAGCTCTAACACTGATGATCCACCTACAAATGTGAACTGACGTTCAAAAATAAAACATTTGAAAACGGACCATTTTCCACATTTCTGAAGCATGACGTAATGGGGGGGTGTTATCTCTTTTGTCGAAAATCAGCCGTTTTTGCTCGAACATTAAATGCCTCCAAATGGTATTTAATTAACTTCCCGAGCCCCTGGAAGCATGAAAATCACTTTAAACATGCTAATTTTAGCTCTAACACTGATGATCCACCTACAAATGTGAACTGACGTTCAAAAATAAAACATTTGAAAACGGACCATTTTCCACATTTCTGAAGCATGACGTAATGGGGGGGTGTTATCTCTTTTGTCGAAAATCTGCCGTTTTTGCTCTAACATTAAATGCCTCCAAATGGTATTTAATTAACTTCCCGGGGTGAAGAAACCCTTTTTGAGAACTCAGAGTGAGTAAATTGGCCATTTTCATGCACTTTTATCCATTCCATAAATCTTGTGTTTTGGGCCCCTGGAAGCATGAAAATCACTTTAAACATGCTAATTTTAGCTCTAACACTGATGATCCACCTACAAATGTGAACTGACGTTCAAAAATAAAACATTTGAAAACGGACCATTTTCCACATTTCTGAAGCATGACGTAATGGGGGGGTGTTATCTCTTTTGTCGAAAATCAGCCGTTTTTGCTCGAACATTAAATGCCTCCAAATGGTATTTATTTCACTTCCCGAGCCCCTGGAAGCATGAAAATCACTTTAAACATGCTAATTTTAGCTCTAACCCTGATGATCCACCTACAAATGTGAACTGACGTTCAAAAATAAAACATTTGAAAACTGACCATTTTCCACATTTCTGAAGCATGACGTAATGGGGGGGTGTTATCTCTTTTGTCGAAAATCAGCCGTTTTTGCTCTAACATTAAATGCCTCCAAATGGTATTTAATTAACTTCCCGGGGTGAAGAAACCCTTTTTGAGAACTCAGAGTGAGTAAATTGGCCATTTTCATGCACTTTTAACCATTCCATAAATCTTGTGTTTTGGGCCCCTGGAAGCATGAAAATCACTTTAAACATGCTAATTTTAGCTCTAACACTGATGATCCACCTACAAATGTGAACTGACGTTCAAAAATAAAACATTTGAAAACGGACCATTTTCCACATTTCTGAAGCATGACGTAATGGGGGGGTGTTATCTCTTTTGTCGAAAATCAGCCGTTTTTGCTCGAACATTAAATGCCTCCAAATGGTATTTAATTAACTTCCCGGGGTGAAGAAACCCTTTTTGAGAACTCAGAGTGAGTAAATTGGCCATTTTCATGCACTTTTAACCATTCCATAAATCTTGTGTTTTGGGCCCCTGGAAGCATGAAAATCACTTTAAACATGCTAATTTTAGCTCTAACACTGATGATCCACCTACAAATGTGAACTGACGTTCAAAAATAAAACATTTGAAAACGGACCATTTTCCACATTTCTGAAGCATGACGTAATGGGGGAGTGTTATCTCTTTTGTCGAAAATCAGCCGTTTTTGCTCTAACATTAAATGCCTCCAAATGGTATTTAATTAACTTCCCGGGGTGAAGAAACCCTTTTTGAGAACTCAGAGTGAGTAAATTGGCCATTTTCATGCACTTTTAACCATTCCATAAATCTTGTGTTTTGGGCCCCTGGAAGCATGAAAATCACTTTAAACATGCTAATTTTAGCTCTAACACTGATGATCCACCTACAAATGTGAACTGACGTTCAAAAATAAAACATTTGAAAACGGACCATTTTCCACATTTCTGAAGCATGACGTAATGGGGGGGTGTTATCTCTTTTGTCGAAAATCAGCCGTTTTTGCTCGAACATCAAATGCCTCAAAATGGTATTTATTTCACTTCCCGAGCCCCTGGAAGCATGAAAATCACTTTAAACATGCTAATTTTAGCTCTAACCCTGATGATCCACCTACAAATGTGAACTGACGTTCAAAAATAAAACATTTGAAAACGGACCATTTTCCACATTTCTGAAGCATGACGTAATGGGGGGGTGTTATCTCTTTTGTCGAAAATCAGCCGTTTTTGCTCTAACATTAAATGCCTCCAAATGGTATTTAATTAACTTCCCGGGGTGAAGAAACCCTTTTTGAGAACTCAGAGTGAGTAAATTGGCCATTTTCATGCACTTTTAACCATTCCATAAATCTTGTGTTTTGGGCCCCTGGAAGCATGAAAATCACTTTAAACATGCTAATTTTAGCTCTAACACTGATGATCCACCTACAAATGTGAACTGACGTTCAAAAATAAAACATTTGAAAACGGACCATTTTCCACATTTCTGAAGCATGACGTAATGGGGGGGTGTTATCTCTTTTGTCGAAAATCAGCCGTTTTTGCTCGAACTTTAAATGCCTCCAAATGGTATTTATTTCACTTCCCGAGCCCCTGGAAGCATGAAAATCACTTTAAACATGCTAATTTTAGCTCTAACACTGATGATCCACCTACAAATGTGAACTGACGTTCAAAAATAAAACATTTGAAAACGGACCATTTTCCACATTTCTGAAGCATGACGTAATGGGGGGGTGTTATCTCTTTTGTCGAAAATCAGCGGTTTTTGCTCGAACATTAAATGCCTCCAAATGGTATTTAATTAACTTCCCGAGCCCCTGGAAGCATGAAAATCACTTTAAACATGCTAATTTTAGCTCTAACACTGATGATCCACCTACAAATGTGAACTGACGATCAAAAATAAAACATTTGAAAACGGATCATTTTCCACATTTCTGAAGCATGACGTAATGGGGGGTGTTATCTCTTTTGTCGAAAATCAGCCGTTTTTGCTCTAACATTAAATGCCTCCAAATGGTATTTAATTAACTTCCCGGGGTGAAGAAACCCTTTTTGAGAACTCAGAGTGAGTAAATTGGCCATTTTCATGCACTTTTAACCATTCCATAAATCTTGTGTTTTGGGCCCCTGGAAGCATGAAAATCACTTTAAACATGCTAATTTTAGCTCTAACACTGATGATCCACCTACAAATGTGAACTGACGTTCAAAAATGAAACATTTGAAAACGGACCATTTTCCACATTTCTGAAGCATGACGTAATGGGGGGGTGTTATCTCTTTTGTCGAAAATCAGCCGTTTTTGCTCGAACATTAAATGCCTCCAAATGGTATTTAATTAACTTCCCGGGGTGAAGAAACCCTTTTTGAGAACTCAGAGTGAGTAAATTGGCCATTTTCATGCACTTTTAACCATTCCATAAATCTTGTGTTTTGGGCCCCTGGAAGCATGAAAATCACTTTAAACATGCTAATTTTAGCTCTAACACTGATGATCCACCTACAAATGTGAACTGACGTTCAAAAATAAAACATTTGAAAACGGACCATTTTCCACATTTCTGAAGCATGACGTAATGGGGGGGTGTTATCTCTTTTGTCGAAAATCAGCCGTTTTTGCTCTAACATTAAATGCCTCCAAATGGTATTTAATTAACTTCCCGGGGTGAAGAAACCCTTTTTGAGAACTCAGAGTGAGTAAATTGGCCATTTTCATGCACTTTTAACCATTCCATAAATCTTGTGTTTTGGGCCCCTGGAAGCATGAAAATCACTTTAAACATGCTAATTTTAGCTCTAACACTGATGATCCACCTACTAATGTGAACTGACGTTCAAAAATAAAACATTTGAAAACGGACCATTTTCCACATTTCTGAAGCATGACGTAATGGGGGGGGGGTTATCTCTTTTGTCGAAAATCAGCCGTTTTTGCTCGAACATTAAATGCCTCCAAATGGTATTTAATTAACTTCCCGAGCCCCTGGAAGCATGAAAATCACTTTAAACATGCTAATTTTAGCTCTAACACTGATGATCCACCTACAAATGTGAACTGACGTTCAAAAATAAAACATTTGAAAACGGACCATTTTCCACATTTCTGAAGCATGACGTAATGGGGGGGTGTTATCTCTTTTGTCGAAAATCAGCCGTTTTTGCTCTAACATTAAATGCCTCCAAATGGTATTTAATTAACCTTCCCGAGCCCCTGGAAGCATGAAAATCACTTTAAACATGCTAATTTTAGCTCTAACACTGATGATCCACCTACAAATGTGAACTGACGTTCAAAAATAAAACATTTGAAAACGGACCATTTCCCACATTTCTGAAGCATGACGTAATGGGGGGGTGTTATCTCTTTTGTCGAAAATCAGCCGTTTTTGCTCTAACATTAAATGCCTCCAAATGGTATTTAATTAACTTCCCTGGGTGAAGAAACCCTTTTTGAGAACTCAGAGTGAGTAAATTGGCCATTTTCATGCACTTTTAACCATTCCATAAATCTTGTGTTTTGGGCCCCTGGAAGCATGAAAATCACTTTAAACATGCTAATTTTAGCTCTAACACTGATGATCCACCTACAAATGTGAACTGACGTTCAAAAATAAAACATTTGAAAACGGACCATTTTCCACATTTCTGAAGCATGACGTAATGGGGGGGTGTTATCTCTTTTGTCGAAAATCAGCCGTTTTTGCTCGAACATTAAATGCCTCCAAATGGTATTTATTTCACTTCCCGAGCCCCTGGAAGCATGAAAATCACTTTAAACATGCTAATTTTAGCTCTAACACTGATGATCCACCTACAAATGTGAACTGACGTTCAAAAATAAAACATTTTAAAACGGACCATTTTCCACATTTCTGAAGCATGACGTAATGGGGGGGTGTTATCTCTTTTGTCGAAAATCAGCCGTTTTTGCTCGAACATTAAATGCCTGCAAATGGTATTTATTTCACTTCCCGAGCCCCTGGAAGCATGAAAATCACTTTAAACATGCTAATTTTAGCTCTAACACTGATGATCCACCTACAAATGTGAACTGACGTTCAAAAATAAAACATTTGAAAACGGACCATTTTCCACATTTCTGAAGCATGACGTAATGGGGGGGTGTTATCTCTTTTGTCGAAAATCAGCCGTTTTTGCTCGAACATTAAATGCCTCCAAATGGTATTTAATTAACTTCCCGAGCCCCTGGAAGCATGAAAATCACTTTAAACATGCTAATTTTAGCTCTAACACTAATGATCCACCTACAAATGTGAACTGACGTTCAAAAATAAAACATTTGAAAACGGACCATTTTCCACATTTCTGAAGCATGACGTAATGGGGGGGTGTTATCTCTTTTGTCGAAAATCAGCCGTTTTTGCTCGAACATTAAATGCCTCCAAATGGTATTTAATTAACTTCCCGGGGTGAAGAAACCCTTTTTGAGAACTCAGAGTGAGTAAATTGGCCATTTTCATGCACTTTTAACCATTCCATAAATCTTGTGTTTTGGGCCCCAAGAAGCATGAAAATCACTTTAAACATGCTAATTTTAGCTCTAACACTGATGATCCACCTACAAATGTGAACTGACGTTCAAAAATAAAACATTTGAAAACGGACCATTTTCCACATTTCTGAAGCATGACGTAATGGGGGGGTGTTATCTCTTTTGTCGAAAATCAGCCGTTTTTGCTCGAACATTAAATGCCTCCAAATGGTATTTAATTAACTTCCCGGGGTGAAGAAACCCTTTTTGAGAACTCAGAGTGAGTAAATTGGCCATTGTCATGCACTTTTAACCATTCCATAAATCTTGTGTTTTGGGCCCCTGGAAGCATGAAAAT
The DNA here is from genome assembly GCF_964263255.1 of Lissotriton vulgaris. Classification (NCBI taxonomy): domain Eukaryota; kingdom Metazoa; phylum Chordata; class Amphibia; order Caudata; family Salamandridae; genus Lissotriton; species Lissotriton vulgaris. The sequence continues at coordinate 360,666 of NW_028253923.1, read as the reverse complement.
CACTTTAAACATGCTAATTTTAGCTCTAACACTGATGATCCACCTACAAATGTGAACTGACGTTCAAAAATAAAACATTTGAAAACGGACCATTTTCCACATTTATGAAGCATGACGTAATGGGGGGGTGTTATCTCTTTTGTCGAAAATCAGCCGTTTTTGCTCGAACACTAAATGCCTCCAAATGGTATTTATTTCACTTCCCGAGCCCCTGGAAGCATGAAAATCACTTTAAACATGCTAATTTTAGCTCTAACACTGATGATCCCCCTACAAATGTGAACTGACGTTCAAAAATGAAACATTTGAAAACGGACCATTTTCCACATTTCTGAAGCATGACGTAATGGGGGGGTGTTATCTCTTTTGTGGAAAATCAGCCGTTTTTGCTCTAACATTAAATGCCTCCAAATGGTATTTAATTAACTTCCCGGGGTGAAGAAACCCTTTTTGAGAACTCAGAGTGAGTAAATTGGCCATTTTCATGCACTTTTAACCATTCCATAAATCTTGTGTTTTGGGCCCCTGGAAGCATGAAAATCACTTTAAACATGCTAATTTAGCTCTAACACTGATGATCCACCTACAAATGTGAACTGACGTTCAAAAATAAAACATTTGAAAACGGACCATTTTCCACATTTCTGAAGCATGACGTAATGGGGGGGTGTTATCTCTTTTGTCGAAAATCAGCCGTTTTTGCTCGAACATTAAATGCCTCCAAATGGTATTTAATTAACTTCCCGAGCCCCTGGAAGCATGAAAATCACTTTAAACATGCTAATTTTTGCTCTAACACTGATGATCCACCTACAAATGTGAACTGACGTTCAAAAATAAAACATTTGAAAACTGACTATTTTCCACATTTCTGAAGCATGACGTAATGGGGGGGTGTTATCTCTTTTGTCGAAAATCAGCCGTTTTTGCTCTAACATTAAATGCCTCCAAATGGTATTTAATTAACTTCCCGGGGTGAAGAAACCCTTTTTGAGAACTCAGAGTGAGTAAATTGGCCATTTTCATGCACTTTTAACCATTCCATAAATCTTGTGTTTTGGGCCCCTGGAAGCATGAAAATCACTTTAAACATGCTAATTTTAGCTCTAACACTGATGATCCACCTACAAATGTGAACTGACGTTCAAAAATAAAACATTTGAAAACGGACCATTTTCCACATTTCTGAAGCATGACGTAATGGGGGGGTGTTATCTCTTTTGTCGAAAATCAGCCGTTTTTGCTTGAACATTAAATGCCTCCAAATGGTATTTAATTAACTTCCCGGGGTGAAGAAACCCTTTTTGAGAACTCAGAGTGAGTAAATTGGCCATTTTCATGCACTTTTAACCATTCCATAAATCTTGTGTTTTGAGCCCCTGGAAGCATGAAAATCACTTTAAACATGCTAATTTTAGCTCTAACACTGATGATCCACCTACAAATGTGAACTGACGTTCAAAAATAAAACATTTGAAAACGGACCATTTTCCACATTTCTGAAGCATGACGTAATGGGGGGTGTTATCTCTTTTGTCGAAAATCAGCCGTTTTTGCTCGAACATTAAATGCCTCCAAATGGTATTTAATTAACTTCCCGAGCCCCTGGAAGCATGAAAATCACTTTAAACATGCTAATTTTAGCTCTAACACTGATGATCCACCTACAAATGTGAACTGACGTTCAAAAATAAAACATTTGAAAACGGACCATTTTCCACATTTCTGAAGCATGACGTAATGGGGGGGTGTTATCTCTGTTGTGGAAAATCAGCCATTTTTGCTCTAACATTAAATGCCTCCAAATGGTATTTAATTAACTTCCCGGGGTGAAGAAACCCTTTTTGAGAACTCAGAGTGAGTAAATTGGCCATTTTCATGCACTTTTAACCATTCCATAAATCTTGTGTTTTGGGCCCCTGGAAGCATGAAAATCACTTTAAACATGCTAATTTTAGCTCTAACACTGATGATCCACCTACAAATGTGAACTGACGTTCAAAAATAAAACATTTGAAAACGGACCATTTTCCACATTTCTGAAGCATGACGTAATGGGGGGGTGTTATCTCTTTTGTCGAAAATCAGCCGTTTTTGCTCGAACATTAAATGCCTCCAAATGGTATTTATTTCACTTCCCGAGCCCCTGGAAGCATGAAAATCACTTTAAACATGCTAATTTTAGCTCTAACACTGATGATCCACCTACAAATGTGAACTGACGTTCAAAAATAAAACATTTGAAAACGGACCATTTTCCACATTTCTGAAGCATGACGTAATGGGGGGGTGTTATCTCTTTTGTCGAAAATCAGACGTTTTTGCTCTAACATTAAATGCCTCCAAATGGTATTTAATTAACTTCCCGGGGTGAAGAAACCCTTTTTGAGAACTCAGAGTGAGTAAATTGGCCATTTTCATGCACTTTTAACCATTCCATAAATCTTGTGTTTTGGGCCCCTGGAAGCATGAAAATCACTTTAAACATGCTAATTTTAGCTCTAACACTGATGATCCACCTACAAATGTGAACTGACGTTCAAAAATAAAACATTTGAAAACGGACCATTTTCCACATTTCTGAAGCATGACGTAATGGGGGGGTGTTATCTCTTTTGTCGAAAATCAGCCGTTTTTGCTCGAACATTAAATGCCTCCAAATGGTATTTATTTCACTTCCCGAGCCCCTGGAAGCATGAAAATCACTTTAAACATGCTAATTTTAGCTCTAACACTGATGATCCACCTACAAATGTGAACTGACGTTCAAAAATAAAACATTTGAAAACGGACCATTTTCCACATTTCTGAAGCATGACGTAATGGGGGGGGCGTTATCTCTTTTGTCGAAAATCAGCCGTTTTTGCTCTAACATTAAATGCCTCCAAATGGTATTTAATTAACTTCCCGGGGTGAAGAAACCCTTTTTGAGAACTCAGAGTGAGTAAATTGGCCATTTTCATGCACTTTTAACCATTCCATAAATCTTGTGTTTTGGGCCCCTGGAAGCATGAAAATCACTTTAAACATGCTAATTTTAGCTCTAACACTGATGATCCACCTACAAATGTGAACTGACGTTAACATTTGAAAACGGACCATTTTCCACATTTCTGAAGCATGACGTAATGGGGGGGTGTTATCTCTTTTGTCGAAAATCAGCCGTTTTTGCTCTAACATTAAATGCCTCCAAATGGTATTTAATTAACTTCCCGGGGTGAAGAAACCCTTTTTGAGAACTCAGAGTGAGTAAATTGGCCATTTTCATGCACTTTTAACCATTCCATAAATCTTGTGTTTTGGGCCCCAAGAAGCATGAAAATCACTTTAAACATGCTAATTTTAGCTCTAACACTGATGATCCACCTACAAATGTGAACTGACGTTCAAAAATAAAACATTTGAAAACGGACCATTTTCCACATTTCTGAAGCATGACGTAATGGGGGGGTGTTATCTCTTTTGTCGAAAATCAGCCGTTTTTGCTCGAACATTAAATGCCTCCAAATGGTATTTAATTAACTTCCCGGGGTGAAGAAACCCTTTTTGAGAACTCAGAGTGAGTAAATTGGCCATTGTCATGCACTTTTAACCATTCCATAAATCTTGTGTTTTGGGCCCCTGGAAGCATGAAAATCACTTTAAACATGCGAATTTTAGCTCTAACACTGATGATCCACCTACAAATGTGAACTGACGTTCAAAAATAAAACATTTGAAAACGGACCATTTTCCACATTTCTGAAGCATGACGTAATGGGGGGGTGTTATCTCTTTTGTCGAAAATCAGCCGTTTTTGCTCGAACACTAAATGCCTCCAAATGGTATTTATTTCACTTCCCGAGCCCCTGGAAGCATGAAAATCACTTTAAACATGCTAATTTTAGCTCTAACACTGATGATCCCCCTACAAATGTGAACTGACGTTCAAAAATGAAACATTTGAAAACGGACCATTTTCCACATTTCTGAAGCATGACGTAATGGGGGGGTGTTATCTCTTTTGTGGAAAATCAGCCGTTTTTGCTCTAACATTAAATGCCTCCAAATGGTATTTAATTAACTTCCCGGGGTGAAGAAACCCTTTTTGAGAACTCAGAGTGAGTAAATTGGCCATTTTCATGCACTTTTAACCATTCCATAAATCTTGTGTTTTGGGCCCCTGGAAGCATGAAAATCACTTTAAACATGCTAATTTTAGCTCTAACACTGATGATCCACCTACAAATGTGAACTGACGTTCAAAAATAAAACATTTGAAAACGGACCATTTTCCACATTTCTGAAGCATGACGTAATGGGGGGTGTTATCTCTTTTGTCGAAAATCTGCCGTTTTTGCTCGAACATTAAATGCCTCCAAATGGTATTTAATTAACTTCCCGAGCCCCTGGAAGCATGAAAATCACTTTAAACATGCTAATTTTAGCTCTAACACTGATGATCCACCTACAAATGTGAACTGACGTTCAAAAATAAAACATTTGAAAACGGACCATTTTCCACATTTCTGAAGCATGACGTAATGGGGGGGTGTTATCTCTTTTGTCGAAAATCAGCCGTTTTTGCTCGAACATTAAATGCCTCCAAATGGTATTTAATTAACTTCCCGAGCCCCTGGAAGCATGAAAATCACTTTAAACATGCTAATTTTTGCTCTAACACTGATGATCCACCTACAAATGTGAACTGACGTTCAAAAATAAAACATTTGAAAACGGACTATTTTCCACATTTCTGAAGCATGACGTAATGGGGGGGTGTTATCTCTTTTGTCGAAAATCAGCCGTTTTTGCTCTAACATTAAATGCCTCCAAATGGTATTTAATTAACTTCCCGGGGTGAAGAAACCCTTTTTGAGAACTCAGAGTGAGTAAATTGGCCATTTTCATGCACTTTTAACCATTCCATAAATCTTGTGTTTTGGGCCCCTGGAAGCATGAAAATCACTTTAAACATGCTAATTTTAGCTCTAACACTGATGATCCACCTACAAATGTGAACTGACGTTCAAAAATAAAACATTTGAAAACGGACCATTTTCCACATTTCTGAAGCATGACGTAATGGGGGGGTGTTATCTCTTTTGTGGAAAATCAGCCATTTTTGCTTTAACATTAAATGCCTCCAAATGGTATTTAATTAACTTCCCGGGGTGAAGAAACCCTTTTTGAGAACTCAGAGTGAGTAAATTGGCCATTTTCATGCACTTTTAACCATTCCATAAATCTTGTGTTTTGGGCCCCTGGAAGCATGAAAATCACTTTAAACATGCTAATTTTAGCTCTAACACTGATGATCCACCTACAAATGTGAACTGACGTTCAAAAATAAAACATTTGAAAACGGACCATTTTCCACATTTCTGAAGCATGACGTAATGGGGGGGTGTTATCTCTTTTGTCGAAAATCAGCCGTTTTTGCTCGAACATTAAATGCCTCCAAATGGTATTTATTTCACTTCCCGAGCCCCTGGAAGCATGAAAATCACTTTAAACATGCTAATTTTAGCTCTAACACTGATGATCCACCTACAAATGTGAACTGACGTTCAAAAATAAAACATTTGAAAACGGACCATTTTCCACATTTCTGAAGCATGACGTAATGGGGGGGTGTTATCTCTTTTGTCGAAAATCAGACGTTTATGCTCTAACATTAAATGCCTCCAAATGGTATTTAATTAACTTCCCGGGGTGAAGAAACCCTTTTTGAGAACTCAGAGTGAGTAAATTGGCCATTTTCATGCACTTTTAACCATTCCATAAATCTTGTGTTTTGGGCCCCTGGAAGCATGAAAATCACTTTAAACATGCTAATTTTAGCTCTAACACTGATGATCCACCTACAAATGTGAACTGACGTTCAAAAATAAAACATTTGAAAACGGACCATTTTCCACATTTCTGAAGCATGACGTAATGGGGGGGTGTTATCTCTTTTGTCGAAAATCAGCCGTTTTTGCTCGAACATTAAATGCCTCCAAATGGTATTTATTTCACTTCCCGAGCCCCTGGAAGCATGAAAATCACTTTAAACATGCTAATTTTAGCTCTAACACTGATGATCCACCTACAAATGTGAACTGACGTTCAAAAATAAAACATTTGAAAACGGACCATTTTCCACATTTCTGAAGCATGACGTAATGGGGGGGCGTTATCTCTTTTGTCGAAAATCAGCCGTTTTTGCTCTAACATTAAATGCCTCCAAATGGTATTTAATTAACTTCCCGGGGTGAAGAAACCCTTTTTGAGAACTCAGAGTGAGTAAATTGGCCATTTTCATGCACTTTTAACCATTCCATAAATCTTGTGTTTTGGGCCCCTGGAAGCATGAAAATCACTTTAAACATGCTAATTTTAGCTCTAACACTGATGATCCACCTACAAATGTGAACTGACGTTCAAAAATAAAACATTTGAAAACGGACCATTTTCCACATTTCTGAAGCATGACGTAATGGGGGGGTGTTATCTCTTTTGTCGAAAATCAGCCGTTTTTGCTCTAACATTAAATGCCTCCAAATGGTATTTAATTAACTTCCCGGGGTGAAGAAACCCTTTTTGAGAACTCAGAGTGAGTAAATTGGCCATTTTCATGCACTTTTAACCATTCCATAAATCTTGTGTTTTGGGCCCCTGGAAGCATGAAAATCACTTTAAACATGCTAATTTTAGCTCTAACACTGATGATCCACCTACAAATGTGAACTGACGTTCAAAAACAAAACATTTGAAAACGGACCGTTTTCCACATTTCTGAAGCATGATGTAATGGGGGGGTGTTATCTCTTTTGTCGAAAATCAGCCGTTTTTGCTCGAACATTAAATGCCTCCAAAAGGTGTTTATTTCACTTTCCGAGCCCCTGGAAGCATGAAAATCACTTTAAACATGCTAATTTTAGCTCTAACACTGATGATCCACCTACAAATGTGAACTTACGTTCAAAAATAAAACATTTGAAAACGGACCATTTTCCACATTTCTGAAGCATGACGTAATGGGGGGGTGTTATCTCTTTTGTCGAAAATCAGCCGTTTTTGCTCGAACATTAAATGCCTCCAAATGGTATTTAATTAACTTCCCGGGGTGAAGAAACCCTTTTTGAGAACTCAGAGTGAGTAAATTGGCCATTTTCATGCACTTTTAACCATTCCATAAATCTTGTGTTTTGGGCCCCAAGAAGCATGAAAATCACTTTAAACATGCTAATTTTAGCTCTAACACTGATGATCCGCCTACAAATGTGAACTGACGTTCAAAAATGAAACATTTGAAAACGGACCATTTTCCACATTTCTGAAGCATGACGTAATGGGGGGGTGTTATCTCTTTTGTCGAAAATCAGCCGTTTTTGCTCGAACATTAAATGCCTCCAAATGGTATTTAATTAACTTCCCGGGGTGAAGAAACCCTTTTTGAGAACTCAGAGTGAGTAAATTGGCCATTTTCATGCACTTTTAACCATTCCATAAATCTTGTGTTTTGGGCCCCTGGAAGCATGAAAATCACTTTAAACATGCTAATTTTAGCTCTAACACTGATGATCCACCTACAAATGTGAACTGACGTTCAAAAATAAAACATTTGAAAACGGACCATTTTCCACATTTCTGAAGCATGACGTAATGGGGGGGTGTTATCTCTTTTGTCGAAAATCAGCCGTTTTTGCTCGAACACTAAATGCCTCCAAATGGTATTTATTTCACTTCCCGAGCCCCTGGAAGCATGAAAATCACTTTAAACATGCTAATTTTAGCTCTAACACTGATGATCCACCTACAAATGTGAACTGACGTTCAAAAATGAAACATTTGAAAACGGACCATTTTCCACATTTCTGAAGCATGACGTAATGGGGGGGTGTTATCTCTTTTGTGGAAAATCAGCCGTTTTTGCTCTAACATTAAATGCCTCCAAATGGTATTTAATTAACTTCCCGGGGTGAAGAAACCCTTTTTGAGAACTCAGAGTGAGTAAATTGGCCATTTTCATGCACTTTTAACCATTCCATAAATCTTGTGTTTTGGGCCCCTGGAAGCATGAAAATCACTTTAAACATGCTAATTTTAGCTCTAACACTGATGATCCACCTACAAATGTGAACTGACGTTCAAAAATGAAACATTTGAAAACGGACCATTTTCCACATTTCTGAAGCATGACGTAATGGGGGGGTGTTATCTCTTTTGTCGAAAATCTGCCGTTTTTGCTCGAACATTAAATGCCTCCAAATGGTATTTAATTAACTTCCCGAGCCCCTGGAAGCATGAAAATCACTTTAAACATGCTAATTTTAGCTCTAACACTGATGATCCACCTACAAATGTGAACTGACGTTCAAAAATAAAACATTTGAAAACGGACCATTTTCCACATTTCTGAAGCATGACGTAATGGGGGGGGTGTTATCTCTTTTGTCGAAAATCAGCCGTTTTTGCTCGAACATTAAATGCCTCCAAATGGTATTTAATTAACTTCCCGAGCCCCTGGAAGCATGAAAATCACTTTAAACATGCTAATTTTTGCTCTAACACTGATGATCCACCTACAAATGTGAACTGACGTTCAAAAATAAAACATTTGAAAACGGACTATTTTCCACATTTCTGAAGCATGACGTAATGGGGGGGTGTTATCTCTTTTGTCGAAAATCAGCCGTTTTTGCTCTAACATTAAATGCCTCCAAATGGTATTTAATTAACTTCCCGGGGTGAAGAAACCCTTTTTGAGAACTCAGAGTGAGTAAATTGGCCATTTTCATGCACTTTTAACCATTCCATAAATCTTGTGTTTTGGGCCCCTGGAAGCATGAAAATCACTTTAAACATGCTAATTTTAGCTCTAACACTGATGATCCACCTACAAATGTGAACTGACGTTCAAAAAGAAAACATTTGAAAACGGACCATTTTCCACATTTCTGAAGCATGACGTAATGGGGGGGTGTTATCTCTTTTGTCGAAAATCAGCCGTTTTTGCTCGAACATTAAATGCCTCCAAATGGTATTTATTAAGTGTGGGCGGCCAGCTACGCTCCGTCTGCGGAGTGTGCGTAGTGCCGCCTACTCCGCATTTTGCGGAGCTGGCGGAGCCAGGCGGCACTACGCACGCTCCGCAGACGGAGCGTAGCTGGCCGCCACCCGCCTCCCTCCCGCCCTCCCTAAATACTTTAAAATAAAGGAACACAATAATTTTAAAAGCACTTACCTTGCCGCCGCTGGCCGCCGCGTTCCCCGGGGCTCCTTATCTTCCGTCTTCCGTATTTTTCAATAATGCGCATGCGCGGGCGGCCGCGCATGCGCATTTTCACGTGAAAATGCGCATGCGCGGCCGCCCGCGCATGCGCATTATTGAAAAATACGGAAGACGGAAGATAAGGAGCCCCGGGGAACGCGGCGGCAAGGTAAGTGCTTTTAAAATTATTGTGTTCCTTTATTTTAAAGTATTTAGGGAGGGCGGGAGGGAGGCGGGTGGCGGGGCTGGCGGCCAGTGGTTTTGCGGAGTGGGGCTACGCGGAGTGCGGAGGTGGGCGTAGTTTCTCGCCCACTTCGCGTAGCTCCGCGAAGCCCCACTCCGCAAACTCCGCCCAGGGTTAGTATTTATTTCACTTCCCGAGCCCCTGGAAGCATGAAAATCACTTTAAACATGCTAATTTTAGCTCTAACACTGATGATCCAACCAACAAATGTGAACTTACGTTCAAAAATAAAACATTTGAAAACGGACCATTTTCCACATTTCTGAAGCATGACGTAATGGGGGGGTGTTATCTCTTTTGTCGAAAATCAGCCGTTTTTGCTCGAACATTAAATGCCTCCAAATGGTATTTAATTAACTTCCCGAGCCCCTGGAAGCATGAAAATCACTTTAAACATGCTAATTTTAGCTCTAACACTGATGATCCACCTACAAATGTGAACTGACGTTCAAAAATAAAACATTTGAAAACGGACCATTTTCCACATTTCTGAAGCATGACGTAATGGGGGGGTGTTATCTCTTTTGTGGAAAATCAGCCGTTTTTGCTCGAACATTAAATGCCTCCAAATGGTATTTAATTAACTTCCCGGGGTGAAGAAACCCTTTTTGAGAACTCAGAGTGAGTAAATTGGCCATTTTCATGCACTTTTAACAATTCCATAAATCTAGTGTTTTGGGCCCCTGGAAGCATGAAAATCACTTTAAACATGCTAATTTTAGCTCTAACACTGATGATCCACCTACAAATGTGAACTGACGTTCAAAAATGAAACATTTGAAAACGGACCATTTTCCACATTTCTGAAGCATGACGTAATGGGGGGGTGTTATCTCTTTTGTCGAAAATCAGCCGTTTTTGCTCTAACATTAAATGCCTCCAAATGGTATTTAATTAACTTCCCGGGGTGAAGAAACCCTTTTTGAGAACTCAGAGTGAGTAAATTGGCCATTTTCATGCACTTTTAACCATTCCATAAATCTTGTGTTTTGGGCCCCTGGAAGCATGAAAATCACTTTAAACATGCTAATTTTAGCTCTAACACTGATGATCCACCTACAAATGTGAACTGACGTTCAAAAATAAAACATTTGAAAACTGACCATTTTCCACATTTCTGAAGCATGACGTAATGGGGGGGTGTTATCTCTTTTGTCGAAAATCAGCCGTTTTTGCTCTAACATTAAATGCCTCCAAATGGTATTTAATTAACTTCCCGGGGTGAAGAAACCCTTTTTGAGAACTCAGAGTGAGTAAATTGGCCATTTTCATGCACTTTTAACCATTCCATAAATCTTGTGTTTTGGGCCCCTGGAAGCATGAAAATCACTTTAAACATGCTAATTTTAGCTCTAACACTGATGATCCACCTACAAATGTGAACTGACGTTCAAAAATAAAACATTTGAAAACGGACCATTTTCCACATTTCTGAAGCATGACGTAATGGGGGGGTGTTATCTCTTTTGTCGAAAATCAGCCGTTTTTGCTCGAACATTAAATGCCTCCAAATGGTATTTAATTAACTTCCCGAGCCCCTGGAAGCATGAAAATCACTTTAAACATGCTAATTTTAGCTCTAACACTGATGATCCACCTACAAATGTGAACTGACGTTCAAAAATGAAACATTTGAAAACGGACCATTTTCCACATTTCTGAAGCATGACGTAATGGGGGGGTGTTATCTCTTTTGTCGAAAATCAGCCGTTTTTGCTCTAACATTAAATGCCTCCAAATGGTATTTAATTAACTTCCCGGGGTGAAGAAACCCTTTTTGAGAACTCAGAGTGAGTAAATTGGCCATTTTCATGCACTTTTAACCATTCCATAAATCTTGTGTTTTGGGCCCCTGGAAGCATGAAAATCACTTTAAACATGCTAATTTTAGCTCTAACACTGATGATCCACCTACAAATGTGAACTGACGTTCAAAAATAAAACATTTGAAAACGGACCATTTTCCACATTTCTGAAGCATGATGTAATGGGGGGGTGTTATCTCTTTTGTGGAAAATCAGCCTTTTTTGCTCGAACATTAAATGCCTCCAAATGGTATTTATTTCACTTCCCGAGCCCCTGGAAGCATGAAAATCACTTTAAACATGCTAATTTTAGCTCTAACACTGATGATCCACCTACAAATGTGAACTGACGTTCAAAAATAAAACATTTGAAAACGGACCATTTTCCACATTTCTGAAGCATGACCTAATGGGGGGGTGTTATCTCTTTTGTCGAAAATCAGCCGTTTTTGCTCTAACATTAAATGCCTCCAAATGGTATTTAATTAACTTCCCGGGGTGAAGAAACCCTTTTTGAGAACTCAGAGTGAGTAAATTGGCCATTTTCATGCACTTTTAACCATTCCATAAATCTTGTGTTTTGGGCCCCTGGAAGCATGAAAATCACTTTAAACATGCTAATTTTAGCTCTAACACTGATGATCCACCTACAAATGTGAACTGACGTTCAAAAATAAAACATTTGAAAACGGACCATTTTCCACATTTCTGAAGCATGACGTAATGGGGGGTGTTATCTCTTTTGTCGAAAATCAGCCGTTTTTGCTCGAACATTAAATGCCTCCAAATGGTATTTAATTAACTTCCCGAGCCCCTGGAAGCATGAAAATCACTTTAAACATGCTAATTTTAGCTCTAACACTGATGATCCACCTACAAATGTGAACTGACGTTCAAAAATAAAACATTTGAAAACGGACCATTTTCCACATTTCTGAAGCATGACGTAATGGGGGGGTGTTATCTCTTTTGTCGAAAATCAGCCGTTTTTGCTCGAACATTAACTGCCTCCAAATGGTATTTAATTAACTTCCGGAGCCCCTGGAAGCATGAAAATCACTTTAAACATGCTAATTTTAGCTCTAACACTGATGATCCACCTACAAATGTGAACTGACGTTCAAAAATAAAACATTTGAAAACGGACCATTTTCCACATTTCTGAAGCATGACGTAATGGGGGTGTTATCTCTTTTGTCAAAAATCAGCCGTTTTTGCTCGAACATTAAATGCCTCCAAATGGTATTTATTTCACTTCCCGAGCCCCTGGAAGCATGAAAATCACTTTAAACATGCTAATTTTAGCTCTAACACTGATGATCCACCTACAAATGTGAACTGACGTTCAAAAATAAAACATTTGAAAACGGACCATTTTCCACATTTCTGAAGCATGACGTAATGGGGGGGTGTTATCTCTTTTGTCGAAAATCAGCCGTTTTTGCTCGAACATTAAATGCCTCCAAATGGTATTTAATTAACTTCCCGAGCCCCTGGAAGCATGAAAATCACTTTAAACATGCTAATTTTAGCTCTAACACTGATGATCCACCTACAAATGTGAACTGACGTTCAAAAATAAAACATTTGAAAACGGACCATTTTCCACATTTCTGAAGCATGACGTAATGGGGGGGTGTTATCTCTTTTGTCAAAAATCTGCCGTTTTTGCTCTAACATTAAATGCCTCCAAATGGTATTTAATTAACTTCCCGGGGTGAAGAAACCCTTTTTGAGAACTCAGAGTGAGTAAATTGGCCATTTTCATGCACTTTTAACCATTCCATAAATCTTGTGTTTTGGGCCCCTGGAAGCATGAAAATCACTTTAAACATGCTAATTTTAGCTCTAACACTGATGATCCACCTACAAATGTGAACTGACGTTCAAAAATAAAACATTTGAAAACGGACCATTTTCCACATTTCTGAAGCATGACGTAATGGGGGGGTGTTATCTCTTTTGTCGAAAATCAGCCGTTTTTGCTCGAACATTAAATGCCTCCAAATGGTATTTAATTAACTTCCCGGGGTGAAGAAACCCTTTTTGAGAACTCAGAGTGAGTAAATTGGCCATTTTCATGCACTTTTAACCATTCCATAAATCTTGTGTTTTGGGCCCCTGGAAGCATGAAAATCACTTTAAACATGCTAATTTTAGCTCTAACACTGATGATCCACCTACAAATGTGAACTGACGTTCAAAAATAAAACATTTGAAAACGGACCATTTTCCACATTTCTGAAGCATGACGTAATGGGGGGGTGTTATCTCTTTTGTCGAAAATCAGCCGTTTTTGCTCGAACATTAAATGCCTCCAAATGGTATTTAATTAACTTCCCGAGCCCCTGGAAGCATGAAAATCACTTTAAACATGCTAATTTTAGCTCTAACACTGATGATCCACCTACAAATGTGAACTGACGTTCAAAAATAAAACATTTGAAAACGGACCATTTTCCTTATTTCTGAAGCATGACGTAATGGGGGGGTGTTATCTCTTTTGTCGAAAATCAGCCGTTTTTGCTCGAACATTAAATGCCTCCAAATGGTATTTAATTAACTTCCCGAGCCCCTGGAAGTATGAAAATCACTTTAAACATGCTAATTTTAGCTCTAACACTGATGATCCACCTACAAATGTGAACTGACGTTCAAAAATAAAACATTTGAAAACGGACCATTTTCCACATTTCTGAAGCATGACGTAATGGGGGGGTGTTATCTCTTTTGTCGAAAATCAGCCGTTTTTGCTCGAACATTAAATGCCTCCAAATGGTATTTAATTAACTTCCCGAGCCCCTGGAAGCATGAAAATCACTTTAAACATGCTAATTTTAGCTCTAACACTGATGATCCACCTACAAATGTGAACTGACGTTCAAAAATAAAACATTTGAAAACGGACCATTTTCCACATTTCTGAAGCATGACGTAATGGGGGGGTGTTATCTCTTTTGTCGAAAATCAGCCGTTTTTGCTCGAACATTAAATGCCTCCAAATGGTATTTATTTCACTTCCCGAGCCCCTGGAAGCATGAAAATCACTTTAAACATGCTAATTTTAGCTCTAACACTGATGATCCACCTACAAATGTGAACTGACGTTCAAAAATGAAACATTTGAAAACGGACCATTTTCCACATTTCTGAAGCATGACGTAATGGGGGGGTGTTATCTCTTTTGTCGAAAATCAGCCGTTTTTGCTCTAACATTAAATGCCTCCAAATGGTATTTAATTAACTTCCCGGGGTGAAGAAACCCTTTTTGAGAACTCAGAGTGAGTTAATTGGCCATTTTCATGCACTTTTAACCATTCCATAAATCTTGTGTTTTGGGCCCCTGGAAGCATGAAAATCACTTTAAACAGGCTAATTTTAGCTCTAACACTGATGATCCACCTACAAATGTGAACTGACGTTAAAAAATAAAACATTTGAAAACGGACCATTTTCCACATTTCTGAAGCATGACGTAATGGGGGGGTGTTATCTCTTTTGTCGAAAATCAGCCGTTTTTGCTCGAACATTAAATTCCTCCAAATAGTATTTAATTAACTTCCCGAGCCCCTGGAAGCATGAAAATCACTTTAAACATGCTAATTTTAGCTCTAACACTGATGATCCACCTACAAATGTGAACTGACGTTCAAAAATAAAACATTTGAAAACGGACCATTTTCCACATTTCTGAAGCATGACGTAATGGGGGGGTGTTATCTCTTTTGTCGAAAATCAGCCGTTTTTGCTCTAACATTAAATGCCTCCAAATGGTATTTAATTAACTTCCCGGGGTGAAGAAACCCTTTTTGAGAACTCAGAGTGAGTAAATTGGCCATTTTCATGCACTTTTAACCATTCCATAAATCTTGTGTTTTGGGCCCCTGGAAGCATGAAAATCACTTTAAACATGCTAATTTTAGCTCTAACACTGATGATCCACCTACAAATGTGAACTGACGTTCAAAAATGAAACATTTGAAAACGGACCATTTTCCACATTTCTGAAGCATGACGTAATGGGGGGGTGTTATCTCTTTTGTCGAAAATCAGCCGTTTTTGCTCTAACATTAAATGCCTCCAAATGGTATTTAATTAACTTCCCGGGGTGAAGAAACCCTTTTTGAGAACTCAGAGTGAGTAAATTGGCCATTTTCATGCACTTTTAACCATTCCATAAATCTTGTGTTTTGGGCCCCTGGAAGCATGAAAATCACTTTAAACATGCTAATTTTAGCTCTAACACTGATGATCCACCTACAAATGTGAACTGACGTTCAAAAATAAAACATTTGAAAACGGACCATTTTCCACATTTCTGAAGCATGATGTAATGGGGGGGTGTTATCTCTTTTGTGGAAAATCAGCCTTTTTTGCTCGAACATTAAATGCCTCCAAATGGTATTTATTTCACTTCCCGAGCCCCTGGAAGCATGAAAATCACTTTAAACATGCTAATTTTAGCTCTAACACTGATGATCCACCTACAAATGTGAACTGACGTTCAAAAATAAAACATTTGAAAACGGACCATTTTCCACATTTCTGAAGCATGACCTAATGGGGGGGTGTTATCTCTTTTGTCGAAAATCAGCCGTTTTTGCTCTAACATTAAATGCCTCCAAATGGTATTTAATTAACTTCCCGGGGTGAAGAAACCCTTTTTGATAACTCAGAGTGAGTAAATTGGCCATTTTCATGCACTTTTAACCATTCCATAAATCTTGTGTTTTGGGCCCCTGGAAGCATGAAAATCACTTTAAACATGCTAATTTTAGCTCTAACACTGATGATCCACCTACAAATGTGAACTGACGTTCAAAAATAAAACATTTGAAAACGGACCATTTTCCACATTTCTGAAGCATGACGTAATGGGGGGTGTTATCTCTTTTGTCGAAAATCAGCCGTTTTTGCTCGAACATTAAATGCCTCCAAATGGTATTTAATTAACTTCCCGAGCCCCTGGAAGCATGAAAATCACTTTAAACATGCTAATTTTAGCTCTAACACTGATGATCCACCTACAAATGTGAACTGACGTTCAAAAATAAAACATTTGAAAACGGACCATTTTCCACATTTCTGAAGCATGACGTAATGGGGGGGTGTTATCTCTTTTGTCGAAAATCAGCCGTTTTTGCTCGAACATTAACTGCCTCCAAATGGTATTTAATTAACTTCCGGAGCCCCTGGAAGCATGAAAATCACTTTAAACATGCTAATTTTAGCTCTAACACTGATGATCCACCTACAAATGTGAACTGACGTTCAAAAATAAAACATTTGAAAACGGACCATTTTCCACATTTCTGAAGCATGACGTAATGGGGGTGTTATCTCTTTTGTCAAAAATCAGCCGTTTTTGCTCGAACATTAAATGCCTCCAAATGGTATTTATTTCACTTCCCGAGCCCCTGGAAGCATGAAAATCACTTTAAACATGCTAATTTTAGCTCTAACACTGATGATCCACCTACAAATGTGAACTGACGTTCAAAAATAAAACATTTGAAAACGGACCATTTTCCACATTTCTGAAGCATGACGTAATGGGGGGGTGTTATCTCTTTTGTCGAAAATCAGCCGTTTTTGCTCGAACATTAAATGCCTCCAAATGGTATTTAATTAACTTCCCGAGCCCCTGGAAGCATGAAAATCACTTTAAACATGCTAATTTTAGCTCTAACACTGATGATCCACCTACAAATGTGAACTGACGTTCAAAAATAAAACATTTGAAAACGGACCATTTTCCACATTTCTGAAGCATGACGTAATGGGGGGGTGTTATCTCTTTTGTCAAAAATCTGCCGTTTTTGCTCTAACATTAAATGCCTCCAAATGGTATTTAATTAACTTCCCGGGGTGAAGAAACCCTTTTTGAGAACTCAGAGTGAGTAAATTGGCCATTTTCATGCACTTTTAACCATTCCATAAATCTTGTGTTTTGGGCCCCTGGAAGCATGAAAATCACTTTAAACATGCTAATTTTAGCTCTAACACTGATGATCCACCTACAAATGTGAACTGACGTTCAAAAATAAAACATTTGAAAACGGACCATTTTCCACATTTCTGAAGCATGACGTAATGGGGGGGTGTTATCTCTTTTGTCGAAAATCAGCCGTTTTTGCTCGAACATTAAATGCCTCCAAATGGTATTTAATTAACTTCCCGGGGTGAAGAAACCCTTTTTGAGAACTCAGAGTGAGTAAATTGGCCATTTTCATGCACTTTTAACCATTCCATAAATCTTGTGTTTTGGGCCCCTGGAAGCATGAAAATCACTTTAAACATGCTAATTTTAGCTCTAACACTGATGATCCACCTACAAATGTGAACTGACGTTCAAAAATAAAACATTTGAAAACGGACCATTTTCCACATTTCTGAAGCATGACGTAATGGGGGGGTGTTATCTCTTTTGTCGAAAATCAGCCGTTTTTGCTCGAACATTAAATGCCTCCAAATGGTATTTAATTAACTTCCCGAGCCCCTGGAAGCATGAAAATCACTTTAAACATGCTAATTTTAGCTCTAACACTGATGATCCACCTACAAATGTGAACTGACGTTCAAAAATAAAACATTTGAAAACGGACCATTTTCCTTATTTCTGAAGCATGACGTAATGGGGGGGTGTTATCTCTTTTGTCGAAAATCAGCCGTTTTTGCTCGAACATTAAATGCCTCCAAATGGTATTTAATTAACTTCCCGAGCCCCTGGAAGTATGAAAATCACTTTAAACATGCTAATTTTAGCTCTAACACTGATGATCCACCTACAAATGTGAACTGACGTTCAAAAATAAAACATTTGAAAACGGACCATTTTCCACATTTCTGAAGCATGACGTAATGGGGGGGTGTTATCTCTTTTGTCGAAAATCAGCCGTTTTTGCTCGAACATTAAATGCCTCCAAATGGTATTTAATTAACTTCCCGAGCCCCTGGAAGCATGAAAATCACTTTAAACATGCTAATTTTAGCTCTAACACTGATGATCCACCTACAAATGTGAACTGACGTTCAAAAATAAAACATTTGAAAACGGACCATTTTCCACATTTCTGAAGCATGACGTAATGGGGGGGTGTTATCTCTTTTGTCGAAAATCAGCCGTTTTTGCTCGAACATTAAATGCCTCCAAATGGTATTTATTTCACTTCCCGAGCCCCTGGAAGCATGAAAATCACTTTAAACATGCTAATTTTAGCTCTAACACTGATGATCCACCTACAAATGTGAACTGACGTTCAAAAATGAAACATTTGAAAACGGACCATTTTCCACATTTCTGAAGCATGACGTAATGGGGGGTGTTATCTCTTTTGTCGAAAATCAGCCGTTTTTGCTTGAACATTAAATGCCTCCAAATGGTATTTAATTAACTTCCCGGGGTGAAGAAACCCTTTTTGAGAACTCAGAGTGAGTAAATTGGCCATTTTCATGCACTTTTAACCATTCCATAAATCT
Organism: Lissotriton vulgaris; assembly: GCF_964263255.1. Taxonomy (NCBI): domain Eukaryota; kingdom Metazoa; phylum Chordata; class Amphibia; order Caudata; family Salamandridae; genus Lissotriton; species Lissotriton vulgaris. Next base: position 341,900 of record NW_028253923.1, on the reverse strand, counting down.
TGTGTTTTGAGCCCCTGGAAGCATGAAAATCACTTTAAACATGCTAATTTTAGCTCTAACACTGATGATCCACCTACAAATGTGAACTGACGTTCAAAAATAAAACATTTGAAAACGGACCATTTTCCACATTTCTGAAGCATGACGTAATGGGGGGTGTTATCTCTTTTGTCGAAAATCAGCCGTTTTTGCTCGAACATTAAATGCCTCCAAATGGTATTTAATTAGCTTCCCGAGCCCCTGGAAGCATGAAAATCACTTTAAACATGCTAATTTTAGCTCTAACACTGATGATCCACCTACAAATGTGAACTGACGTTCAAAAATAAAACATTTGAAAACGGACCATTTTCCACATTTCTGAAGCATGACGTAATGGGGGGGTGTTATCTCTTTTGTGGAAAATCAGCCATTTTTGCTCTAACATTAAATGCCTCCAAATGGTATTTAATTAACTTCCCGGGGTGAAGAAACCCTTTTTGAGAACTCAGAGTGAGTAAATTGGCCATTTTCATGCACTTTTAACCATTCCATAAATCTTGTGTTTTGGGCCCCTGGAAGCATGAAAATCACTCTAAACATGCTAATTTTAGCTCTAACACTGATGATCCACCTACAAATGTGAACTGACGTTCAAAAATAAAACATTTGAAAACGGACCATTTTCCACATTTCTGAAGCATGACGTAATGGGGGGGTGTTATCTCTTTTGTCGAAAATCAGCCGTTTTTGCTCGAACATTAAATGCCTCCAAATGGTATTTATTTCACTTCCCGAGCCCCTGGAAGCATGAAAATCACTTTAAACATGCTAATTTTAGCTCTAACACTGATGATCCACCTACAAATGTGAACTGACGTTCAAAAATAAAACATTTGAAAACGGACCATTTTCCACATTTCTGAAGCATGACGTAATGGGGGGGTGTTATCTCTTTTGTCGAAAATCAGATGTTTTTGCTCTAACATTAAATGCCTCCAAATGGTATTTAATTAACTTCCCGGGGTGAAGAAACCCTTTTTGAGAACTCAGAGTGAGTAAATTGGCCATTTTCATGCACTTTTAACCATTCCATAAATCTTGTGTTTTGGGCCCCTGGAAGCATGAAAATCACTTTAAACATGCTAATTTTAGCTCTAACACTGATGATCCACCTACAAATGTGAACTGACGTTCAAAAATAAAACATTTGAAAACGGACCATTTTCCACATTTCTGAAGCATGACGTAATGGGGGGGTGTTATCTCTTTTGTCGAAAATCAGCCGTTTTTGCTCGAACATTAAATGCCTCCAAATGGTATTTATTTCACTTCCCGAGCCCCTGGAAGCATGAAAATCACTTTAAACATGCTAATTTTAGCTCTAACACTGATGATCCACCTACAAATGTGAACTGACGTTCAAAAATAAAACATTTGAAAACGGACCATTTTCCACATTTCTGAAGCATGACGTAATGGGGGGGGCGTTATCTCTTTTGTCGAAAATCAGCCGTTTTTGCTCTAACATTAAATGCCTCCAAATGGTATTTAATTAACTTCCCGGGGTGAAGAAACCCTTTTTGAGAACTCAGAGTGAGTAAATTGGCCATTTTCATGCACTTTTAACCATTCCATAAATCTTGTGTTTTGATTGGCCCCTGGAAGCATGAAAATCACTTTAAACATGCTAATTTTAGCTCTAACACTGATGATCCACCTACAAATGTGAACTGACGTTCAAAAATAAAACATTTGAAAACGGACCATTTTCCACATTTCTGAAGCATGACGTAATGGGGGGGTGTTATCTCTTTTGTCGAAAATCAGCCGTTTTTGCTCTAACATTAAATGCCTCCAAATGGTATTTAATTAACTTCCCGGGGTGAAGAAACCCTTTTTGAGAACTCAGAGTGAGTAAATTGGCCATTTTCATGCACTTTTAACCATTCCATAAATCTTGTGTTTTGGGCCCCAAGAAGCATGAAAATCACTTTAAACATGCTAATTTTAGCTCTAACACTGATGATCCACCTACAAATGTGAACTGACGTTCAAAAATAAAACATTTGAAAACGGACCATTTTCCACATTTCTGAAGCATGACGTAATGGGGGGGTGTTATCTCTTTTGTCGAAAATCAGCCGTTTTTGCTCGAACATTAAATGCCTCCAAATGGTATTTAATTAACTTCCCGGGGTGAAGAAACCCTTTTTGAGAACTCAGAGTGAGTAAATTGGCCATTGTCATGCACTTTTAACCATTCCATAAATCTTGTGTTTTGGGCCCCTGGAAGCATGAAAATCACTTTAAACATGCTAATTTTAGCTCTAACACTGATGATCCACCTACAAATGTGAACTGACGTTCAAAAATAAAACATTTGAAAACGGACCATTTTCCACATTTCTGAAGCATGACGTAATGGGGGGGTGTTATCTCTTTTGTCGAAAATCAGCCGTTTTTGCTCGAACACTAAATGCCTCCAAATGGTATTTATTTCACTTCCCGAGCCCCTGGAAGCATGAAAATCACTTTAAACATGCTAATTTTAGCTCTAACACTGATGATCCCCCTACAAATGTGAACTGACGTTCAAAAATGAAACATTTGAAAACGGACCATTTTCCACATTTCTGAAGCATGACGTAATGGGGGGGTGTTATCTCTTTTGTGGAAAATCAGCCGTTTTTGCTCTAACATTAAATGCCTCCAAATGGTATTTAATTAACTTCCCGGGGTGAAGAAACCCTTTTTGAGAACTCAGAGTGAGTAAATTGGCCATTTTCATGCACTTTTAACCATTCCATAAATCTTGTGTTTTGGGCCCCTGGAAGCATGAAAATCACTTTAAACATGCTAATTTTAGCTCTAACACTGATGATCCACCTACAAATGTGAACTGACGTTCAAAAATAAAACATTTGAAAACGGACCATTTTCCACATTTCTGAAGCATGACGTAATGGGGGGGTGTTATCTCTTTTGTCGAAAATCTGCCGTTTTTGCTCGAACATTAAATGCCTACAAATGGTATTTAATTAACTTCCCGAGCCCCTGGAAGCATGAAAATCACTTTAAACATGCTAATTTTAGCTCTAACACTGATGATCCACCTACAAATGTGAACTGACGTTCAAAAATAAAACATTTGAAAACGGACCATTTTCCACATTTCTGAAGCATGACGTAATGGGGGGGTGTTATCTCTTTTGTCGAAAATCAGCCGTTTTTGCTCGAACATTAAATGCCTCCAAATGGTATTTAATTAACTTCCCGAGCCCCTGGAAGCATGAAAATCACTTTAAACATGCTAATTTTTGCTCTAACACTGATGATCCACCTACAAATGTGAACTGACGTTCAAAAATAAAACATTTGAAAACGGACTATTTTCCACATTTCTGAAGCATGACGTAATGGGGGGGTGTTATCTCTTTTGTCGAAAATCAGCCGTTTTTGCTCTAACATTAAATGCCTCCAAATGGTATTTAATTAACTTCCCGGGGTGAAGAAACCCTTTTTGAGAACTCAGAGTGAGTAAATTGGCCATTTTCATGCACTTTTAACCATTCCATAAATCTTGTGTTTTGGGCCCCTGGAAGCATGAAAATCACTTTAAACATGCTAATTTTAGCTCTAACACTGATGATCCACCTACAAATGTGAACTGACGTTCAAAAATAAAACATTTGAAAACGGACCATTTTCCACATTTCTGAAGCATGACGTAATGGGGGGGTGTTATCTCTTTTGTGGAAAATCAGCCATTTTTGCTTTAACATTAAATGCCTCCAAATGGTATTTAATTAACTTCCCGGGGTGAAGAAACCCTTTTTGAGAACTCAGAGTGAGTAAATTGGCCATTTTCATGCACTTTTAACCATTCCATAAATCTTGTGTTTTGGGCCCCTGGAAGAATGAAAATCACTTTAAACATGCTAATTTTAGCTCTAACACTGATGATCCACCTACAAATGTGAACTGACGTTCAAAAATAAAACATTTGAAAACGGACCATTTTCCACATTTCTGAAGCATGACGTAATGGGGGGGTGTTATCTCTTTTGTCGAAAATCAGCCGTTTTTGCTCGAACATTAAATGCCTCCAAATGGTATTTATTTCACTTCCCGAGCCCCTGGAAGCATGAAAATCACTTTAAACATGCTAATTTTAGCTCTAACACTGATGATCCACCTACAAATGTGAACTGACGTTCAAAAATAAAACATTTGAAAACGGACCATTTTCCACATTTCTGAAGCATGACGTAATGGGGGGGTGTTATCTCTTTTGTCGAAAATCAGACGTTTATGCTCTAACATTAAATGCCTCCAAATGGTATTTAATTAACTTCCCGGGGTGAAGAAACCCTTTTTGAGAACTCAGAGTGAGTAAATTGGCCATTTTCATGCACTTTTAACCATTCCATAAATCTTGTGTTTTGGGCCCCTGGAAGCATGAAAATCACTTTAAACATGCTAATTTTAGCTCTAACACTGATGATCCACCTACAAATGTGAACTGACGTTCAAAAATAAAACATTTGAAAACGGACCATTTTCCACATTTCTGAAGCATGACGTAATGGGGGGGTGTTATCTCTTTTGTCGAAAATCAGCCGTTTTTGCTCGAACATTAAATGCCTCCAAATGGTATTTATTTCACTTCCCGAGCCCCTGGAAGCATGAAAATCACTTTAAACATGCTAATTTTAGCTCTAACACTGATGATCCACCTACAAATGTGAACTGACGTTCAAAAATAAAACATTTGAAAACGGACCATTTTCCACATTTCTGAAGCATGACGTAATGGGGGGGCGTTATCTCTTTTGTCGAAAATCAGCCGTTTTTGCTCTAACATTAAATGCCTCCAAATGGTATTTAATTAACTTCCCGGGGTGAAGAAACCCTTTTTGAGAACTCAGAGTGAGTAAATTGGCCATTTTCATGCACTTTTAACCATTCCATAAATCTTGTGTTTTGGGCCCCTGGAAGCATGAAAATCACTTTAAACATGCTAATTTTAGCTCTAACACTGATGATCCACCTACAAATGTGAACTGACGTTCAAAAATAAAACATTTGAAAACGGACCATTTTCCACATTTCTGAAGCATGACGTAATGGGGGGGTGTTATCTCTTTTGTCGAAAATCAGCCGTTTTTGCTCTAACATTAAATGCCTCCAAATGGTATTTAATTAACTTCCCGGGGTGAAGAAACCCTTTTTGAGAACTCAGAGTGAGTAAATTGGCCATTTTCATGCACTTTTAACCATTCCATAAATCTTGTGTTTTGGGCCCCTGGAAGCATGAAAATCACTTTAAACATGCTAATTTTAGCTCTAACACTGATGATCCACCTACAAATGTGAACTGACGTTCAAAAATAAAACATTTGAAAACGGACCATTTTCCACATTTCTGAAGCATGATGTAATGGGGGGGTGTTATCTCTTTTGTCGAAAATCTGCCGTTTTTGCTCGAACATTAAATGCCTCCAAATGGTATTTATTTCACTTCCCGAGCCCCTGGAAGCATGAAAATCACTTTAAACATGCTAATTTTAGCTCTAACACTGATGATCCACCTACAAATGTGAACTTACGTTCAAAAATAAAACATTTGAAAACGGACCATTTTCCACATTTCTGAAGCATGACGTAATGGGGGGGTGTTATCTCTTTTGTCGAAAATCAGCCGTTTTTGCTCGAACATTAAATGCCTCCAAATGGTATTTAATTAACTTCCCGGGGTGAAGAAACCCTTTTTGAGAACTCAGAGTGAGTAAATTGGCCATTTTCATGCACTTTTAACCATTCCATAAATCTTGTGTTTTGGGCCCCAAGAAGCATGAAAATCACTTTAAACATGCTAATTTTAGCTCTAACACTGATGATCCGCCTACAAATGTGAACTGACGTTCAAAAATGAAACATTTGAAAACGGACCATTTTCCACATTTCTGAAGCATGACGTAATGGGGGGGTGTTATCTCTTTTGTCGAAAATCAGCCGTTTTTGCTCGAACATTAAATGCCTCCAAATGGTATTTAATTAACTTCCCGGGGTGAAGAAACCCTTTTTGAGAACTCAGAGTGAGTAAATTGGCCATTTTCATGCACTTTTAACCATTCCATAAATCTTGTGTTTTGGGCCCCTGGAAGCATGAAAATCACTTTAAACATGCTAATTTTAGCTCTAACACTGATGATCCACCTACAAATGTGAACTGACGTTCAAAAATAAAACATTTGAAAACGGACCATTTTCCACATTTCTGAAGCATGACGTAATGGGGGGGTGTTATCTCTTTTGTCGAAAATCAGCCGTTTTTGCTCGAACACTAAATGCCTCCAAATGGTATTTATTTCACTTCCCGAGCCCCTGGAAGCATGAAAATCACTTTAAACATGCTAATTTTAGCTCTAACACTGATGATCCACCTACAAATGTGAACTGACGTTCAAAAATGAAACATTTGAAAACGGACCATTTTCCACATTTCTGAAGCATGACGTAATGGGGGGGTGTTATCTCTTTTGTGGAAAATCAGCCGTTTTTGCTCTAACATTAAATGCCTCCAAATGGTATTTAATTAACTTCCCGGGGTGAAGAAACCCTTTTTGAGAACTCAGAGTGAGTAAATTGGCCATTTTCATGCACTTTTAACCATTCCATAAATCTTGTGTTTTGGGCCCCTGGAAGCATGAAAATCACTTTAAACATGCTAATTTTAGCTCTAACACTGATGATCCACCTACAAATGTGAACTGACGTTCAAAAATGAAACATTTGAAAACGGACCATTTTCCACATTTCTGAAGCATGACGTAATGGGGGGGTGTTATCTCTTTTGTCGAAAATCTGCCGTTTTTGCTCGAACATTAAATGCCTCCAAATGGTATTTAATTAACTTCCCGAGCCCCTGGAAGCATGAAAATCACTTTAAACATGCTAATTTTAGCTCTAACACTGATGATCCACCTACAAATGTGAACTGACGTTCAAAAATAAAACATTTGAAAACGGACCATTTTCCACATTTCTGAAGCATGACGTAATGGGGGGGGTGTTATCTCTTTTGTCGAAAATCAGCCGTTTTTGCTCGAACATTAAATGCCTCCAAATGGTATTTAATTAACTTCCCGAGCCCCTGGAAGCATGAAAATCACTTTAAACATGCTAATTTTTGCTCTAACACTGATGATCCACCTACAAATGTGAACTGACGTTCAAAAATAAAACATTTGAAAACGGACTATTTTCCACATTTCTGAAGCATGACGTAATGGGGGGGTGTTATCTCTTTTGTCGAAAATCAGCCGTTTTTGCTCGAACATTAAATGCCTCCAAATGGTATTTAATTAACTTCCCGAGCCCCTGGAAGCATGAAAATCACTTTAAACATGCTAATTTTAGCTCTAACACTGATGATCCACCTACAAATGTGAACTGACGTTCAAAAATAAAACATTTGAAAACGGACCATTTTCCACATTTCTGAAGCATGACGTAATGGGGGGGTGTTATCTCTTTTGTCGAAAATCAGCCGTTTTTGCTCGAACATTAACTGCCTCCAAATGGTATTTAATTAACTTCCGGAGCCCCTGGAAGCATGAAAATCACTTTAAACATGCTAATTTTAGCTCTAACACTGATGATCCACCTACAAATGTGAACTGACGTTCAAAAATAAAACATTTGAAAACGGACCATTTTCCACATTTCTGAAGCATGACGTAATGGGGGTGTTATCTCTTTTGTCAAAAATCAGCCGTTTTTGCTCGAACATTAAATGCCTCCAAATGGTATTTATTTCACTTCCCGAGCCCCTGGAAGCATGAAAATCACTTTAAACATGCTAATTTTAGCTCTAACACTGATGATCCACCTACAAATGTGAACTGACGTTCAAAAATAAAACATTTGAAAACGGACCATTTTCCACATTTCTGAAGCATGACGTAATGGGGGGGTGTTATCTCTTTTGTCGAAAATCAGCCGTTTTTGCTCGAACATTAAATGCCTCCAAATGGTATTTAATTAACTTCCCGAGCCCCTGGAAGCATGAAAATCACTTTAAACATGCTAATTTTAGCTCTAACACTGATGATCCACCTACAAATGTGAACTGACGTTCAAAAATAAAACATTTGAAAACGGACCATTTTCCACATTTCTGAAGCATGACGTAATGGGGGGGTGTTATCTCTTTTGTCAAAAATCTGCCGTTTTTGCTCTAACATTAAATGCCTCCAAATGGTATTTAATTAACTTCCCGGGGTGAAGAAACCCTTTTTGAGAACTCAGAGTGAGTAAATTGGCCATTTTCATGCACTTTTAACCATTCCATAAATCTTGTGTTTTGGGCCCCTGGAAGCATGAAAATCACTTTAAACATGCTAATTTTAGCTCTAACACTGATGATCCACCTACAAATGTGAACTGACGTTCAAAAATAAAACATTTGAAAACGGACCATTTTCCACATTTCTGAAGCATGACGTAATGGGGGGGTGTTATCTCTTTTGTCGAAAATCAGCCGTTTTTGCTCGAACATTAAATGCCTCCAAATGGTATTTAATTAACTTCCCGGGGTGAAGAAACCCTTTTTGAGAACTCAGAGTGAGTAAATTGGCCATTTTCATGCACTTTTAACCATTCCATAAATCTTGTGTTTTGGGCCCCTGGAAGCATGAAAATCACTTTAAACATGCTAATTTTAGCTCTAACACTGATGATCCACCTACAAATGTGAACTGACGTTCAAAAATAAAACATTTGAAAACGGACCATTTTCCACATTTCTGAAGCATGACGTAATGGGGGGGTGTTATCTCTTTTGTCGAAAATCAGCCGTTTTTGCTCGAACATTAAATGCCTCCAAATGGTATTTAATTAACTTCCCGAGCCCCTGGAAGCATGAAAATCACTTTAAACATGCTAATTTTAGCTCTAACACTGATGATCCACCTACAAATGTGAACTGACGTTCAAAAATAAAACATTTGAAAACGGACCATTTTCCTTATTTCTGAAGCATGACGTAATGGGGGGGTGTTATCTCTTTTGTCGAAAATCAGCCGTTTTTGCTCGAACATTAAATGCCTCCAAATGGTATTTAATTAACTTCCCGAGCCCCTGGAAGTATGAAAATCACTTTAAACATGCTAATTTTAGCTCTAACACTGATGATCCACCTACAAATGTGAACTGACGTTCAAAAATAAAACATTTGAAAACGGACCATTTTCCACATTTCTGAAGCATGACGTAATGGGGGGGTGTTATCTCTTTTGTCGAAAATCAGCCGTTTTTGCTCGAACATTAAATGCCTCCAAATGGTATTTAATTAACTTCCCGAGCCCCTGGAAGCATGAAAATCACTTTAAACATGCTAATTTTAGCTCTAACACTGATGATCCACCTACAAATGTGAACTGACGTTCAAAAATAAAACATTTGAAAACGGACCATTTTCCACATTTCTGAAGCATGACGTAATGGGGGGGTGTTATCTCTTTTGTCGAAAATCAGCCGTTTTTGCTCGAACATTAAATGCCTCCAAATGGTATTTATTTCACTTCCCGAGCCCCTGGAAGCATGAAAATCACTTTAAACATGCTAATTTTAGCTCTAACACTGATGATCCACCTACAAATGTGAACTGACGTTCAAAAATGAAACATTTGAAAATGGACCATTTTCCACATTTCTGAAGCATGACGTAATGGGGGGTGTTATCTCTTTTGTCGAAAATCAGCCGTTTTTGCTTGAACATTAAATGCCTCCAAATGGTATTTAATTAACTTCCCGGGGTGAAGAAACCCTTTTTGAGAACTCAGAGTGAGTAAATTGGCCATTTTCATGCACTTTTAACCATTCCATAAATCTTGTGTTTTGAGCCCCTGGAAGCATGAAAATCACTTTAAACATGCTAATTTTAGCTCTAACACTGATGATCCACCTACAAATGTGAACTGACGTTCAAAAATAAAACATTTGAAAACGGACCATTTTCCACATTTCTGAAGCATGACGTAATGGGGGGTGTTATCTCTTTTGTCGAAAATCAGCCGTTTTTGCTCGAACATTAAATGCCTCCAAATGGTATTTAATTAGCTTCCCGAGCCCCTGGAAGCATGAAAATCACTTTAAACATGCTAATTTTAGCTCTAACACTGATGATCCACCTACAAATGTGAACTGACGTTCAAAAATAAAACATTTGAAAACGGACCATTTTCCACATTTCTGAAGCATGACGTAATGGGGGGGTGTTATCTCTTTTGTGGAAAATCAGCCATTTTTGCTCTAACATTAAATGCCTCCAAATGGTATTTAATTAACTTCCCGGGGTGAAGAAACCCTTTTTGAGAACTCAGAGTGAGTAAATTGGCCATTTTCATGCACTTTTAACCATTCCATAAATCTTGTGTTTTGGGCCCCTGGAAGCATGAAAATCACTCTAAACATGCTAATTTTAGCTCTAACACTGATGATCCACCTACAAATGTGAACTGACGTTCAAAAATAAAACATTTGAAAACGGACCATTTTCCACATTTCTGAAGCATGACGTAATGGGGGGTGTTATCTCTTTTGTCGAAAATCAGCCGTTTTTGCTCGAACATTAAATGCCTCCAAATGGTATTTATTTCACTTCCCGAGCCCCTGGAAGCATGAAAATCACTTTAAACATGCTAATTTTAGCTCTAACACTGATGATCCACCTACAAATGTGAACTGACGTTCAAAAATAAAACATTTGAAAACGGACCATTTTCCACATTTCTGAAGCATGACGTAATGGGGGGGTGTTATCTCTTTTGTCGAAAATCAGATGTTTTTGCTCTAACATTAAATGCCTCCAAATGGTATTTAATTAACTTCCCGGGGTGAAGAAACCCTTTTTGAGAACTCAGAGTGAGTAAATTGGCCATTTTCATGCACTTTTAACCATTCCATAAATCTTGTGTTTTGGGCCCCTGGAAGCATGAAAATCACTTTAAACATGCTAATTTTAGCTCTAACACTGATGATCCACCTACAAATGTGAACTGACGTTCAAAAATAAAACATTTGAAAACGGACCATTTTCCACATTTCTGAAGCATGACGTAATGGGGGGGTGTTATCTCTTTTGTCGAAAATCAGCCGTTTTTGCTCGAACATTAAATGCCTCCAAATGGTATTTATTTCACTTCCCGAGCCCCTGGAAGCATGAAAATCACTTTAAACATGCTAATTTTAGCTCTAACACTGATGATCCACCTACAAATGTGAACTGACGTTCAAAAATAAAACATTTGAAAACGGACCATTTTCCACATTTCTGAAGCATGACGTAATGGGGGGGGCGTTATCTCTTTTGTCGAAAATCAGCCGTTTTTGCTCTAACATTAAATGCCTCCAAATGGTATTTAATTAACTTCCCGGGGTGAAGAAACCCTTTTTGAGAACTCAGAGTGAGTAAATTGGCCATTTTCATGCACTTTTAACCATTCCATAAATCTTGTGTTTTGGGCCCCTGGAAGCATGAAAATCACTTTAAACATGCTAATTTTAGCTCTAACACTGATGATCCACCTACAAATGTGAACTGACGTTCAAAAATAAAACATTTGAAAACGGACCATTTTCCACATTTCTGAAGCATGACGTAATGGGGGGGTGTTATCTCTTTTGTCGAAAATCAGCCGTTTTTGCTCTAACATTAAATGCCTCCAAATGGTATTTAATTAACTTCCCGGGGTGAAGAAACCCTTTTTGAGAACTCAGAGTGAGTAAATTGGCCATTTTCATGCACTTTTAACCATTCCATAAATCTTGTGTTTTGGGCCCCAAGAAGCATGAAAATCACTTTAAACATGCTAATTTTAGCTCTAACACTGATGATCCACCTACAAATGTGAACTGACGTTCAAAAATAAAACATTTGAAAACGGACCATTTTCCACATTTCTGAAGCATGACGTAATGGGGGGGTGTTATCTCTTTTGTCGAAAATCAGCCGTTTTTGCTCGAACATTAAATGCCTCCAAATGGTATTTAATTAACTTCCCGGGGTGAAGAAACCCTTTTTGAGAACTCAGAGTGAGTAAATTGGCCATTGTCATGCACTTTTAACCATTCCATAAATCTTGTGTTTTGGGCCCCTGGAAGCATGAAAATCACTTTAAACATGCTAATTTTAGCTCTAACACTGATGATCCACCTACAAATGTGAACTGACGTTCAAAAATAAAACATTTGAAAACGGACCATTTTCCACATTTCTGAAGCATGACGTAATGGGGGGGTGTTATCTCTTTTGTCGAAAATCAGCCGTTTTTGCTCGAACACTAAATGCCTCCAAATGGTATTTATTTCACTTCCCGAGCCCCTGGAAGCATGAAAATCACTTTAAACATGCTAATTTTAGCTCTAACACTGATGATCCCCCTACAAATGTGAACTGACGTTCAAAAATGAAACATTTGAAAACGGACCATTTTCCACATTTCTGAAGCATGACGTAATGGGGGGGGTGTTATCTCTTTTGTGGAAAATCAGCCGTTTTTGCTCTAACATTAAATGCCTCCAAATGGTATTTAATTAACTTCCCGGGGTGAAGAAACCCTTTTTGAGAACTCAGAGTGAGTAAATTGGCCATTTTCATGCACTTTTAACCATTCCATAAATCTTGTGTTTTGGGCCCCTGGAAGCATGAAAATCACTTTAAACATGCTAATTTTAGCTCTAACACTGATGATCCACCTACAAATGTGAACTGACGTTCAAAAATAAAACATTTGAAAACGGACCATTTTCCACATTTCTGAAGCATGACGTAATGGGGGGGTGTTATCTCTTTTGTCGAAAATCTGCCGTTTTTGCTCGAACATTAAATGCCTCCAAATGGTATTTAATTAACTTCCCGAGCCCCTGGAAGCATGAAAATCACTTTAAACATGCTAATTTTAGCTCTAACACTGATGATCCACCTACAAATGTGAACTGACGTTCAAAAATAAAACATTTGAAAACGGACCATTTTCCACATTTCTGAAGCATGACGTAATGGGGGGGTGTTATCTCTTTTGTCGAAAATCAGCCGTTTTTGCTCGAACATTAAATGCCTCCAAATGGTATTTAATTAACTTCCCGAGCCCCTGGAAGCATGAAAATCACTTTAAACATGCTAATTTTTGCTCTAACACTGATGATCCACCTACAAATGTGAACTGACGTTCAAAAATAAAACATTTGAAAACGGACTATTTTCCACATTTCTGAAGCATGACGTAATGGGGGGGTGTTATCTCTTTTGTCGAAAATCAGCCGTTTTTGCTCTAACATTAAATGCCTCCAAATGGTATTTAATTAACTTCCCGGGGTGAAGAAACCCTTTTTGAGAACTCAGAGTGAGTAAATTGGCCATTTTCATGCACTTTTAACCATTCCATAAATCTTGTGTTTTGGGCCCCTGGAAGCATGAAAATCACTTTAAACATGCTAATTTTAGCTCTAACACTGATGATCCACCTACAAATGTGAACTGACGTTCAAAAATAAAACATTTGAAAACGGACCATTTTCCACATTTCTGAAGCATGACGTAATGGGGGGGTGTTATCTCTTTTGTGGAAAATCAGCCATTTTTGCTTTAACATTAAATGCCTCCAAATGGTATTTAATTAACTTCCCGGGGTGAAGAAACCCTTTTTGAGAACTCAGAGTGAGTAAATTGGCCATTTTCATGCACTTTTAACCATTCCATAAATCTTGTGTTTTGGGCCCCTGGAAGCATGAAAATCACTTTAAACATGCTAATTTTAGCTCTAACACTGATGATCCACCTACAAATGTGAACTGACGTTCAAAAATAAAACATTTGAAAACGGACCATTTTCCACATTTCTGAAGCATGACGTAATGGGGGGGTGTTATCTCTTTTGTCGAAAATCAGCCGTTTTTGCTCGAACATTAAATGCCTCCAAATGGTATTTATTTCACTTCCCGAGCCCCTGGAAGCATGAAAATCACTTTAAACATGCTAATTTTAGCTCTAACACTGATGATCCACCTACAAATGTGAACTGACGTTCAAAAATAAAACATTTGAAAACGGACCATTTTCCACATTTCTGAAGCATGACGTAATGGGGGGGTGTTATCTCTTTTGTCGAAAATCAGACGTTTATGCTCTAACATTAAATGCCTCCAAATGGTATTTAATTAACTTCCCGGGGTGAAGAAACCCTTTTTGAGAACTCAGAGTGAGTAAATTGGCCATTTTCATGCACTTTTAACCATTCCATAAATCTTGTGTTTTGGGCCCCTGGAAGCATGAAAATCACTTTAAACATGCTAATTTTAGCTCTAACACTGATGATCCACCTACAAATGTGAACTGACGTTCAAAAATAAAACATTTGAAAACGGACCATTTTCCACATTTCTGAAGCATGACGTAATGGGGGGGTGTTATCTCTTTTGTCGAAAATCAGCCGTTTTTGCTCGAACATTAAATGCCTCCAAATGGTATTTATTTCACTTCCCGAGCCCCTGGAAGCATGAAAATCACTTTAAACATGCTAATTTTAGCTCTAACACTGATGATCCACCTACAAATGTGAACTGACGTTCAAAAATAAAACATTTGAAAACGGACCATTTTCCACATTTCTGAAGCATGACGTAATGGGGGGGCGTTATCTCTTTTGTCGAAAATCAGCCGTTTTTGCTCTAACATTAAATGCCTCCAAATGGTATTTAATTAACTTCCCGGGGTGAAGAAACCCTTTTTGAGAACTCAGAGTGAGTAAATTGGCCATTTTCATGCACTTTTAACCATTCCATAAATCTTGTGTTTTGGGCCCCTGGAAGCATGAAAATCACTTTAAACATGCTAATTTTAGCTCTAACACTGATGATCCACCTACAAATGTGAACTGACGTTCAAAAATAAAACATTTGAAAACGGACCATTTTCCACATTTCTGAAGCATGACGTAATGGGGGGGTGTTATCTCTTTTGTCGAAAATCAGCCGTTTTTGCTCTAACATTAAATGCCTCCAAATGGTATTTAATTAACTTCCCGGGGTGAAGAAACCCTTTTTGAGAACTCAGAGTGAGTAAATTGGCCATTTTCATGCACTTTTAACCATTCCATAAATCTTGTGTTTTGGGCCCCTGGAAGCATGAAAATCACTTTAAACATGCTAATTTTAGCTCTAACACTGATGATCCACCTACAAATGTGAACTGACGTTCAAAAATAAAACATTTGAAAACGGACCATTTTCCACATTTCTGAAGCATGATGTAATGGGGGGGTGTTATCTCTTTTGTCGAAAATCTGCCGTTTTTGCTCGAACATTAAATGCCTCCAAATGGTATTTATTTCACTTCCCGAGCCCCTGGAAGCATGAAAATCACTTTAAACATGCTAATTTTAGCTCTAACACTGATGATCCACCTACAAATGTGAACTTACGTTCAAAAATAAAACATTTGAAAACGGACCATTTTCCACATTTCTGAAGCATGACGTAATGGGGGGGTGTTATCTCTTTTGTCGAAAATCAGCCGTTTTTGCTCGAACATTAAATGCCTCCAAATGGTATTTAATTAACTTCCCGGGGTGAAGAAACCCTTTTTGAGAACTCAGAGTGAGTAAATTGGCCATTTTCATGCACTTTTAACCATTCCATAAATCTTGTGTTTTGGGCCCCAAGAAGCATGAAAATCACTTTAAACATGCTAATTTTAGCTCTAACACTGATGATCCGCCTACAAATGTGAACTGACGTTCAAAAATGAAACATTTGAAAACGGACCATTTTCCACATTTCTGAAGCATGACGTAATGGGGGGGTGTTATCTCTTTTGTCGAAAATCAGCCGTTTTTGCTCGAACATTAAATGCCTCCAAATGGTATTTAATTAACTTCCCGGGGTGAAGAAACCCTTTTTGAGAACTCAGAGTGAGTAAATTGGCCATTTTCATGCACTTTTAACCATTCCATAAATCTTGTGTTTTGGGCCCCTGGAAGCATGAAAATCACTTTAAACATGCTAATTTTAGCTCTAACACTGATGATCCACCTACAAATGTGAACTGACGTTCAAAAATGAAACATTTGAAAACGGACCATTTTCCACATTTCTGAAGCATGACGTAATGGGGGGGTGTTATCTCTTTTGTCGAAAATCTGCCGTTTTTGCTCGAACATTAAATGCCTCCAAATGGTATTTAATTAACTTCCCGAGCCCCTGGAAGCATGAAAATCACTTTAAACATGCTAATTTTAGCTCTAACACTGATGATCCACCTACAAATGTGAACTGACGTTCAAAAATAAAACATTTGAAAACGGACCATTTTCCACATTTCTGAAGCATGACGTAATGGGGGGGGTGTTATCTCTTTTGTCGAAAATCAGCCGTTTTTGCTCGAACATTAAATGCCTCCAAATGGTATTTAATTAACTTCCCGAGCCCCTGGAAGCATGAAAATCACTTTAAACATGCTAATTTTTGCTCTAACACTGATGATCCACCTACAAATGTGAACTGACGTTCAAAAATAAAACATTTGAAAACGGACTATTTTCCACATTTCTGAAGCATGACGTAATGGGGGGGTGTTATCTCTTTTGTCGAAAATCAGCCGTTTTTGCTCTAACATTAAATGCCTCCAAATGGTATTTAATTAACTTCCCGGGGTGAAGAAACCCTTTTTGAGAACTCAGAGTGAGTAAATTGGCCATTTTCATGCACTTTTAACCATTCCATAAATCTTGTGTTTTGGGCCCCTGGAAGCATGAAAATCACTTTAAACATGCTAATTTTAGCTCTAACACTGATGATCCACCTACAAATGTGAACTGACGTTCAAAAAGAAAACATTTGAAAACGGACCATTTTCCACATTTCTGAAGCATGACGTAATGGGGGGGTGTTATCTCTTTTGTCGAAAATCAGCCGTTTTTGCTCGAACATTAAATGCCTCCAAATGGTATTTATTAAGTGTGGGCGGCCAGCTACGCTCCGTCTGCGGAGTGTGCGTAGTGCCGCCTACTCCGCATTTTGCGGAGCTGGCGGAGCCAGGCGGCACTACGCATGCTCCGCAGACGGAGCGTAGCTGGCCGCCACCCGCCTCCCTCCCGCCCTCCCTAAATACTTTAAAATAAAGGAACACAATAATTTTAAAAGCACTTACCTTGCCGCCGCTGGCCGCCGCGTTCCCCGGGGCTCCTTATCTTCCGTCTTCCGTATTTTTCAATAATGCGCATGCGCGGGCGGCCGCGCATGCGCATTTTCACGTGAAAATGCGCATGCGCGGCCGCCCGCGCATGCGCATTATTGAAAAATACGGAAGACGGAAGATAAGGAGCCCCGGGGAACGCGGCGGCAAGGTAAGTGCTTTTAAAATTATTGTGTTCCTTTATTTTAAAGTATTTAGGGAGGGCGGGAGGGAGGCGGGTGGCGGGGCTGGCGGCCAGTGGTTTTGCGGAGTGGGGCTACGCGGAGTGCGGAGGTGGGCGTAGTTTCTCGCCCACTTCGCGTAGCTCCGCGAAGCCCCACTCCGCAAACTCCGCCCAGGGTTAGTATTTATTTCACTTCCCGAGCCCCTGGAAGCATGAAAATCACTTTAAACATGCTAATTTTAGCTCTAACACTGATGATCCAACCAACAAATGTGAACTTACGTTCAAAAATAAAACATTTGAAAACGGACCATTTTCCACATTTCTGAAGCATGACGTAATGGGGGGGTGTTATCTCTTTTGTCGAAAATCAGCCGTTTTTGCTCGAACATTAAATGCCTCCAAATGGTATTTAATTAACTTCCCGAGCCCCTGGAAGCATGAAAATCACTTTAAACATGCTAATTTTAGCTCTAACACTGATGATCCACCTACAAATGTGAACTGACGTTCAAAAATAAAACATTTGAAAACGGACCATTTTCCACATTTCTGAAGCATGACGTAATGGGGGGGTGTTATCTCTTTTGTGGAAAATCAGCCGTTTTTGCTCGAACATTAAATGCCTCCAAATGGTATTTAATTAACTTCCCGGGGTGAAGAAACCCTTTTTGAGAACTCAGAGTGAGTAAATTGGCCATTTTCATGCACTTTTAACAATTCCATAAATCTAGTGTTTTGGGCCCCTGGAAGCATGAAAATCACTTTAAACATGCTAATTTTAGCTCTAACACTGATGATCCACCTACAAATGTGAACTGACGTTCAAAAATGAAACATTTGAAAACGGACCATTTTCCACATTTCTGAAGCATGACGTAATGGGGGGGTGTTATCTCTTTTGTCGAAAATCAGCCGTTTTTGCTCTAACATTAAATGCCTCCAAATGGTATTTAATTAACTTCCCGGGGTGAAGAAACCCTTTTTGAGAACTCAGAGTGAGTAAATTGGCCATTTTCATGCACTTTTAACCATTCCATAAATCTTGTGTTTTGGGCCCCTGGAAGCATGAAAATCACTTTAAACATGCTAATTTTAGCTCTAACACTGATGATCCACCTACAAATGTGAACTGACGTTCAAAAATAAAACATTTGAAAACTGACCATTTTCCACATTTCTGAAGCATGACGTAATGGGGGGGGTGTTATCTCTTTTGTCGAAAATCAGCCGTTTTTGCTCTAACATTAAATGCCTCCAAATGGTATTTAATTAACTTCCCGGGGTGAAGAAACCCTTTTTGAGAACTCAGAGTGAGTAAATTGGCCATTTTCATGCACTTTTAACCATTCCATAAATCTTGTGTTTTGGGCCCCTGGAAGCATGAAAATCACTTTAAACATGCTAATTTTAGCTCTAACACTGATGATCCACCTACAAATGTGAACTGACGTTCAAAAATAAAACATTTGAAAACGGACCATTTTCCACATTTCTGAAGCATGACGTAATGGGGGGGTGTTATCTCTTTTGTCGAAAATCAGCCGTTTTTGCTCGAACATTAAATGCCTCCAAATGGTATTTAATTAACTTCCCGAGCCCCTGGAAGCATGAAAATCACTTTAAACATGCTAATTTTAGCTCTAACACTGATGATCCACCTACAAATGTGAACTGACGTTCAAAAATAAAACATTTGAAAACGGACCATTTTCCACATTTCTGAAGCATGACGTAATGGGGGGGTGTTATCTCTTTTGTCGAAAATCAGCCGTTTTTGCTCTAACATTAAATGCCTCCAAATGGTATTTAATTAACTTCCCGGGGTGAAGAAACCCTTTTTGAGAACTCAGAGTGAGTAAATTGGCCATTTTCATGCACTTTTAACCATTCCATAAATCTTGTGTTTTGGGCCCCTGGAAGCATGAAAATCACTTTAAACATGCTAATTTTAGCTCTAACACTGATGATCCACCTACAAATGTGAACTGACGTTCAAAAATGAAACATTTGAAAACGGACCATTTTCCACATTTCTGAAGCATGACGTAATGGGGGGGTGTTATCTCTTTTGTCGAAAATCAGCCGTTTTTGCTCTAACATTAAATGCCTCCAAATGGTATTTAATTAACTTCCCGGGGTGAAGAACCCCTTTTTGAGAACTCAGAGTGAGTAAATTGGCCATTTTCATGCACTTTTAACCATTCCATAAATCTTGTGTTTTGGGCCCCTGGAAGCATGAAAATCACTTTAAACATGCTAATTTTAGCTCTAACACTGATGATCCACCTACAAATGTGAACTGACGTTCAAAAATAAAACATTTGAAAACGGACCATTTTCCACATTTCTGAAGCATGATGTAATGGGGGGGTGTTATCTCTTTTGTGGAAAATCAGCCTTTTTTGCTCGAACATTAAATGCCTCCAAATGGTATTTATTTCACTTCCCGAGCCCCTGGAAGCATGAAAATCACTTTAAACATGCTAATTTTAGCTCTAACACTGATGATCCACCTACAAATGTGAACTGACGTTCAAAAATGAAACATTTGAAAACGGACCATTTTCCACATTTCTGAAGCATGACGTAATGGGGGGGTGTTATCTCTTTTGTCGAAAATCAGCCGTTTTTGCTCTAACATTAAATGCCTCCAAATGGTATTTAATTAACTTCCCGGGGTGAAGAAACCCTTTTTGAGAACTCAGAGTGAGTAAATTGGCCATTTTCATGCACTTTTAACCATTCCATAAATCTTGTGTTTTGGGCCCCTGGAAGCATGAAAATCACTTTAAACATGCTAATTTTAGCTCTAACACTGATGATCCACCTACAAATGTGAACTGACGTTCAAAAATAAAACATTTGAAAACTGACCATTTTCCACATTTCTGAAGCATGACGTAATGGGGGGGTGTTATCTCTTTTGTCGAAAATCAGCCGTTTTTGCTCTAACATTAAATGCCTCCAAATGGTATTTAATTAACTTCCCGGGGTGAAGAAACCCTTTTTGAGAACTCAGAGTGAGTAAATTGGCCATTTTCATGCACTTTTAACCATTCCATAAATCTTGTGTTTTGGGCCCCTGGAAGCATGAAAATCACTTTAAACATGCTAATTTTAGCTCTAACACTGATGATCCACCTACAAATGTGAACTGACGTTCAAAAATAAAACATTTGAAAACGGACCATTTTCCACATTTCTGAAGCATGACGTAATGGGGGGGTGTTATCTCTTTTGTCGAAAATCAGCCGTTTTTGCTCGAACATTAAATGCCTCCAAATGGTATTTAATTAACTTCCCGAGCCCCTGGAAGCATGAAAATCACTTTAAACATGCTAATTTTAGCTCTAACACTGATGATCCACCTACAAATGTGAACTGACGTTCAAAAATAAAACATTTGAAAACGGACCATTTTCCACATTTCTGAAGCATGACGTAATGGGGGGGTGTTATCTCTTTTGTCGAAAATCAGCCGTTTTTGCTCTAACATTAAATGCCTCCAAATGGTATTTAATTAACTTCCCGGGGTGAAGAAACCCTTTTTGAGAACTCAGAGTGAGTAAATTGGCCATTTTCATGCACTTTTAACCATTCCATAAATCTTGTGTTTTGGGCCCCTGGAAGCATGAAAATCACTTTAAACATGCTAATTTTAGCTCTAACACTGATGATCCACCTACAAATGTGAACTGACGTTCAAAAATGAAACATTTGAAAACGGACCATTTTCCACATTTCTGAAGCATGACGTAATGGGGGGGTGTTATCTCTTTTGTCGAAAATCAGCCGTTTTTGCTCTAACATTAAATGCCTCCAAATGGTATTTAATTAACTTCCCGGGGTGAAGAACCCCTTTTTGAGAACTCAGAGTGAGTAAATTGGCCATTTTCATGCACTTTTAACCATTCCATAAATCTTGTGTTTTGGGCCCCTGGAAGCATGAAAATCACTTTAAACATGCTAATTTTAGCTCTAACACTGATGATCCACCTACAAATGTGAACTGACGTTCAAAAATAAAACATTTGAAAACGGACCATTTTCCACATTTCTGAAGCATGATGTAATGGGGGGGTGTTATCTCTTTTGTGGAAAATCAGCCTTTTTTGCTCGAACATTAAATGCCTCCAAATGGTATTTATTTCACTTCCCGAGCCCCTGGAAGCATGAAAATCACTTTAAACATGCTAATTTTAGCTCTAACACTGATGATCCACCTACAAATGTGAACTGACGTTCAAAAATAAAACATTTGAAAACGGACCATTTTCCACATTTCTGAAGCATGACCTAATGGGGGGGTGTTATCTCTTTTGTCGAAAATCAGCCGTTTTTGCTCTAACATTAAATGCCTCCAAATGGTATTTAATTAACTTCCCGGGGTGAAGAAACCCTTTTTGATAACTCAGAGTGAGTAAATTGGCCATTTTCATGCACTTTTAACCATTCCATAAATCTTGTGTTTTGGGCCCCTGGAAGCATGAAAATCACTTTAAACATGCTAATTTTAGCTCTAACACTGATGATCCACCTACAAATGTGAACTGACGTTCAAAAATAAAACATTTGAAAACGGACCATTTTCCACATTTCTGAAGCATGACGTAATGGGGGGTGTTATCTCTTTTGTCGAAAATCAGCCGTTTTTGCTCGAACATTAAATGCCTCCAAATGGTATTTAATTAACTTCCCGAGCCCCTGGAAGCATGAAAATCACTTTAAACATGCTAATTTTAGCTCTAACACTGATGATCCACCTACAAATGTGAACTGACGTTCAAAAATAAAACATTTGAAAACGGACCATTTTCCACATTTCTGAAGCATGACGTAATGGGGGGGTGTTATCTCTTTTGTCGAAAATCAGCCGTTTTTGCTCGAACATTAACTGCCTCCAAATGGTATTTAATTAACTTCCGGAGCCCCTGGAAGCATGAAAATCACTTTAAACATGCTAATTTTAGCTCTAACACTGATGATCCACCTACAAATGTGAACTGACGTTCAAAAATAAAACATTTGAAAACGGACCATTTTCCACATTTCTGAAGCATGACGTAATGGGGGTGTTATCTCTTTTGTCAAAAATCAGCCGTTTTTGCTCGAACATTAAATGCCTCCAAATGGTATTTATTTCACTTCCCGAGCCCCTGGAAGCATGAAAATCACTTTAAACATGCTAATTTTAGCTCTAACACTGATGATCCACCTACAAATGTGAACTGACGTTCAAAAATAAAACATTTGAAAACGGACCATTTTCCACATTTCTGAAGCATGACGTAATGGGGGGGTGTTATCTCTTTTGTCGAAAATCAGCCGTTTTTGCTCGAACATTAAATGCCTCCAAATGGTATTTAATTAACTTCCCGAGCCCCTGGAAGCATGAAAATCACTTTAAACATGCTAATTTTAGCTCTAACACTGATGATCCACCTACAAATGTGAACTGACGTTCAAAAATAAAACATTTGAAAACGGACCATTTTCCACATTTCTGAAGCATGACGTAATGGGGGGGTGTTATCTCTTTTGTCAAAAATCTGCCGTTTTTGCTCTAACATTAAATGCCTCCAAATGGTATTTAATTAACTTCCCGGGGTGAAGAAACCCTTTTTGAGAACTCAGAGTGAGTAAATTGGCCATTTTCATGCACTTTTAACCATTCCATAAATCTTGTGTTTTGGGCCCCTGGAAGCATGAAAATCACTTTAAACATGCTAATTTTAGCTCTAACACTGATGATCCACCTACAAATGTGAACTGACGTTCAAAAATAAAACATTTGAAAACGGACCATTTTCCACATTTCTGAAGCATGACGTAATGGGGGGGTGTTATCTCTTTTGTCGAAAATCAGCCGTTTTTGCTCGAACATTAAATGCCTCCAAATGGTATTTAATTAACTTCCCGGGGTGAAGAAACCCTTTTTGAGAACTCAGAGTGAGTAAATTGGCCATTTTCATGCACTTTTAACCATTCCATAAATCTTGTGTTTTGGGCCCCTGGAAGCATGAAAATCACTTTAAACATGCTAATTTTAGCTCTAACACTGATGATCCACCTACAAATGTGAACTGACGTTCAAAAATAAAACATTTGAAAACGGACCATTTTCCACATTTCTGAAGCATGACGTAATGGGGGGGTGTTATCTCTTTTGTCGAAAATCAGCCGTTTTTGCTCGAACATTAAATGCCTCCAAATGGTATTTAATTAACTTCCCGAGCCCCTGGAAGCATGAAAATCACTTTAAACATGCTAATTTTAGCTCTAACACTGATGATCCACCTACAAATGTGAACTGACGTTCAAAAATAAAACATTTGAAAACGGACCATTTTCCTTATTTCTGAAGCATGACGTAATGGGGGGGTGTTATCTCTTTTGTCGAAAATCAGCCGTTTTTGCTCGAACATTAAATGCCTCCAAATGGTATTTAATTAACTTCCCGGGGTGAAGAAACCCTTTTTGAGAACTCAGAGTGAGTAAATTGGCCATTGTCATGCACTTTTAACCATTCCATAAATCTTGTGTTTTGGGCCCCTGGAAGCATGAAAATCACTTTAAACATGCTAATTTTAGCTCTAACACTGATGATCCACCTACAAATGTGAACTGACGTTCAAAAATAAAACATTTGAAAACGGACCATTTTCCACATTTCTGAAGCATGACGTAATGGGGGGGTGTTATCTCTTTTGTCGAAAATCAGCCGTTTTTGCTCGAACACTAAATGCCTCCAAATGGTATTTATTTCACTTCCCGAGCCCCTGGAAGCATGAAAATCACTTTAAACATGCTAATTTTAGCTCTAACACTGATGATCCCCCTACAAATGTGAACTGACGTTCAAAAATGAAACATTTGAAAACGGACCATTTTCCACATTTCTGAAGCATGACGTAATGGGGGGGTGTTATCTCTTTTGTGGAAAATCAGCCGTTTTTGCTCTAACATTAAATGCCTCCAAATGGTATTTAATTAACTTCCCGGGGTGAAGAAACCCTTTTTGAGAACTCAGAGTGAGTAAATTGGCCATTTTCATGCACTTTTAACCATTCCATAAATCTTGTGTTTTGGGCCCCTGGAAGCATGAAAATCACTTTAAACATGCTAATTTTAGCTCTAACACTGATGATCCACCTACAAATGTGAACTGACGTTCAAAAATAAAACATTTGAAAACGGACCATTTTCCACATTTCTGAAGCATGACGTAATGGGGGGGTGTTATCTCTTTTGTCGAAAATCTGCCGTTTTTGCTCGAACATTAAATGCCTCCAAATGGTATTTAATTAACTTCCCGAGCCCCTGGAAGCATGAAAATCACTTTAAACATGCTAATTTTAGCTCTAACACTGATGATCCACCTACAAATGTGAACTGACGTTCAAAAATAAAACATTTGAAAACGGACCATTTTCCACATTTCTGAAGCATGACGTAATGGGGGGGTGTTATCTCTTTTGTCGAAAATCAGCCGTTTTTGCTCGAACATTAAATGCCTCCAAATGGTATTTAATTAACTTCCCGAGCCCCTGGAAGCATGAAAATCACTTTAAACATGCTAATTTTTGCTCTAACACTGATGATCCACCTACAAATGTGAACTGACGTTCAAAAATAAAACATTTGAAAACGGACTATTTTCCACATTTCTGAAGCATGACGTAATGGGGGGGTGTTATCTCTTTTGTCGAAAATCAGCCGTTTTTGCTCTAACATTAAATGCCTCCAAATGGTATTTAATTAACTTCCCGGGGTGAAGAAACCCTTTTTGAGAACTCAGAGTGAGTAAATTGGCCATTTTCATGCACTTTTAACCATTCCATAAATCTTGTGTTTTGGGCCCCTGGAAGCATGAAAATCACTTTAAACATGCTAATTTTAGCTCTAACACTGATGATCCACCTACAAATGTGAACTGACGTTCAAAAATAAAACATTTGAAAACGGACCATTTTCCACATTTCTGAAGCATGACGTAATGGGGGGGTGTTATCTCTTTTGTGGAAAATCAGCCATTTTTGCTTTAACATTAAATGCCTCCAAATGGTATTTAATTAACTTCCCGGGGTGAAGAAACCCTTTTTGAGAACTCAGAGTGAGTAAATTGGCCATTTTCAGGCACTTTTAACCATTCCATAAATCTTGTGTTTTGGGCCCCTGGAAGCATGAAAATCACTTTAAACATGCTAATTTTAGCTCTAACACTGATGATCCACCTACAAATGTGAACTGACGTTCAAAAATAAAACATTTGAAAACGGACCATTTTCCACATTTCTGAAGCATGACGTAATGGGGGGGTGTTATCTCTTTTGTCGAAAATCAGCCGTTTTTGCTCGAACATTAAATGCCTCCAAATGGTATTTAATTAACTTCCCGAACCCCTGGAAGCATGAAAATCACTTTAAACATGCTAATTTTAGCTCTAACACTGATGATCCACCTACAAATGTGAACTGACGTTCAAAAATAAAACATTTGAAAACGGACCATTTTCCACATTTCTGAAGCATGACGTAATGGGGGGGTGTTATCTCTTTTGTCGAAAATCAGCCGTTTTTGCTCGAACATTAAATGCCTCCAAATGGTATTTAATTAACTTCCCGAGCCCCTGGAAGTATGAAAATCACTTTAAACATGCTAATTTTAGCTCTAACACTGATGATCCACCTACAAATGTGAACTGACGTTCAAAAATAAAACATTTGAAAACGGACCATTTTCCACATTTCTGAAGCATGACGTAATGGGGGGGTGTTATCTCTTTTGTCGAAAATCAGCCGTTTTTGCTCGAACATTAAATGCCTCCAAATGGTATTTAATTAACTTCCCGAGCCCCTGGAAGCATGAAAATCACTTTAAACA
Organism: Lissotriton vulgaris; assembly: GCF_964263255.1. Lineage (NCBI taxonomy): Eukaryota > Metazoa > Chordata > Amphibia > Caudata > Salamandridae > Lissotriton > Lissotriton vulgaris. The sequence goes on along the minus strand of NW_028253923.1, from coordinate 315,612 downwards.
TGCTAATTTTAGCTCTAACACTGATGATCCACCTACAAATGTGAACTGACGTTCAAAAATAAAACATTTGAAAACGGACCATTTTCCACATTTCTGAAGCATGACGTAATGGGGGGGTGTTTTCTCTTTTGTCGAAAATCTGCCGTTTTTGCTCGAACATTAAATGCCTCCAAATGGTATTTATTTCACTTCCCAAGCCCCTGGAAGCATGAAAATCACTTTAAACATGCTAATTTTAGCTCTAACACTGATGATCCACCTACAAATGTGAACTGACGTTCAAAAATGAAACATTTGAAAACGGACCATTTTCCACATTTCTGAAGCATGACGTAATGGGGGGGTGTTATCTCTTTTGTCGAAAATCAGCCGTTTTTGCTCTAACATTAAATGCCTCCAAATGGTATTTAATTAACTTCCCGGGGTGAAGAAACCCTTTTTGAGAACTCAGAGTGAGTAAATTGGCCATTTTCATGCACTTTTAACCATTCCATAAATCTTGTGTTTTGGGCCCCTGGAAGCATGAAAATCACTTTAACATGCTAATTTTAGCTCTAACACTGATGATCCACCTACAAATGTGAACTGACGTTCAAAAATAAAACATTTGAAAACGGACCATTTTCCACATTTCTGAAGCATGACGTAATGGGGGGGTGTTATCTCTTTTGTCGAAAATCAGCCGTTTTTGCTCGAACATTAAATTCCTCCAAATAGTATTTAATTAACTTCCCGAGCCCCTGGAAGCATGAAAATCACTTTAAACATGCTAATTTTAGCTCTAACACTGATGATCCACCTACAAATGTGAACTGACGTTCAAAAATAAAACATTTGAAAACGGACCATTTTCCACATTTCTGAAGCATGACGTAATGGGGGGGTGTTATCTCTTTTGTCGAAAATCAGCCGTTTTTGCTCTAACATTAAATGCCTCCAAATGGTATTTAATTAACTTCCCGGGGTGAAGAAACCCTTTTTGAGAACTCAGAGTGAGTAAATTGGCCATTTTCATGCACTTTTAACCATTCCATAAATCTTGTGTTTTGGGCCCCTGGAAGCATGAAAATCACTTTAAACATGCTAATTTTAGCTCTAACACTGATGATCCACCTACAAATGTGAACTGACGTTCAAAAATAAAACATTTGAAAACGGACCATTTTCCACATTTCTGAAGCATGACGTAATGGGGGGGTGTTATCTCTTTTGTCGAAAATCAGCCGTTTTTGCTCTAACATTAAATGCCTCCAAATGGTATTTAATTAACTTCCCGGGGTGAAGAAACCCTTTTTGAGAACTCAGAGTGAGTAAATTGGCCATTTTCATGCACTTTTAACCATTCCATAAATCTTGTGTTTTGGGCCCCTGGAAGCATGAAAATCACTTTAAACATGCTAATTTTAGCTCTAACACTGATGATCCACCTACAAATGTGAACTGACGTTCAAAAATAAAACATTTGAAAACGGACCATTTTCCACATTTCTGAAGCATGATGTAATGGGGGGGTGTTATCTCTTTTGTCGAAAATCAGCCGTTTTTGCTCGAACATTAAATGCCTCCAAATGGTATTTATTTCACTTCCCGAGCCCCTGGAAGCATGAAAATCACTTTAAACATGCTAATTTTAGCTCTAACACTGATGATCCACCTACAAATGTGAACTTACGTTCAAAAATAAAACATTTGAAAACGGACCATTTTCCACATTTCTGAAGCATGACGTAATGGGGGGGTGTTATCTCTTTTGTCGAAAATCAGCCGTTTTTGCTCGAACATTAAATGCCTCCAAATGGTATTTAATTAACTTCCCGGGGTGAAGAAACCCTTTTTGAGAACTCAGAGTGAGTAAATTGGCCATTTTCATGCACTTTTAACCATTCCATAAATCTTGTGTTTTGGGCCCCAAGAAGCATGAAAATCACTTTAAACATGCTAATTTTAGCTCTAACACTGATGATCCGCCTACAAATGTGAACTGACGTTCAAAAATGAAACATTTGAAAACGGACCATTTTCCACATTTCTGAAGCATGACGTAATGGGGGGGTGTTATCTCTTTTGTCGAAAATCAGCCGTTTTTGCTCGAACATTAAATGCCTCCAAATGGTATTTAATTAACTTCCCGGGGTGAAGAAACCCTTTTTGAGAACTCAGAGTGAGTAAATTGGCCATTTTCATGCACTTTTAACCATTCCATAAATCTTGTGTTTTGGGCCCCTGGAAGCATGAAAATCACTTTAAACATGCTAATTTTAGCTCTAACACTGATGATCCACCTACAAATGTGAACTGACGTTCAAAAATAAAACATTTGAAAACGGACCATTTTCCACATTTCTGAAGCATGACGTAATGGGGGGGTGTTATCTCTTTTGTCGAAAATCAGCCGTTTTTGCTCGAACACTAAATGCCTCCAAATGGTATTTATTTCACTTCCCGAGCCCCTGGAAGCATGAAAATCACTTTAAACATGCTAATTTTAGCTCTAACACTGATGATCCACCTACAAATGTGAACTGACGTTCAAAAATGAAACATTTGAAAACGGACCATTTTCCACATTTCTGAAGCATGACGTAATGGGGGGGTGTTATCTCTTTTGTGGAAAATCAGCCGTTTTTGCTCTAACATTAAATGCCTCCAAATGGTATTTAATTAACTTCCCGGGGTGAAGAAACCCTTTTTGAGAACTCAGAGTGAGTAAATTGGCCATTTTCATGCACTTTTAACCATTCCATAAATCTTGTGTTTTGGGCCCCTGGAAGCATGAAAATCACTTTAAACATGCTAATTTTAGCTCTAACACTGATGATCCACCTACAAATGTGAACTGACGTTCAAAAATGAAACATTTGAAAACGGACCATTTTCCACATTTCTGAAGCATGACGTAATGGGGGGGTGTTATCTCTTTTGTCGAAAATCTGCCGTTTTTGCTCGAACATTAAATGCCTCCAAATGGTATTTAATTAACTTCCCGAGCCCCTGGAAGCATGAAAATCACTTTAAACATGCTAATTTTAGCTCTAACACTGATGATCCACCTACAAATGTGAACTGACGTTCAAAAATAAAACATTTGAAAACGGACCATTTTCCACATTTCTGAAGCATGACGTAATGGGGGGGGTGTTATCTCTTTTGTCGAAAATCAGCCGTTTTTGCTCGAACATTAAATGCCTCCAAATGGTATTTAATTAACTTCCCGAGCCCCTGGAAGCATGAAAATCACTTTAAACATGCTAATTTTTGCTCTAACACTGATGATCCACCTACAAATGTGAACTGACGTTCAAAAATAAAACATTTGAAAACGGACTATTTTCCACATTTCTGAAGCATGACGTAATGGGGGGGTGTTATCTCTTTTGTCGAAAATCAGCCGTTTTTGCTCTAACATTAAATGCCTCCAAATGGTATTTAATTAACTTCCCGAGCCCCTGGAAGCATGAAAATCACTTTAAACATGCTAATTTTAGCTCTAACACTGATGATCCACCTACAAATGTGAACTGACGTTCAAAAAGAAAACATTTGAAAACGGACCATTTTCCACATTTCTGAAGCATGACGTAATGGGGGGGTGTTATCTCTTTTGTCGAAAATCAGCCGTTTTTGCTCGAACATTAAATGCCTCCAAATGGTATTTATTAAGTGTGGGCGGCCAGCTACGCTCCGTCTGCGGAGTGTGCGTAGTGCCGCCTACTCCGCATTTTGCGGAGCTGGCGGAGCCAGGCGGCACTACGCACGCTCCGCAGACGGAGCGTAGCTGGCCGCCACCCGCCTCCCTCCCGCCCTCCCTAAATACTTTAAAATAAAGGAACACAATAATTTTAAAAGCACTTACCTTGCCGCCGCTGGCCGCCGCGTTCCCCGGGGCTCCTTATCTTCCGTCTTCCGTATTTTTCAATAATGCGCATGCGCGGGCGGCCGCGCATGCGCATTTTCACGTGAAAATGCGCATGCGCGGCCGCCCGCGCATGCGCATTATTGAAAAATACGGAAGACGGAAGATAAGGAGCCCCGGGGAACGCGGCGGCAAGGTAAGTGCTTTTAAAATTATTGTGTTCCTTTATTTTAAAGTATTTAGGGAGGGCGGGAGGGAGGCGGGTGGCGGGGCTGGCGGCCAGTGGTTTTGCGGAGTGGGGCTACGCGGAGTGCGGAGGTGGGCGTAGTTTCTCGCCCACTTCGCGTAGCTCCGCGAAGCCCCACTCCGCAAACTCCGCCCAGGGTTAGTATTTATTTCACTTCCCGAGCCCCTGGAAGCATGAAAATCACTTTAAACATGCTAATTTTAGCTCTAACACTGATGATCCAACCAACAAATGTGAACTTACGTTCAAAAATAAAACATTTGAAAACGGACCATTTTCCACATTTCTGAAGCATGACGTAATGGGGGGGTGTTATCTCTTTTGTCGAAAATCAGCCGTTTTTGCTCGAACATTAAATGCCTCCAAATGGTATTTAATTAACTTCCCGAGCCCCTGGAAGCATGAAAATCACTTTAAACATGCTAATTTTAGCTCTAACACTGATGATCCACCTACAAATGTGAACTGACGTTCAAAAATAAAACATTTGAAAACGGACCATTTTCCACATTTCTGAAGCATGACGTAATGGGGGGGTGTTATCTCTTTTGTGGAAAATCAGCCGTTTTTGCTCGAACATTAAATGCCTCCAAATGGTATTTAATTAACTTCCCGGGGTGAAGAAACCCTTTTTGAGAACTCAGAGTGAGTAAATTGGCCATTTTCATGCACTTTTAACAATTCCATAAATCTAGTGTTTTGGGCCCCTGGAAGCATGAAAATCACTTTAAACATGCTAATTTTAGCTCTAACACTGATGATCCACCTACAAATGTGAACTGACGTTCAAAAATGAAACATTTGAAAACGGACCATTTTCCACATTTCTGAAGCATGACGTAATGGGGGGGTGTTATCTCTTTTGTCGAAAATCAGCCGTTTTTGCTCTAACATTAAATGCCTCCAAATGGTATTTAATTAACTTCCCGGGGTGAAGAAACCCTTTTTGAGAACTCAGAGTGAGTAAATTGGCCATTTTCATGCACTTTTAACCATTCCATAAATCTTGTGTTTTGGGCCCCTGGAAGCATGAAAATCACTTTAAACATGCTAATTTTAGCTCTAACACTGATGATCCACCTACAAATGTGAACTGACGTTCAAAAATAAAACATTTGAAAACTGACCATTTTCCACATTTCTGAAGCATGACGTAATGGGGGGGTGTTATCTCTTTTGTCGAAAATCAGCCGTTTTTGCTCTAACATTAAATGCCTCCAAATGGTATTTAATTAACTTCCCGGGGTGAAGAAACCCTTTTTGAGAACTCAGAGTGAGTAAATTGGCCATTTTCATGCACTTTTAACCATTCCATAAATCTTGTGTTTTGGGCCCCTGGAAGCATGAAAATCACTTTAAACATGCTAATTTTAGCTCTAACACTGATGATCCACCTACAAATGTGAACTGACGTTCAAAAATAAAACATTTGAAAACGGACCATTTTCCACATTTCTGAAGCATGACGTAATGGGGGGGTGTTATCTCTTTTGTCGAAAATCAGCCGTTTTTGCTCGAACATTAAATGCCTCCAAATGGTATTTAATTAACTTCCCGAGCCCCTGGAAGCATGAAAATCACTTTAAACATGCTAATTTTAGCTCTAACACTGATGATCCACCTACAAATGTGAACTGACGTTCAAAAATAAAACATTTGAAAACGGACCATTTTCCACATTTCTGAAGCATGACGTAATGGGGGGGTGTTATCTCTTTTGTCGAAAATCAGCCGTTTTTGCTCTAACATTAAATGCCTCCAAATGGTATTTAATTAACTTCCCGGGGTGAAGAAACCCTTTTTGAGAACTCAGAGTGAGTAAATTGGCCATTTTCATGCACTTTTAACCATTCCATAAATCTTGTGTTTTGGGCCCCTGGAAGCATGAAAATCACTTTAAACATGCTAATTTTAGCTCTAACACTGATGATCCACCTACAAATGTGAACTGACGTTCAAAAATGAAACATTTGAAAACGGACCATTTTCCACATTTCTGAAGCATGACGTAATGGGGGGGTGTTATCTCTTTTGTCGAAAATCAGCCGTTTTTGCTCTAACATTAAATGCCTCCAAATGGTATTTAATTAACTTCCCGGGGTGAAGAAACCCTTTTTGAGAACTCAGAGTGAGTAAATTGGCCATTTTCATGCACTTTTAACCATTCCATAAATCTTGTGTTTTGGGCCCCTGGAAGCATGAAAATCACTTTAAACATGCTAATTTTAGCTCTAACACTGATGATCCACCTACAAATGTGAACTGACGTTCAAAAATAAAACATTTGAAAACGGACCATTTTCCACATTTCTGAAGCATGACGTAATGGGGGGGTGTTATCTCTTTTGTCGAAAATCAGCCGTTTTTGCTCGAACATTAAATGCCTCCAAATGGTATTTAATTAACTTCCCGAGCCCCTGGAAGTATGAAAATCACTTTAAACATGCTAATTTTAGCTCTAACACTGATGATCCACCTACAAATGTGAACTGACGTTCAAAAATAAAACATTTGAAAACGGACCATTTTCCACATTTCTGAAGCATGACGTAATGGGGGGGTGTTATCTCTTTTGTCGAAAATCAGCCGTTTTTGCTCGAACATTAAATGCCTCCAAATGGTATTTAATTAACTTCCCGAGCCCCTGGAAGCATGAAAATCACTTTAAACATGCTAATTTTAGCTCTAACACTGATGATCCACCTACAAATGTGAACTGACGTTCAAAAATAAAACATTTGAAAACGGACCATTTTCCACATTTCTGAAGCATGACGTAATGGGGGGGTGTTTTCTCTTTTGTCGAAAATCTGCCGTTTTTGCTCGAACATTAAATGCCTCCAAATGGTATTTATTTCACTTCCCAAGCCCCTGGAAGCATGAAAATCACTTTAAACATGCTAATTTTAGCTCTAACACTGATGATCCACCTACAAATGTGAACTGACGTTCAAAAATGAAACATTTGAAAACGGACCATTTTCCACATTTCTGAAGCATGACGTAATGGGGGGGTGTTATCTCTTTTGTCGAAAATCAGCCGTTTTTGCTCTAACATTAAATGCCTCCAAATGGTATTTAATTAACTTCCCGGGGTGAAGAAACCCTTTTTGAGAACTCAGAGTGAGTAAATTGGCCATTTTCATGCACTTTTAACCATTCCATAAATCTTGTGTTTTGGGCCCCTGGAAGCATGAAAATCACTTTAACATGCTAATTTTAGCTCTAACACTGATGATCCACCTACAAATGTGAACTGACGTTCAAAAATAAAACATTTGAAAACGGACCATTTTCCACATTTCTGAAGCATGACGTAATGGGGGGGTGTTATCTCTTTTGTCGAAAATCAGCCGTTTTTGCTCGAACATTAAATTCCTCCAAATAGTATTTAATTAACTTCCCGAGCCCCTGGAAGCATGAAAATCACTTTAAACATGCTAATTTTAGCTCTAACACTGATGATCCACCTACAAATGTGAACTGACGTTCAAAAATAAAACATTTGAAAACGGACCATTTTCCACATTTCTGAAGCATGACGTAATGGGGGGGTGTTATCTCTTTTGTCGAAAATCAGCCGTTTTTGCTCTAACATTAAATGCCTCCAAATGGTATTTAATTAACTTCCCGGGGTGAAGAAACCCTTTTTGAGAACTCAGAGTGAGTAAATTGGCCATTTTCATGCACTTTTAACCATTCCATAAATCTTGTGTTTTGGGCCCCTGGAAGCATGAAAATCACTTTAAACATGCTAATTTTAGCTCTAACACTGATGATCCACCTACAAATGTGAACTGACGTTCAAAAATAAAACATTTGAAAACGGACCATTTTCCACATTTCTGAAGCATGACGTAATGGGGGGGTGTTATCTCTTTTGTCGAAAATCAGCCGTTTTTGCTCTAACATTAAATGCCTCCAAATGGTATTTAATTAACTTCCCGGGGTGAAGAAACCCTTTTTGAGAACTCAGAGTGAGTAAATTGGCCATTTTCATGCACTTTTAACCATTCCATAAATCTTGTGTTTTGGGCCCCTGGAAGCATGAAAATCACTTTAAACATGCTAATTTTAGCTCTAACACTGATGATCCACCTACAAATGTGAACTGACGTTCAAAAATAAAACATTTGAAAACGGACCATTTTCCACATTTCTGAAGCATGATGTAATGGGGGGGTGTTATCTCTTTTGTCGAAAATCAGCCGTTTTTGCTCGAACATTAAATGCCTCCAAATGGTATTTATTTCACTTCCCGAGCCCCTGGAAGCATGAAAATCACTTTAAACATGCTAATTTTAGCTCTAACACTGATGATCCACCTACAAATGTGAACTTACGTTCAAAAATAAAACATTTGAAAACGGACCATTTTCCACATTTCTGAAGCATGACGTAATGGGGGGGTGTTATCTCTTTTGTCGAAAATCAGCCGTTTTTGCTCGAACATTAAATGCCTCCAAATGGTATTTAATTAACTTCCCGGGGTGAAGAAACCCTTTTTGAGAACTCAGAGTGAGTAAATTGGCCATTTTCATGCACTTTTAACCATTCCATAAATCTTGTGTTTTGGGCCCCAAGAAGCATGAAAATCACTTTAAACATGCTAATTTTAGCTCTAACACTGATGATCCGCCTACAAATGTGAACTGACGTTCAAAAATGAAACATTTGAAAACGGACCATTTTCCACATTTCTGAAGCATGACGTAATGGGGGGGTGTTATCTCTTTTGTCGAAAATCAGCCGTTTTTGCTCGAACATTAAATGCCTCCAAATGGTATTTAATTAACTTCCCGGGGTGAAGAAACCCTTTTTGAGAACTCAGAGTGAGTAAATTGGCCATTTTCATGCACTTTTAACCATTCCATAAATCTTGTGTTTTGGGCCCCTGGAAGCATGAAAATCACTTTAAACATGCTAATTTTAGCTCTAACACTGATGATCCACCTACAAATGTGAACTGACGTTCAAAAATAAAACATTTGAAAACGGACCATTTTCCACATTTCTGAAGCATGACGTAATGGGGGGGTGTTATCTCTTTTGTCGAAAATCAGCCGTTTTTGCTCGAACACTAAATGCCTCCAAATGGTATTTATTTCACTTCCCGAGCCCCTGGAAGCATGAAAATCACTTTAAACATGCTAATTTTAGCTCTAACACTGATGATCCACCTACAAATGTGAACTGACGTTCAAAAATGAAACATTTGAAAACGGACCATTTTCCACATTTCTGAAGCATGACGTAATGGGGGGGTGTTATCTCTTTTGTGGAAAATCAGCCGTTTTTGCTCTAACATTAAATGCCTCCAAATGGTATTTAATTAACTTCCCGGGGTGAAGAAACCCTTTTTGAGAACTCAGAGTGAGTAAATTGGCCATTTTCATGCACTTTTAACCATTCCATAAATCTTGTGTTTTGGGCCCCTGGAAGCATGAAAATCACTTTAAACATGCTAATTTTAGCTCTAACACTGATGATCCACCTACAAATGTGAACTGACGTTCAAAAATGAAACATTTGAAAACGGACCATTTTCCACATTTCTGAAGCATGACGTAATGGGGGGGTGTTATCTCTTTTGTCGAAAATCTGCCGTTTTTGCTCGAACATTAAATGCCTCCAAATGGTATTTAATTAACTTCCCGAGCCCCTGGAAGCATGAAAATCACTTTAAACATGCTAATTTTAGCTCTAACACTGATGATCCACCTACAAATGTGAACTGACGTTCAAAAATAAAACATTTGAAAACGGACCATTTTCCACATTTCTGAAGCATGACGTAATGGGGGGGGTGTTATCTCTTTTGTCGAAAATCAGCCGTTTTTGCTCGAACATTAAATGCCTCCAAATGGTATTTAATTAACTTCCCGAGCCCCTGGAAGCATGAAAATCACTTTAAACATGCTAATTTTTGCTCTAACACTGATGATCCACCTACAAATGTGAACTGACGTTCAAAAATAAAACATTTGAAAACGGACTATTTTCCACATTTCTGAAGCATGACGTAATGGGGGGGTGTTATCTCTTTTGTCGAAAATCAGCCGTTTTTGCTCTAACATTAAATGCCTCCAAATGGTATTTAATTAACTTCCCGAGCCCCTGGAAGCATGAAAATCACTTTAAACATGCTAATTTTAGCTCTAACACTGATGATCCACCTACAAATGTGAACTGACGTTCAAAAAGAAAACATTTGAAAACGGACCATTTTCCACATTTCTGAAGCATGACGTAATGGGGGGGTGTTATCTCTTTTGTCGAAAATCAGCCGTTTTTGCTCGAACATTAAATGCCTCCAAATGGTATTTATTAAGTGTGGGCGGCCAGCTACGCTCCGTCTGCGGAGTGTGCGTAGTGCCGCCTACTCCGCATTTTGCGGAGCTGGCGGAGCCAGGCGGCACTACGCACGCTCCGCAGACGGAGCGTAGCTGGCCGCCACCCGCCTCCCTCCCGCCCTCCCTAAATACTTTAAAATAAAGGAACACAATAATTTTAAAAGCACTTACCTTGCCGCCGCTGGCCGCCGCGTTCCCCGGGGCTCCTTATCTTCCGTCTTCCGTATTTTTCAATAATGCGCATGCGCGGGCGGCCGCGCATGCGCATTTTCACGTGAAAATGCGCATGCGCGGCCGCCCGCGCATGCGCATTATTGAAAAATACGGAAGACGGAAGATAAGGAGCCCCGGGGAACGCGGCGGCAAGGTAAGTGCTTTTAAAATTATTGTGTTCCTTTATTTTAAAGTATTTAGGGAGGGCGGGAGGGAGGCGGGTGGCGGGGCTGGCGGCCAGTGGTTTTGCGGAGTGGGGCTACGCGGAGTGCGGAGGTGGGCGTAGTTTCTCGCCCACTTCGCGTAGCTCCGCGAAGCCCCACTCCGCAAACTCCGCCCAGGGTTAGTATTTATTTCACTTCCCGAGCCCCTGGAAGCATGAAAATCACTTTAAACATGCTAATTTTAGCTCTAACACTGATGATCCAACCAACAAATGTGAACTTACGTTCAAAAATAAAACATTTGAAAACGGACCATTTTCCACATTTCTGAAGCATGACGTAATGGGGGGGTGTTATCTCTTTTGTCGAAAATCAGCCGTTTTTGCTCGAACATTAAATGCCTCCAAATGGTATTTAATTAACTTCCCGAGCCCCTGGAAGCATGAAAATCACTTTAAACATGCTAATTTTAGCTCTAACACTGATGATCCACCTACAAATGTGAACTGACGTTCAAAAATAAAACATTTGAAAACGGACCATTTTCCACATTTCTGAAGCATGACGTAATGGGGGGGTGTTATCTCTTTTGTGGAAAATCAGCCGTTTTTGCTCGAACATTAAATGCCTCCAAATGGTATTTAATTAACTTCCCGGGGTGAAGAAACCCTTTTTGAGAACTCAGAGTGAGTAAATTGGCCATTTTCATGCACTTTTAACAATTCCATAAATCTAGTGTTTTGGGCCCCTGGAAGCATGAAAATCACTTTAAACATGCTAATTTTAGCTCTAACACTGATGATCCACCTACAAATGTGAACTGACGTTCAAAAATGAAACATTTGAAAACGGACCATTTTCCACATTTCTGAAGCATGACGTAATGGGGGGGTGTTATCTCTTTTGTCGAAAATCAGCCGTTTTTGCTCTAACATTAAATGCCTCCAAATGGTATTTAATTAACTTCCCGGGGTGAAGAAACCCTTTTTGAGAACTCAGAGTGAGTAAATTGGCCATTTTCATGCACTTTTAACCATTCCATAAATCTTGTGTTTTGGGCCCCTGGAAGCATGAAAATCACTTTAAACATGCTAATTTTAGCTCTAACACTGATGATCCACCTACAAATGTGAACTGACGTTCAAAAATAAAACATTTGAAAACTGACCATTTTCCACATTTCTGAAGCATGACGTAATGGGGGGGTGTTATCTCTTTTGTCGAAAATCAGCCGTTTTTGCTCTAACATTAAATGCCTCCAAATGGTATTTAATTAACTTCCCGGGGTGAAGAAACCCTTTTTGAGAACTCAGAGTGAGTAAATTGGCCATTTTCATGCACTTTTAACCATTCCATAAATCTTGTGTTTTGGGCCCCTGGAAGCATGAAAATCACTTTAAACATGCTAATTTTAGCTCTAACACTGATGATCCACCTACAAATGTGAACTGACGTTCAAAAATAAAACATTTGAAAACGGACCATTTTCCACATTTCTGAAGCATGACGTAATGGGGGGGTGTTATCTCTTTTGTCGAAAATCAGCCGTTTTTGCTCGAACATTAAATGCCTCCAAATGGTATTTAATTAACTTCCCGAGCCCCTGGAAGCATGAAAATCACTTTAAACATGCTAATTTTAGCTCTAACACTGATGATCCACCTACAAATGTGAACTGACGTTCAAAAATAAAACATTTGAAAACGGACCATTTTCCACATTTCTGAAGCATGACGTAATGGGGGGGTGTTATCTCTTTTGTCGAAAATCAGCCGTTTTTGCTCTAACATTAAATGCCTCCAAATGGTATTTAATTAACTTCCCGGGGTGAAGAAACCCTTTTTGAGAACTCAGAGTGAGTAAATTGGCCATTTTCATGCACTTTTAACCATTCCATAAATCTTGTGTTTTGGGCCCCTGGAAGCATGAAAATCACTTTAAACATGCTAATTTTAGCTCTAACACTGATGATCCACCTACAAATGTGAACTGACGTTCAAAAATGAAACATTTGAAAACGGACCATTTTCCACATTTCTGAAGCATGACGTAATGGGGGGGTGTTATCTCTTTTGTCGAAAATCAGCCGTTTTTGCTCTAACATTAAATGCCTCCAAATGGTATTTAATTAACTTCCCGGGGTGAAGAAACCCTTTTTGAGAACTCAGAGTGAGTAAATTGGCCATTTTCATGCACTTTTAACCATTCCATAAATCTTGTGTTTTGGGCCCCTGGAAGCATGAAAATCACTTTAAACATGCTAATTTTAGCTCTAACACTGATGATCCACCTACAAATGTGAACTGACGTTCAAAAATAAAACATTTGAAAACGGACCATTTTCCACATTTCTGAAGCATGATGTAATGGGGGGGTGTTATCTCTTTTGTGGAAAATCAGCCTTTTTTGCTCGAACATTAAATGCCTCCAAATGGTATTTATTTCACTTCCCGAGCCCCTGGAAGCATGAAAATCACTTTAAACATGCTAATTTTAGCTCTAACACTGATGATCCACCTACAAATGTGAACTGACGTTCAAAAATAAAACATTTGAAAACGGACCATTTTCCACATTTCTGAAGCATGACCTAATGGGGGGGTGTTATCTCTTTTGTCGAAAATCAGCCGTTTTTGCTCTAACATTAAATGCCTCCAAATGGTATTTAATTAACTTCCCGGGGTGAAGAAACCCTTTTTGATAACTCAGAGTGAGTAAATTGGCCATTTTCATGCACTTTTAACCATTCCATAAATCTTGTGTTTTGGGCCCCTGGAAGCATGAAAATCACTTTAAACATGCTAATTTTAGCTCTAACACTGATGATCCACCTACAAATGTGAACTGACGTTCAAAAATAAAACATTTGAAAACGGACCATTTTCCACATTTCTGAAGCATGACGTAATGGGGGGTGTTATCTCTTTTGTCGAAAATCAGCCGTTTTTGCTCGAACATTAAATGCCTCCAAATGGTATTTAATTAACTTCCCGAGCCCCTGGAAGCATGAAAATCACTTTAAACATGCTAATTTTAGCTCTAACACTGATGATCCACCTACAAATGTGAACTGACGTTCAAAAATAAAACATTTGAAAACGGACCATTTTCCACATTTCTGAAGCATGACGTAATGGGGGGGTGTTATCTCTTTTGTCGAAAATCAGCCGTTTTTGCTCGAACATTAACTGCCTCCAAATGGTATTTAATTAACTTCCGGAGCCCCTGGAAGCATGAAAATCACTTTAAACATGCTAATTTTAGCTCTAACACTGATGATCCACCTACAAATGTGAACTGACGTTCAAAAATAAAACATTTGAAAACGGACCATTTTCCACATTTCTGAAGCATGACGTAATGGGGGTGTTATCTCTTTTGTCAAAAATCAGCCGTTTTTGCTCGAACATTAAATGCCTCCAAATGGTATTTATTTCACTTCCCGAGCCCCTGGAAGCATGAAAATCACTTTAAACATGCTAATTTTAGCTCTAACACTGATGATCCACCTACAAATGTGAACTGACGTTCAAAAATAAAACATTTGAAAACGGACCATTTTCCACATTTCTGAAGCATGACGTAATGGGGGGGTGTTATCTCTTTTGTCGAAAATCAGCCGTTTTTGCTCGAACATTAAATGCCTCCAAATGGTATTTAATTAACTTCCCGAGCCCCTGGAAGCATGAAAATCACTTTAAACATGCTAATTTTAGCTCTAACACTGATGATCCACCTACAAATGTGAACTGACGTTCAAAAATAAAACATTTGAAAACGGACCATTTTCCACATTTCTGAAGCATGACGTAATGGGGGGGTGTTATCTCTTTTGTCAAAAATCTGCCGTTTTTGCTCTAACATTAAATGCCTCCAAATGGTATTTAATTAACTTCCCGGGGTGAAGAAACCCTTTTTGAGAACTCAGAGTGAGTAAATTGGCCATTTTCATGCACTTTTAACCATTCCATAAATCTTGTGTTTTGGGCCCCTGGAAGCATGAAAATCACTTTAAACATGCTAATTTTAGCTCTAACACTGATGATCCACCTACAAATGTGAACTGACGTTCAAAAATAAAACATTTGAAAACGGACCATTTTCCACATTTCTGAAGCATGACGTAATGGGGGGGTGTTATCTCTTTTGTCGAAAATCAGCCGTTTTTGCTCGAACATTAAATGCCTCCAAATGGTATTTAATTAACTTCCCGGGGTGAAGAAACCCTTTTTGAGAACTCAGAGTGAGTAAATTGGCCATTTTCATGCACTTTTAACCATTCCATAAATCTTGTGTTTTGGGCCCCTGGAAGCATGAAAATCACTTTAAACATGCTAATTTTAGCTCTAACACTGATGATCCACCTACAAATGTGAACTGACGTTCAAAAATAAAACATTTGAAAACGGACCATTTTCCACATTTCTGAAGCATGACGTAATGGGGGGGTGTTATCTCTTTTGTCGAAAATCAGCCGTTTTTGCTCGAACATTAAATGCCTCCAAATGGTATTTAATTAACTTCCCGAGCCCCTGGAAGCATGAAAATCACTTTAAACATGCTAATTTTAGCTCTAACACTGATGATCCACCTACAAATGTGAACTGACGTTCAAAAATAAAACATTTGAAAACGGACCATTTTCCTTATTTCTGAAGCATGACGTAATGGGGGGGTGTTATCTCTTTTGTCGAAAATCAGCCGTTTTTGCTCGAACATTAAATGCCTCCAAATGGTATTTAATTAACTTCCCGAGCCCCTGGAAGTATGAAAATCACTTTAAACATGCTAATTTTAGCTCTAACACTGATGATCCACCTACAAATGTGAACTGACGTTCAAAAATAAAACATTTGAAAACGGACCATTTTCCACATTTCTGAAGCATGACGTAATGGGGGGGTGTTATCTCTTTTGTCGAAAATCAGCCGTTTTTGCTCGAACATTAAATGCCTCCAAATGGTATTTAATTAACTTCCCGAGCCCCTGGAAGCATGAAAATCACTTTAAACATGCTAATTTTAGCTCTAACACTGATGATCCACCTACAAATGTGAACTGACGTTCAAAAATAAAACATTTGAAAACGGACCATTTTCCACATTTCTGAAGCATGACGTAATGGGGGGGTGTTATCTCTTTTGTCGAAAATCAGCCGTTTTTGCTCGAACATTAAATGCCTCCAAATGGTATTTATTTCACTTCCCGAGCCCCTGGAAGCATGAAAATCACTTTAAACATGCTAATTTTAGCTCTAACACTGATGATCCACCTACAAATGTGAACTGACGTTCAAAAATGAAACATTTGAAAACGGACCATTTTCCACATTTCTGAAGCATGACGTAATGGGGGGGTGTTATCTCTTTTGTCGAAAATCAGCCGTTTTTGCTCTAACATTAAATGCCTCCAAATGGTATTTAATTAACTTCCCGGGGTGAAGAAACCCTTTTTGAGAACTCAGAGTGAGTTAATTGGCCATTTTCATGCACTTTTAACCATTCCATAAATCTTGTGTTTTGGGCCCCTGGAAGCATGAAAATCACTTTAAACAGGCTAATTTTAGCTCTAACACTGATGATCCACCTACAAATGTGAACTGACGTTAAAAAATAAAACATTTGAAAACGGACCATTTTCCACATTTCTGAAGCATGACGTAATGGGGGGGTGTTATCTCTTTTGTCGAAAATCAGACGTTTTTGCTCGAACATTAAATTCCTCCAAATAGTATTTAATTAACTTCCCGAGCCCCTGGAAGCATGAAAATCACTTTAAACATGCGAATTTTAGCTCTAACACTGATGATCCACCTACAAATGTGAACTGACGTTCAAAAATAAAACATTTGAAAACGGACCATTTTCCACATTTCTGAAGCATGACGTAATGGGGGGGTGTTATCTCTTTTGTCGAAAATCAGCCGTTTTTGCTCTAACATTAAATGCCTCCAAATGGTATTTAATTAACTTCCCGGGGTGAAGAAACCCTTTTTGAGAACTCAGAGTGAGTAAATTGGCCATTTTCATGCACTTTTAACCATTCCATAAATCTTGTGTTTTGGGCCCCTGGAAGCATGAAAATCACTTTAAACATGCTAATTTTAGCTCTAACACTGATGATCCACCTACAAATGTGAACTGACGTTCAAAAATGAAACATTTGAAAACGGACCATTTTCCACATTTCTGAAGCATGACGTAATGGGGGGGTGTTATCTCTTTTGTCGAAAATCAGCCGTTTTTGCTCTAACATTAAATGCCTCCAAATGGTATTTAATTAACTTCCCGGGGTGAAGAAACCCTTTTTGAGAACTCAGAGTGAGTAAATTGGCCATTTTCATGCACTTTTAACCATTCCATAAATCTTGTGTTTTGGGCCCCTGGAAGCATGAAAATCACTTTAAACATGCTAATTTTAGCTCTAACACTGATGATCCACCTACAAATGTGAACTGACGTTCAAAAATAAAACATTTGAAAACGGACCATTTTCCACATTTCTGAAGCATGATGTAATGGGGGGGTGTTATCTCTTTTGTGGAAAATCAGCCTTTTTTGCTCGAACATTAAATGCCTCCAAATGGTATTTATTTCACTTCCCGAGCCCCTGGAAGCATGAAAATCACTTTAAACATGCTAATTTTAGCTCTAACACTGATGATCCACCTACAAATGTGAACTGACGTTCAAAAATAAAACATTTGAAAACGGACCATTTTCCACATTTCTGAAGCATGACCTAATGGGGGGGTGTTATCTCTTTTGTCGAAAATCAGCCGTTTTTGCTCTAACATTAAATGCCTCCAAATGGTATTTAATTAACTTCCCGGGGTGAAGAAACCCTTTTTGATAACTCAGAGTGAGTAAATTGGCCATTTTCATGCACTTTTAACCATTCCATAAATCTTGTGTTTTGGGCCCCTGGAAGCATGAAAATCACTTTAAACATGCTAATTTTAGCTCTAACACTGATGATCCACCTACAAATGTGAACTGACGTTCAAAAATAAAACATTTGAAAACGGACCATTTTCCACATTTCTGAAGCATGACGTAATGGGGGGTGTTATCTCTTTTGTCGAAAATCAGCCGTTTTTGCTCGAACATTAAATGCCTCCAAATGGTATTTAATTAACTTCCCGAGCCCCTGGAAGCATGAAAATCACTTTAAACATGCTAATTTTAGCTCTAACACTGATGATCCACCTACAAATGTGAACTGACGTTCAAAAATAAAACATTTGAAAACGGACCATTTTCCACATTTCTGAAGCATGACGTAATGGGGGGGTGTTATCTCTTTTGTCGAAAATCAGCCGTTTTTGCTCGAACATTAACTGCCTCCAAATGGTATTTAATTAACTTCCGGAGCCCCTGGAAGCATGAAAATCACTTTAAACATGCTAATTTTAGCTCTAACACTGATGATCCACCTACAAATGTGAACTGACGTTCAAAAATAAAACATTTGAAAACGGACCATTTTCCACATTTCTGAAGCATGACGTAATGGGGGTGTTATCTCTTTTGTCAAAAATCAGCCGTTTTTGCTCGAACATTAAATGCCTCCAAATGGTATTTATTTCACTTCCCGAGCCCCTGGAAGCATGAAAATCACTTTAAACATGCTAATTTTAGCTCTAACACTGATGATCCACCTACAAATGTGAACTGACGTTCAAAAATAAAACATTTGAAAACGGACCATTTTCCACATTTCTGAAGCATGACGTAATGGGGGGGTGTTATCTCTTTTGTCGAAAATCAGCCGTTTTTGCTCGAACATTAAATGCCTCCAAATGGTATTTAATTAACTTCCCGAGCCCCTGGAAGCATGAAAATCACTTTAAACATGCTAATTTTAGCTCTAACACTGATGATCCACCTACAAATGTGAACTGACGTTCAAAAATAAAACATTTGAAAACGGACCATTTTCCACATTTCTGAAGCATGACGTAATGGGGGGGTGTTATCTCTTTTGTCAAAAATCTGCCGTTTTTGCTCTAACATTAAATGCCTCCAAATGGTATTTAATTAACTTCCCGGGGTGAAGAAACCCTTTTTGAGAACTCAGAGTGAGTAAATTGGCCATTTTCATGCACTTTTAACCATTCCATAAATCTTGTGTTTTGGGCCCCTGGAAGCATGAAAATCACTTTAAACATGCTAATTTTAGCTCTAACACTGATGATCCACCTACAAATGTGAACTGACGTTCAAAAATGAAACATTTGAAAACGGACCATTTTCCACATTTCTGAAGCATGACGTAATGGGGGGGTGTTATCTCTTTTGTCGAAAATCAGCCGTTTTTGCTCGAACATTAAATGCCTCCAAATGGTATTTAATTAACTTCCCGGGGTGAAGAAACCCTTTTTGAGAACTCAGAGTGAGTAAATTGGCCATTTTCATGCACTTTTAACCATTCCATAAATCTTGTGTTTTGGGCCCCTGGAAGCATGAAAATCACTTTAAACATGCTAATTTTAGCTCTAACACTGATGATCCACCTACAAATGTGAACTGACGTTCAAAAATAAAACATTTGAAAACGGACCATTTTCCACATTTCTGAAGCATGACGTAATGGGGGGGTGTTATCTCTTTTGTCGAAAATCAGCCGTTTTTGCTCGAACATTAAATGCCTCCAAATGGTATTTAATTAACTTCCCGAGCCCCTGGAAGCATGAAAATCACTTTAAACATGCTAATTTTAGCTCTAACACTGATGATCCACCTACAAATGTGAACTGACGTTCAAAAATAAAACATTTGAAAACGGACCATTTTCCTTATTTCTGAAGCATGACGTAATGGGGGGGTGTTATCTCTTTTGTCGAAAATCAGCCGTTTTTGCTCGAACATTAAATGCCTCCAAATGGTATTTAATTAACTTCCCGAGCCCCTGGAAGTATGAAAATCACTTTAAACATGCTAATTTTAGCTCTAACACTGATGATCCACCTACAAATGTGAACTGACGTTCAAAAATAAAACATTTGAAAACGGACCATTTTCCACATTTCTGAAGCATGACGTAATGGGGGGGTGTTATCTCTTTTGTCGAAAATCAGCCGTTTTTGCTCGAACATTAAATGCCTCCAAATGGTATTTAATTAACTTCCCGAGCCCCTGGAAGCATGAAAATCACTTTAAACATGCTAATTTTAGCTCTAACACTGATGATCCACCTACAAATGTGAACTGACGTTCAAAAATAAAACATTTGAAAACGGACCATTTTCCACATTTCTGAAGCATGACGTAATGGGGGGGTGTTATCTCTTTTGTCGAAAATCAGCCGTTTTTGCTCGAACATTAAATGCCTCCAAATGGTATTTATTTCACTTCCCGAGCCCCTGGAAGCATGAAAATCACTTTAAACATGCTAATTTTAGCTCTAACACTGATGATCCACCTACAAATGTGAACTGACGTTCAAAAATGAAACATTTGAAAACGGACCATTTTCCACATTTCTGAAGCATGACGTAATGGGGGGGTGTTATCTCTTTTGTCGAAAATCAGCCGTTTTTGCTCTAACATTAAATGCCTCCAAATGGTATTTAATTAACTTCCCGGGGTGAAGAAACCCTTTTTGAGAACTCAGAGTGAGTTAATTGGCCATTTTCATGCACTTTTAACCATTCCATAAATCTTGTGTTTTGGGCCCCTGGAAGCATGAAAATCACTTTAAACAGGCTAATTTTAGCTCTAACACTGATGATCCACCTACAAATGTGAACTGACGTTAAAAAATAAAACATTTGAAAACGGACCATTTTCCACATTTCTGAAGCATGACGTAATGGGGGGGTGTTATCTCTTTTGTCGAAAATCAGCCGTTTTTGCTCGAACATTAAATTCCTCCAAATAGTATTTAATTAACTTCCCGAGCCCCTGGAAGCATGAAAATCACTTTAAACATGCTAATTTTAGCTCTAACACTGATGATCCACCTACAAATGTGAACTGACGTTCAAAAATAAAACATTTGAAAACGGACCATTTTCCACATTTCTGAAGCATGACGTAATGGGGGGGTGTTATCTCTTTTGTCGAAAATCAGCTGTTTTTGCTCGAACATTAAATGCCTCCAAATGGTATTTAATTAACTTCCCGAGCCCCTGGAAGCATGAAAATCACTTTAAACATGCTAATTTTAGCTCTAACACTGATGATCCACCTACAAATGTGAACTGACGTTCAAAAATAAAACATTTGAAAATGGACCATTTTCCACATTTCTGAAGCATGACGTAATGGGGGGGTGTTATCTCTTTTGTCGAAAATCAGCCGTTTTTGCTCGAACATTAAATGCCTCCAAATGGTATTTAATTAACTTCCCGAGCCCCTGGAAGCATGAAAATCACTTTAAACATGCTAATTTTAGCTCTAACACTGATGATCCACCTACAAATGTGAACTGACGTTCAAAAATAAAACATTTGAAAATGGACCATTTTCCACATTTCTGAAGCATGACGTAATGGGGGGGTGTTATCTCTTTTGTCGAAAATCAGCCGTTTTTGCTCGAACATTAAATGCCTCCAAATGGTATTTAATTAACTTCCCGAGCCCCTGGAAGCATGAAAATCACTTTAAACATGCTAATTTTAGCTCTAACACTGATGATCCACCTACAAATGTGAACTGACGTTCAAAAATAAAACATTTGAAAACGGACCATTTTCCACATTTCTGAAGCATGACGTAATGGGGGGGTGTTATCTCTTTTGTCGAAAATCAGCCGTTTTTGCTCGAACATTAAATGCCTCCAAATGGTATTTATTTCACTTCCC
This sequence comes from Lissotriton vulgaris, assembly GCF_964263255.1. Taxonomy (NCBI): domain Eukaryota; kingdom Metazoa; phylum Chordata; class Amphibia; order Caudata; family Salamandridae; genus Lissotriton; species Lissotriton vulgaris. The sequence goes on along the minus strand of NW_028253923.1, from coordinate 293,975 downwards.
GAGCCCCTGGAAGCATGAAAATCACTTTAAACATGCTAATTTTAGCTCTAACACTGATGATCCACCTACAAATGTGAACTGACGTTCAAAAATGAAACATTTGAAAACGGACCATTTTCCACATTTCTGAAGCATGACGTAATGGGGGGGTGTTATCTCTTTTGTCGAAAATCAGCCGTTTTTGCTCTAACATTAAATGCCTCCAAATGGTATTTAATTAACTTCCCGGGGTGAAGAAACCCTTTTTGAGAACTCAGAGTGAGTAAATTGGCCATTTTCATGCACTTTTAACCATTCCATAAATCTTGTGTTTTGGGCCCCAAGAAGCATGAAAATCACTTTAAACATGCTAATTTTAGCTCTAACACTGATGATCCACCTACAAATGTGAACTGACGTTCAAAAATAAAACATTTGAAAACGGACCATTTTCCACATTTCTGAAGCATGACGTAATGGGGGGGTGTTATCTCTTTTGTCGAAAATCAGCCGTTTTTGCTCGAACATTAAATGCCTCCAAATGGAATTTAATTAACTTCCCGAGCCCCTGGAAGCATGAAAATCACTTTAAACATGCTAATTTTAGCTCTAACACTGATGATCCACCTACAAATGTGAACTGACGTTCAAAAATAAAACATTTGAAAACGGACCATTTTCCACATTTCTGAAGCATGACGTAATGGGGGGGTGTTATCTCTTTTGTCGAAAATCAGCCGTTTTTGCTCTAACATTAAATGCCTCCATATGGTATTTAATTAACTTCCCGGGGTGAAGAAACCCTTTTTGAGAACTCAGAGTGAGTAAATTGGCCATTTTCATGCACTTTTAACCATTCCATAAATCTTGTATTTTGGGCCCCTGGAAGCATGAAAATCACTTTAAACATGCTAATTTTAGCTCTAACACTGATGATCCACCTACAAATGTGAACTGACGTTCAAAAATAAAACATTTGAAAACGGACCATTTTCCACATTTCTGAAGCATGACGTAATGGGGGGGTGTTATCTCTTTTGTCGAAAATCAGTCGTTTTTGCTCGAACATTAAATGCCTCCAAATGGTATTTAATTAACTTCCCGAGCCCCTGGAAGCATGAAAATCACTTTAAACATGCTAATTTTAGCTCTAACACTGATGATCCACCTACAAATGTGAACTGACGTTCAAAAATAAAACATTTGAAAACGGACCATTTTCTACATTTCTGAAGCATGACGTAATGGGGGGGTGTTATCTCTTTTGTCGAAAATCAGCCGTTTTTGCTCGAACATTAAATGCCTCCAAATGGTATTTAATTAACTTCCCGAGCCCCTGGAAGCATGAAAATCACTTTAAACATGCTAATTTTAGCTCTAACACTGATGATCCACCTACAAATGTGAACTGACGTTCAAAAATAAAACATTTGAAAACGGACCATTTTCCACATTTCTGAAGCATGACGTAATGGGGGGGGTGTTATCTCTTTTGTCGAAAATCAGCCGTTTTTGCTCGAACATTAAATGCCTCCAAATGGTATTTATTTCACTTCCCAAGCCCCTGGAAGCATGAAAATCACTTTAAACATGCTAATTTTAGCTCTAACACTGATGATCCACCTACAAATGTGAACTGGCGTTCAAAAATAAAACATTTGAAAACGGACCATTTTCCACATTTCTGAAGCATGACGTAATGGGGGGGGTGTTATCTCTTTTGTCGAAAATCAGCCGTTTTTGCTCTAACATTAAATGCCTACAAATGGTATTTAATTAACTTCCCGGGGTGAAGAAACCCTTTTTGAGAACTCAGAGTGAGTAAATTGGCCATTTTCATGCACTTTTAACCATTCCATAAATCTTGTGTTTTGGGCCCCTGGAAGCATGAAAATCACTTTAAACATGCTAATTTTAGCTCTAACACAGATGATCCACCTACAAATGTGAACTGACGTTCAAAAATAAAACATTTGAAAACGGACCATTTTCCACATTTCTGAAGCATGACGTAATGGGGGGGTGTTATCTCTTTTGTCGAAAATCAGCCGTTTTTGCTCTAACATTAAATGCCTCCAAATGGTATTTAATTAACTTCCCGGGGTGAAGAAACCCTTTTTGAGAACTCAGAGTGAGTAAATTGGCCATTTTCATGCACTTTTAACCATTCCATAAATCTTGTGTTTTGGGCCCCTGGAAGCATGAAAATCACTTTAAACATGCTAATTTTAGCTCTAACACTGATGATCTACCTACAAATGTGAACTGACGTTCAAAAATAAAACATTTGAAAACGGACCATTTTCCACATTTCTGAAGCATGACGTAATGGGGGGGGGTGTTATCTCTTTTGTCGAAAATCAGCCGTTTTTGCTCGAACATTAAATGCCTCCAAATGGTATTTAATTAACTTCCCGAGCCCCTGGAAGCATGAAAATCACTTTAAACATGCTAATTTTAGCTCTAACACTGATGATCCACCTACAAATGTGAACTGACGTTCAAAAATAAAACATTTGAAAACTGACCATTTTCCACATTTCTGAAGCATGACGTAATGGGGGGGTGTTATCTCTTTTGTCGAAAATCAGCCGTTTTTGCTCGAACATTAAATGCCTCCAAATGGTATTTAATTAACTTCCCGGGGTGAAGAAACCCTTTTTGAGAACTCAGAGTGAGTAAATTGGCCATTTTCATGCACTTTTAACCATTCCATAAATCTTGTGTTTTGGGCCCCTGGAAGCATGAAAATCACTTTAAACATGCTAATTTTAGCTCTAACACTGATGATCCACCTACAAATGTGAACTGACGTTCAAAAATAAAACATTTGAAAACGGACCATTTTCCACATTTCTGAAGCATGACGTAATGGGGGGGGTGTTATCTCTTTTGTCGAAAATCAGCCGTTTTTGCTCTAACATTAAATGCCTCCAAATGGTATTTAATTAACTTCCCGGGGTGAAGAAACCCTTTTTGAGAACTCAGAGTGAGTAAATTGGCCATTTTCATGCACTTTTAACCATTCCATAAATCTTGTGTTTTGGGCCCCTGGAAGCATGAAAATCACTTTAAACATGCTAATTTTAGCTCTAACACTGATGATCCACCTACAAATGTGAACTGACGTTCAAAAATAAAACATTTGAAAACGGACCATTTTCCACATTTCTGAAGCATGACGTAATGGGGGGGTGTTATCTCTTTTGTCAAAAATCTGCCGTTTTTGCTCTAACATTAAATGCCTCCAAATGGTATTTAATTAACTTCCCGGGGTGAAGAAACCCTTTTTGAGAACTCAGAGTGAGTAAATTGGCCATTTTCATGCACTTTTAACCATTCCATAAATCTTGTGTTTTGGGCCCCTGGAAGCATGAAAATCACTTTAAACATGCTAATTTTAGCTCTAACACTGATGATCCACCTACAAATGTGAACTGACGTTCAAAAATAAAACATTTGAAAACGGACCATTTTCCACATTTCTGAAGCATGACGTAATGGGGGGGTGTTATCTCTTTTGTCGAAAATCAGCCGTTTTTGCTCGAACATTAAATGCCTCCAAATGGTATTTAATTAACTTCCCGGGGTGAAGAAACCCTTTTTGAGAACTCAGAGTGAGTAAATTGGCCATTTTCATGCACTTTTAACCATTCCATAAATCTTGTGTTTTGGGCCCCTGGAAGCATGAAAATCACTTTAAACATGCTAATTTTAGCTCTAACACTGATGATCCACCTACAAATGTGAACTGACGTTCAAAAATAAAACATTTGAAAACGGACCATTTTCCACATTTCTGAAGCATGACGTAATGGGGGGGTGTTATCTCTTTTGTCGAAAATCAGCCGTTTTTGCTCGAACATTAAATGCCTCCAAATGGTATTTAATTAACTTCCCGAGCCCCTGGAAGCATGAAAATCACTTTAAACATGCTAATTTTAGCTCTAACACTGATGATCCACCTACAAATGTGAACTGACGTTCAAAAATAAAACATTTGAAAACGGACCATTTTCCTTATTTCTGAAGCATGACGTAATGGGGGGGTGTTATCTCTTTTGTCGAAAATCAGCCGTTTTTGCTCGAACATTAAATGCCTCCAAATGGTATTTAATTAACTTCCCGAGCCCCTGGAAGTATGAAAATCACTTTAAACATGCTAATTTTAGCTCTAACACTGATGATCCACCTACAAATGTGAACTGACGTTCAAAAATAAAACATTTGAAAACGGACCATTTTCCACATTTCTGAAGCATGACGTAATGGGGGGGTGTTATCTCTTTTGTCGAAAATCAGCCGTTTTTGCTCGAACATTAAATGCCTCCAAATGGTATTTAATTAACTTCCCGAGCCCCTGGAAGCATGAAAATCACTTTAAACATGCTAATTTTAGCTCTAACACTGATGATCCACCTACAAATGTGAACTGACGTTCAAAAATAAAACATTTGAAAACGGACCATTTTCCACATTTCTGAAGCATGACGTAATGGGGGGGTGTTATCTCTTTTGTCGAAAATCAGCCGTTTTTGCTCGAACATTAAATGCCTCCAAATGGTATTTATTTCACTTCCCGAGCCCCTGGAAGCATGAAAATCACTTTAAACATGCTAATTTTAGCTCTAACACTGATGATCCACCTACAAATGTGAACTGACGTTCAAAAATGAAACATTTGAAAACGGACCATTTTCCACATTTCTGAAGCATGACGTAATGGGGGGGTGTTATCTCTTTTGTCGAAAATCAGCCGTTTTTGCTCTAACATTAAATGCCTCCAAATGGTATTTAATTAACTTCCCGGGGTGAAGAAACCCTTTTTGAGAACTCAGAGTGAGTTAATTGGCCATTTTCATGCACTTTTAACCATTCCATAAATCTTGTGTTTTGGGCCCCTGGAAGCATGAAAATCACTTTAAACAGGCTAATTTTAGCTCTAACACTGATGATCCACCTACAAATGTGAACTGACGTTAAAAAATAAAACATTTGAAAACGGACCATTTTCCACATTTCTGAAGCATGACGTAATGGGGGGGTGTTATCTCTTTTGTCGAAAATCAGCCGTTTTTGCTCGAACATTAAATTCCTCCAAATAGTATTTAATTAACTTCCCGAGCCCCTGGAAGCATGAAAATCACTTTAAACATGCGAATTTTAGCTCTAACACTGATGATCCACCTACAAATGTGAACTGACGTTCAAAAATAAAACATTTGAAAACGGACCATTTTCCACATTTCTGAAGCATGACGTAATGGGGGGGGTGTTATCTCTTTTGTCGAAAATCAGCCGTTTTTGCTCGAACATTAAATTCCTCCAAATAGTATTTAATTAACTTCCCGAGCCCCTGGAAGCATGAAAATCACTTTAAACATGCGAATTTTAGCTCTAACACTGATGATCCACCTACAAATGTGAACTGACGTTCAAAAATAAAACATTTGAAAACGGACCATTTTCCACATTTCTGAAGCATGACGTAATGGGGGGGTGTTATCTCTTTTGTCGAAAATCAGCCGTTTTTGCTCTAACATTAAATGCCTCCAAATGGTATTTAATTAACTTCCCGGGGTGAAGAAACCCTTTTTGAGAACTCAGAGTGAGTAAATTGGCCATTTTCATGCACTTTTAACCATTCCATAAATCTTGTGTTTTGGGCCCCTGGAAGCATGAAAATCACTTTAAACATGCTAATTTTAGCTCTAACACTGATGATCCACCTACAAATGTGAACTGACGTTCAAAAATGAAACATTTGAAAACGGACCATTTTCCACATTTCTGAAGCATGACGTAATGGGGGGGTGTTATCTCTTTTGTCGAAAATCAGCCGTTTTTGCTCTAACATTAAATGCCTCCAAATGGTATTTAATTAACTTCCCGGGGTGAAGAAACCCTTTTTGAGAACTCAGAGTGAGTAAATTGGCCATTTTCATGCACTTTTAACCATTCCATAAATCTTGTGTTTTGGGCCCCTGGAAGCATGAAAATCACTTTAAACATGCTAATTTTAGCTCTAACACTGATGATCCACCTACAAATGTGAACTGACGTTCAAAAATGAAACATTTGAAAACGGACCATTTTCCACATTTCTGAAGCATGACGTAATGGGGGGGTGTTATCTCTTTTGTCGAAAATCAGCCGTTTTTGCTCTAACATTAAATGCCTCCAAATGGTATTTAATTAACTTCCCGGGGTGAAGAAACCCTTTTTGAGAACTCAGAGTGAGTAAATTGGCCATTTTCATGCACTTTTAACCATTCCATAAATCTTGTGTTTTGGGCCCCTGGAAGCATGAAAATCACTTTAAACATGCTAATTTTAGCTCTAACACTGATGATCCACCTACAAATGTGAACTGACGTTCAAAAATAAAACATTTGAAAACGGACCATTTTCCACATTTCTGAAGCATGATGTAATGGGGGGGTGTTATCTCTTTTGTGGAAAATCAGCCTTTTTTGCTCGAACATTAAATGCCTCCAAATGGTATTTATTTCACTTCCCGAGCCCCTGGAAGCATGAAAATCACTTTAAACATGCTAATTTTAGCTCTAACACTGATGATCCACCTACAAATGTGAACTGACGTTCAAAAATAAAACATTTGAAAACGGACCATTTTCCACATTTCTGAAGCATGACCTAATGGGGGGGTGTTATCTCTTTTGTCGAAAATCAGCCGTTTTTGCTCTAACATTAAATGCCTCCAAATGGTATTTAATTAACTTCCCGGGGTGAAGAAACCCTTTTTGATAACTCAGAGTGAGTAAATTGGCCATTTTCATGCACTTTTAACCATTCCATAAATCTTGTGTTTTGGGCCCCTGGAAGCATGAAAATCACTTTAAACATGCTAATTTTAGCTCTAACACTGATGATCCACCTACAAATGTGAACTGACGTTCAAAAATAAAACATTTGAAAACGGACCATTTTCCACATTTCTGAAGCATGACGTAATGGGGGGTGTTATCTCTTTTGTCGAAAATCAGCCGTTTTTGCTCGAACATTAAATGCCTCCAAATGGTATTTAATTAACTTCCCGAGCCCCTGGAAGCATGAAAATCACTTTAAACATGCTAATTTTAGCTCTAACACTGATGATCCACCTACAAATGTGAACTGACGTTCAAAAATAAAACATTTGAAAACGGACCATTTTCCACATTTCTGAAGCATGACGTAATGGGGGGGTGTTATCTCTTTTGTCGAAAATCAGCCGTTTTTGCTCGAACATTAACTGCCTCCAAATGGTATTTAATTAACTTCCGGAGCCCCTGGAAGCATGAAAATCACTTTAAACATGCTAATTTTAGCTCTAACACTGATGATCCACCTACAAATGTGAACTGACGTTCAAAAATAAAACATTTGAAAACGGACCATTTTCCACATTTCTGAAGCATGACGTAATGGGGGTGTTATCTCTTTTGTCAAAAATCAGCCGTTTTTGCTCGAACATTAAATGCCTCCAAATGGTATTTATTTCACTTCCCGAGCCCCTGGAAGCATGAAAATCACTTTAAACATGCTAATTTTAGCTCTAACACTGATGATCCACCTACAAATGTGAACTGACGTTCAAAAATAAAACATTTGAAAACGGACCATTTTCCACATTTCTGAAGCATGACGTAATGGGGGGGTGTTATCTCTTTTGTCGAAAATCAGCCGTTTTTGCTCGAACATTAAATGCCTCCAAATGGTATTTAATTAACTTCCCGAGCCCCTGGAAGCATGAAAATCACTTTAAACATGCTAATTTTAGCTCTAACACTGATGATCCACCTACAAATGTGAACTGACGTTCAAAAATAAAACATTTGAAAACGGACCATTTTCCACATTTCTGAAGCATGACGTAATGGGGGGGTGTTATCTCTTTTGTCAAAAATCTGCCGTTTTTGCTCTAACATTAAATGCCTCCAAATGGTATTTAATTAACTTCCCGGGGTGAAGAAACCCTTTTTGAGAACTCAGAGTGAGTAAATTGGCCATTTTCATGCACTTTTAACCATTCCATAAATCTTGTGTTTTGGGCCCCTGGAAGCATGAAAATCACTTTAAACATGCTAATTTTAGCTCTAACACTGATGATCCACCTACAAATGTGAACTGACGTTCAAAAATAAAACATTTGAAAACGGACCATTTTCCACATTTCTGAAGCATGACGTAATGGGGGGGTGTTATCTCTTTTGTCGAAAATCAGCCGTTTTTGCTCGAACATTAAATGCCTCCAAATGGTATTTAATTAACTTCCCGGGGTGAAGAAACCCTTTTTGAGAACTCAGAGTGAGTAAATTGGCCATTTTCATGCACTTTTAACCATTCCATAAATCTTGTGTTTTGGGCCCCTGGAAGCATGAAAATCACTTTAAACATGCTAATTTTAGCTCTAACACTGATGATCCACCTACAAATGTGAACTGACGTTCAAAAATAAAACATTTGAAAACGGACCATTTTCCACATTTCTGAAGCATGACGTAATGGGGGGGTGTTATCTCTTTTGTCGAAAATCAGCCGTTTTTGCTCGAACATTAAATGCCTCCAAATGGTATTTAATTAACTTCCCGAGCCCCTGGAAGCATGAAAATCACTTTAAACATGCTAATTTTAGCTCTAACACTGATGATCCACCTACAAATGTGAACTGACGTTCAAAAATAAAACATTTGAAAACGGACCATTTTCCTTATTTCTGAAGCATGACGTAATGGGGGGGTGTTATCTCTTTTGTCGAAAATCAGCCGTTTTTGCTCGAACATTAAATGCCTCCAAATGGTATTTAATTAACTTCCCGAGCCCCTGGAAGTATGAAAATCACTTTAAACATGCTAATTTTAGCTCTAACACTGATGATCCACCTACAAATGTGAACTGACGTTCAAAAATAAAACATTTGAAAACGGACCATTTTCCACATTTCTGAAGCATGACGTAATGGGGGGGTGTTATCTCTTTTGTCGAAAATCAGCCGTTTTTGCTCGAACATTAAATGCCTCCAAATGGTATTTAATTAACTTCCCGAGCCCCTGGAAGCATGAAAATCACTTTAAACATGCTAATTTTAGCTCTAACACTGATGATCCACCTACAAATGTGAACTGACGTTCAAAAATAAAACATTTGAAAACGGACCATTTTCCACATTTCTGAAGCATGACGTAATGGGGGGGTGTTATCTCTTTTGTCGAAAATCAGCCGTTTTTGCTCGAACATTAAATGCCTCCAAATTGTATTTATTTCACTTCCCGAGCCCCTGGAAGCATGAAAATCACTTTAAACATGCTAATTTTAGCTCTAACACTGATGATCCACCTACAAATGTGAACTGACGTTCAAAAATGAAACATTTGAAAACGGACCATTTTCCACATTTCTGAAGCATGACGTAATGGGGGGGTGTTATCTCTTTTGTCGAAAATCAGCCGTTTTTGCTCTAACATTAAATGCCTCCAAATGGTATTTAATTAACTTCCCGGGGTGAAGAAACCCTTTTTGAGAACTCAGAGTGAGTTAATTGGCCATTTTCATGCACTTTTAACCATTCCATAAATCTTGTGTTTTGGGCCCCTGGAAGCATGAAAATCACTTTAAACAGGCTAATTTTAGCTCTAACACTGATGATCCACCTACAAATGTGAACTGACGTTAAAAAATAAAACATTTGAAAACGGACCATTTTCCACATTTCTGAAGCATGACGTAATGGGGGGGTGTTATCTCTTTTGTCGAAAATCAGCCGTTTTTGCTCGAACATTAAATTCCTCCAAATAGTATTTAATTAACTTCCTGAGCCCCTGGAAGCATGAAAATCACTTTAAACATGCTAATTTTAGCTCTAACACTGATGATCCACCTACAAATGTGAACTGACGTTCAAAAATAAAACATTTGAAAACGGACCATTTTCCACATTTCTGAAGCATGACGTAATGGGGGGGTGTTATCTCTTTTGTCGAAAATCAGCTGTTTTTGCTCGAACATTAAATGCCTCCAAATGGTATTTAATTAACTTCCCGAGCCCCTGGAAGCATGAAAATCACTTTAAACATGCTAATTTTAGCTCTAACACTGATGATCCACCTACAAATGTGAACTGACGTTCAAAAATAAAACATTTGAAAATGGACCATTTTCCACATTTCTGAAGCATGACGTAATGGGGGGGTGTTATCTCTTTTGTCGAAAATCAGCCGTTTTTGCTCGAACATTAAATGCCTCCAAATGGTATTTAATTAACTTCCCGAGCCCCTGGAAGCATGAAAATCACTTTAAACATGCTAATTTTAGCTCTAACACTGATGATCCACCTACAAATGTGAACTGACGTTCAAAAATAAAACATTTGAAAATGGACCATTTTCCACATTTCTGAAGCATGACGTAATGGGGGGGTGTTATCTCTTTTGTCGAAAATCAGCCGTTTTTGCTCGAACATTAAATGCCTCCAAATGGTATTTAATTAACTTCCCGAGCCCCTGGAAGCATGAAAATCACTTTAAACATGCTAATTTTAGCTCTAACACTGATGATCCACCTACAAATGTGAACTGACGTTCAAAAATAAAACATTTGAAAACGGACCATTTTCCACATTTCTGAAGCATGACGTAATGGGGGGGTGTTATCTCTTTTGTCGAAAATCAGCCGTTTTTGCTCGAACATTAAATGCCTCCAAATGGTATTTATTTCACTTCCCGAGCCCCTGGAAGCATGAAAATCACTTTAAACATGCTAATTTTAGCTCTAACACTGATGATCCACCTACAAATGTGAACTGACGTTCAAAAATGAAACATTTGAAAACGGACCATTTTCCACATTTCTGAAGCATGACGTAATGGGGGGGTGTTATCTCTTTTGTCGAAAATCAGCCGTTTTTGCTCTAACATTAAATGCCTCCAAATGGTATTTAATTAACTTCCCGGGGTGAAGAAACCCTTTTTGAGAACTCAGAGTGAGTAAATTGGCCATTTTCATGCACTTTTAACCATTCCATAAATCTTGTGTTTTGGGCCCCAAGAAGCATGAAAATCACTTTAAACATGCTAATTTTAGCTCTAACACTGATGATCCACCTACAAATGTGAACTGACGTTCAAAAATAAAACATTTGAAAACGGACCATTTTCCACATTTCTGAAGCATGACGTAATGGGGGGGTGTTATCTCTTTTGTCGAAAATCAGCCGTTTTTGCTCGAACATTAAATGCCTCCAAATGGAATTTAATTAACTTCCCGAGCCCCTGGAAGCATGAAAATCACTTTAAACATGCTAATTTTAGCTCTAACACTGATGATCCACCTACAAATGTGAACTGACGTTCAAAAATAAAACATTTGAAAACGGACCATTTTCCACATTTCTGAAGCATGACGTAATGGGGGGGTGTTATCTCTTTTGTCGAAAATCAGCCGTTTTTGCTCTAACATTAAATGCCTCCATATGGTATTTAATTAACTTCCCGGGGTGAAGAAACCCTTTTTGAGAACTCAGAGTGAGTAAATTGGCCATTTTCATGCACTTTTAACCATTCCATAAATCTTGTGTTTTGGGCCCCTGGAAGCATGAAAATCACTTTAAACATGCTAATTTTAGCTCTAACACTGATGATCCACCTACAAATGTGAACTGACGTTCAAAAATAAAACATTTGAAAACGGACCATTTTCCACATTTCTGAAGCATGACGTAATGGGGGGGTGTTATCTCTTTTGTCGAAAATCAGTCGTTTTTGCTCGAACATTAAATGCCTCCAAATGGTATTTAATTAACTTCCCGAGCCCCTGGAACCATGAAAATCACTTTAAACATGCTAATTTTAGCTCTAACACTGATGATCCACCTACAAATGTGAACTGACGTTCAAAAATAAAACATTTGAAAACGGACCATTTTCTACATTTCTGAAGCATGACGTAATGGGGGGGTGTTATCTCTTTTGTCGAAAATCAGCCGTTTTTGCTCGAACATTAAATGCCTCCAAATGGTATTTAATTAACTTCCCGAGCCCCTGGAAGCATGAAAATCACTTTAAACATGCTAATTTTAGCTCTAACACTGATGATCCACCTACAAATGTGAACTGACGTTCAAAAATAAAACATTTGAAAACGGACCATTTTCCACATTTCTGAAGCATGACGTAATGGGGGGGGTGTTATCTCTTTTGTCGAAAATCAGCCGTTTTTGCTCGAACATTAAATGCCTCCAAATGGTATTTATTTCACTTCCCAAGCCCCTGGAAGCATGAAAATCACTTTAAACATGCTAATTTTAGCTCTAACACTGATGATCCACCTACAAATGTGAACTGGCGTTCAAAAATAAAACATTTGAAAACGGACCATTTTCCACATTTCTGAAGCATGACGTAATGGGGGGGGTGTTATCTCTTTTGTCGAAAATCAGCCGTTTTTGCTCTAACATTAAATGCCTACAAATGGTATTTAATTAACTTCCCGGGGTGAAGAAACCCTTTTTGAGAACTCAGAGTGAGTAAATTGGCCATTTTCATGCACTTTTAACCATTCCATAAATCTTGTGTTTTGGGCCCCTGGAAGCATGAAAATCACTTTAAACATGCTAATTTTAGCTCTAACACAGATGATCCACCTACAAATGTGAACTGACGTTCAAAAATAAAACATTTGAAAACGGACCATTTTCCACATTTCTGAAGCATGACGTAATGGGGGGGTGTTATCTCTTTTGTCGAAAATCAGCCGTTTTTGCTCTAACATTAAATGCCTCCAAATGGTATTTAATTAACTTCCCGGGGTGAAGAAACCCTTTTTGAGAACTCAGAGTGAGTAAATTGGCCATTTTCATGCACTTTTAACCATTCCATAAATCTTGTGTTTTGGGCCCCTGGAAGCATGAAAATCACTTTAAACATGCTAATTTTAGCTCTAACACTGATGATCTACCTACAAATGTGAACTGACGTTCAAAAATAAAACATTTGAAAACGGACCATTTTCCACATTTCTGAAGCATGACGTAATGGGGGGGGGTGTTATCTCTTTTGTCGAAAATCAGCCGTTTTTGCTCGAACATTAAATGCCTCCAAATGGTATTTAATTAACTTCCCGAGCCCCTGGAAGCATGAAAATCACTTTAAACATGCTAATTTTAGCTCTAACACTGATGATCCACCTACAAATGTGAACTGACGTTCAAAAATAAAACATTTGAAAACTGACCATTTTCCACATTTCTGAAGAATGACGTAATGGGGGGGTGTTATCTCTTTTGTCGAAAATCAGCCGTTTTTGCTCGAACATTAAATGCCTCCAAATGGTATTTAATTAACTTCCCGGGGTGAAGAAACCCTTTTTGAGAACTCAGAGTGAGTAAATTGGCCATTTTCATGCACTTTTAACCATTCCATAAATCTTGTGTTTTGGGCCCCTGGAAGCATGAAAATCACTTTAAACATGCTAATTTTAGCTCTAACACTGATGATCCACCTACAAATGTGAACTGACGTTCAAAAATAAAACATTTGAAAACGGACCATTTTCCACATTTCTGAAGCATGACGTAATGGGGGGGGTGTTATCTCTTTTGTCGAAAATCAGCCGTTTTTGCTCTAACATTAAATGCCTCCAAATGGTATTTAATTAACTTCCCGGGGTGAAGAAACCCTTTTTGAGAACTCAGAGTGAGTAAATTGGCCATTTTCATGCACTTTTAACCATTCCATAAATCTTGTGTTTTGGGCCCCTGGAAGCATGAAAATCACTTTAAACATGCTAATTTTAGCTCTAACACTGATGATCCACCTACAAATGTGAACTGACGTTCAAAAATAAAACATTTGAAAACGGACCATTTTCCACATTTCTGAAGCATGACGTAATGGGGGGGTGTTATCTCTTTTGTCGAAAATCAGCCGTTTTTGCTCGAACATTAAATGCCTCCAAATGGTATTTATTTCACTTCCCGAGCCCCTGGAAGCATGAAAATCACTTTAAACATGCTAATTTTAGCTCTAACACTGATGATCCACCTACAAATGTGAACTGACGTTCAAAAATGAAACATTTGAAAACGGACCATTTTCCACATTTCTGAAGCATGACGTAATGGGGGGGTGTTATCCCTTTTGTCGAAAATCAGCCGTTTTTGCTCGAACATTAAATGCCTCCAAATGGTATTTATTTCACTTCCCAAGCCCCTGGAAGCATGAAAATCACTTTAAACATGCTAATTTTAGCTCTAACACTGATGATCCACCTACAAATGTGAACTGACGTTCAAAAATAAAACATTTGAAAACGGACCATTTTCCACATTTCTGAAGCATGACGTAATGGGGGGGTGTTATCTCTTTTGTCGAAAATCAGCCGTTTTTGCTCTAACATTAAATGCCTCCAAATGGTATTTAATTAACTTCCCGGGGTGAAGAAACCCTTTTTGAGAACTCAGAGTGAGTAAATTGGCCATTTTCATGCACTTTTAACCATTCCATAAATCTTGTGTTTTGGGCCCCTGGAAGCATGTAAATCACTTTAAACATGCTAATTTTAGCTCTAACACTGATGATCCACCTACAAATGTGAACTGACGTTCAAAAATAAAACATTTGAAAACAGACCATTTTCCACATTTCTGAAGCATGACGTAATGGGGGGGTGTTATCTCTTTTGTCGAAAATCATCCGTTTTTGCTCGAACATTAAATGCCTCCATATGGTATTTATTTCACTTCCCGAGCCCCTGGAAGCATGAAAATCACTTTAAACATGCTAATTTTAGCTCTAACACTGATGATCCACCTACAAATGTGAACTTACGTTCAAAAATAAAACATTTGAAAACGGACCATTTTCCACATTTCTGAAGCATGACGTAATGGGGGGTGTTATCTCTTTTGTCGAAAATCAGCCGTTTTTGCTCGAACATTAAATGCCTCCAAATGGTATTTAATTAATTTCCCGAGCCCCTGGAAGCATGAAAATCACTTTAAACATGCTAATTTTAGCTCTAACACTGATGATCCACCTACAAAATGTGAACTGACGTTCAAAAATAAAACATTTGAAAACGGACCATTTTCCACATTTCTGAAGCATGACGTAATGGGGGGGTGTTATCTCTTTTGTCGAAAATCAGTCGTTTTTGCTCGAACATTAAATGCCTCCAAATGGTATTTAATTAACTTCCCGAGCCCCTGGAAGCATGAAAATCACTTTAAACGTGCTAATTTTAGCTCTAACACTGATGATCCACCTACAAATGTGAACTGACGTTCAAAAATAAAACATTTGAAAACGGACCATTTTCCACATTTCTGAAGCATGACGTAATGGGGGGGTGTTATCTCTTTTGTGGAAAATCAGCCTTTTTTGCTCGAACATTAAATGCCTCCAAATGGTATTTATTTCACTTCCCGAGCCCCTGGAAGCATGAAAATCACTTTAAACATGCTAATTTTAGCTCTAACACTGATGATCCACCTACAAATGTGAACTGACGTTCAAAAATAAAACATTTGAAAACGGACCATTTTCCACATTTCTGAAGCATGACGTAATGGGGGGGTGTTATCTCTTTTGTCGAAAATCAGCCGTTTTTGCTCTAACATTAAATGCCTCCAAATGGTATTTAATTAACTTCCCGGGGTGAAGAAACCCTTTTTGAGAACTCAGAGTGAGTAAATTGGCCATTTTCATGCACTTTTAACCATTCCATAAATCTTGTGTTTTGGGCCCCTGGAAGCATGAAAATCACTTTAAACATGCTAATTTTAGCTCTAACACTGATGATCCACCTACAAATGTGAACTGACGTTCAAAAATAAAACATTTGAAAACGGACCATTTTCCACATTTCTGAAGCATGACGTAATGGGGGGGTGTTATCTCTTTTGTCGAAAATCAGACGTTTTTGCTCTAACATTAAATGCCTCCAAATGGTATTTAATTAACTTCCCGGGGTGAAGAAACCCTTTTTGAGAACTCAGAGTGAGTAAATTGGCCATTTTCATGCACTTTTAACCATTCCATAAATCTTGTGTTTTGGGCCCCTGGAAGCATGAAAATCACTTTAAACATGCTAATTTTAGCTCTATCACTGATGATCCACCTACAAATGTGAACTGACGTTCAAAAATGAAACATTTGAAAACGGACCATTTTCCACATTTCTGAAGCATGACGTAATGGGGGGGTGTTATCTCTTTTGTCGAAAATCAGCCGTTTTTGCTCTAACATTAAATGCCTCCAAATGGTATTTAATTAACTTCCCGGGGTGAAGAAACCCTTTTTGAGAACTCAGAGTGAGTAAATTGGCCATTTTCATGCACTTTTAACCATTCCATAAATCTTGTGTTTTGGGCCCCTGGAAGCATGAAAATCACTTTAAACATGCTAATTTTAGCTCTAACACTGATGATCCACCTACAAATGTGAACTGACGTTCAAAAGTAAAACATTTGAAAACGGACCATTTTCCACATTTCTGAAGCATGATGTAATGGGGGGGTGTTATCTCTTTTGTGGAAAATCAGCCTTTTTTGCTCGAACATTAAATGCCTCCAAATGGTATTTATTTCACTTCCCGAGCCCCTGGAAGCATGAAAATCACTTTAAACATGCTAATTTTAGCTCTAACACTGATGATCCACCTACAAATGTGAACTGACGTTCAAAAATAAAACATTTGAAAACGGACCATTTTCCACATTTCTGAAGCATGACGTAATGGGGGGGTGTTATCTCTTTTGTCGAAAATCAGCCGTTTTTGCTCTAACATTAAATGCCTCCAAATGGTATTTAATTAACTTCCCGGGGTGAAGAAACCCTTTTTGAGAACTCAGAGTGAGTAAATTGGCCATTTTCATGCACTTTTAACCATTCCATAAATCTTGTGTTTTGGGCCCCTGGAAGCATGAAAATCACTTTAAACATGCTAATTTTAGCTCTAACACTGATGATCCACCTACAAATGTGAACTGACGTTCAAAAATAAAACATTTGAAAACGGACCATTTTCCACATTTCTGAAGCATGACGTAATGGGGGGGTGTTATCTCTTTTGTCGAAAATCAGCCGTTTTTGCTCGAACATTAAATGCCTCCAAATGGTATTTAATTAACTTCCCGAGCCCCTGGAAGCATGAAAATCACTTTAAACATGCTAATTTTAGCTCTAACACAGATGATCCACCTACAAATGTGAACTGACGTTCAAAAATAAAACATTTGAAAACGGACCATTTTCCACATTTCTGAATCATGACGTAATGGGGGGGTGTTATCTCTTTTGTCGAAAATCAGCCGTTTTTGCTCGAACATTAAATGCCTCCACATGGTATTTAATTAACTTCCCGAGCCCCTGGAAGCATGAAAATCACTTTAAACATGCTAATTTTAGCTCTAACACTGATGATCCACCTACAAATGTGAACTGACGTTCAAAAATAAAACATTTGAAAACTGACCATTTTCCACATTTCTGAAGCATGACGTAATGGGGGGGTGTTATCTCTTTTGTCGAAAATCAGCCGTTTTTGCTCGAACATTAAATGCCTCCAAATGGTATTTAATTAACTTCCCGGGGTGAAGAAACCCTTTTTGAGAACTCAGAGTGAGTAAATTGGCCATTTTCATGCACTTTTAACCATTCCATAAATCTTGTGTTTTGGGCCCCTGGAAGCATGAAAATCACTTTAAACATGCTAATTTTAGCTCTAACACTGATGATCCACCTACAAATGTGAACTGACGTTCAAAAAGAAAACATTTGAAAACGGACCATTTTCCACATTTCTGAAGCATGACGTAATGGGGGGGTGTTATCTCTTTTGTCGAAAATCAGCCGTTTTTGCTCGAACATTAAATGCCTCCAAATGGTATTTATTAAGTGTGGGCGGCCAGCTACGCTCCGTCTGCGGAGTGTGCGTAGTGCCGCCTACTCCGCATTTTGCGGAGCTGGCGGAGCCAGGCGGCACTACGCACGCTCCGCAGACGGAGCGTAGCTGGCCGCCACCCGCCTCCCTCCCGCCCTCCCTAAATACTTTAAAATAAAGGAACACAATAATTTTAAAAGCACTTACCTTGCCGCCGCTGGCCGCCGCGTTCCCCGGGGCTCCTTATCTTCCGTCTTCCGTATTTTTCAATAATGCGCATGCGCGGGCGGCCGCGCATGCGCATTTTCACGTGAAAATGCGCATGCGCGGCCGCCCGCGCATGCGCATTATTGAAAAATACGGAAGACGGAAGATAAGGAGCCCCGGGGAACGCGGCGGCAAGGTAAGTGCTTTTAAAATTATTGTGTTCCTTTATTTTAAAGTATTTAGGGAGGGCGGGAGGGAGGCGGGTGGCGGGGCTGGCGGCCAGTGGTTTTGCGGAGTGGGGCTACGCGGAGTGCGGAGGTGGGCGTAGTTTCTCGCCCACTTCGAGTAGCTCCGCGAAGCCCCACTCCGCAAACTCCGCCCAGGGTTAGTATTTATTTCACTTCCCGAGCCCCTGGAAGCATGAAAATCACTTTAAACATGCTAATTTTAGCTCTAACACTGATGATCCAACCAACAAATGTGAACTTACGTTCAAAAATAAAACATTTGAAAACGGACCATTTTCCACATTTCTGAAGCATGACGTAATGGGGGGGTGTTATCTCTTTTGTCGAAAATCAGCCGTTTTTGCTCGAACATTAAATGCCTCCAAATGGTATTTAATTAACTTCCCGAGCCCCTGGAAGCATGAAAATCACTTTAAACATGCTAATTTTAGCTCTAACACTGATGATCCACCTACAAATGTGAACTGACGTTCAAAAATAAAACATTTGAAAACGGACCATTTTCCACATTTCTGAAGCATGACGTAATGGGGGGGTGTTATCTCTTTTGTGGAAAATCAGCCGTTTTTGCTCGAACATTAAATGCCTCCAAATGGTATTTAATTAACTTCCCGGGGTGAAGAAACCCTTTTTGAGAACTCAGAGTGAGTAAATTGGCCATTTACATGCACTTTTAACAATTCCATAAATCTAGTGTTTTGGGCCCCTGGAAGCATGAAAATCACTTTAAACATGCTAATTTTAGCTCTAACACTGATGATCCACCTACAAATGTGAACTGACGTTCAAAAATGAAACATTTGAAAACGGACCATTTTCCACATTTCTGAAGCATGACGTAATGGGGGGGTGTTATCTCTTTTGTCGAAAATCAGCCGTTTTTGCTCTAACATTAAATGCCTCCAAATGGTATTTAATTAACTTCCCGGGGTGAAGAAACCCTTTTTGAGAACTCAGAGTGAGTAAATTGGCCATTTTCATGCACTTTTAACCATTCCATAAATCTTGTGTTTTGGGCCCCTGGAAGCATGAAAATCACTTTAAACATGCTAATTTTAGCTCTAACACTGATGATCCACCTACAAATGTGAACTGACGTTCAAAAATAAAACATTTGAAAACTGACCATTTTCCACATTTCTGAAGCATGACGTAATGGGGGGGTGTTATCTCTTTTGTCGAAAATCAGCCGTTTTTGCTCTAACATTAAATGCCTCCAAATGGTATTTAATTAACTTCCCGGGGTGAAGAAACCCTTTTTGAGAACTCAGAGTGAGTAAATTGGCCATTTTCATGCACTTTTAACCATTCCATAAATCTTGTGTTTTGGGCCCCTGGAAGCATGAAAATCACTTTAAACATGCTAATTTTAGCTCTAACACTGATGATCCACCTACAAATGTGAACTGACGTTCAAAAATAAAACATTTGAAAACGGACCATTTTCCACATTTCTGAAGCATGACGTAATGGGGGGGTGTTATCTCTTTTGTCGAAAATCAGCCGTTTTTGCTCGAACATTAAATGCCTCCAAATGGTATTTAATTAACTTCCCGAGCCCCTGGAAGCATGAAAATCACTTTAAACATGCTAATTTTAGCTCTAACACTGATGATCCACCTACAAATGTGAACTGACGTTCAAAAATAAAACATTTGAAAACGGACCATTTTCCACATTTCTGAAGCATGACGTAATGGGGGGGTGTTATCTCTTTTGTCGAAAATCAGCCGTTTTTGCTCTAACATTAAATGCCTCCAAATGGTATTTAATTAACTTCCCGGGGTGAAGAAACCCTTTTTGAGAACTCAGAGTGAGTAAATTGGCCATTTTCATGCACTTTTAACCATTCCATAAATCTTGTGTTTTGGGCCCCTGGAAGCATGAAAATCACTTTAAACATGCTAATTTTAGCTCTAACACTGATGATCCACCTACAAATGTGAACTGACGTTCAAAAATGAAACATTTGAAAACGGACCATTTTCCACATTTCTGAAGCATGACGTAATGGGGGGGTGTTATCTCTTTTGTCGAAAATCAGCCGTTTTTGCTCTAACATTAAATGCCTCCAAATGGTATTTAATTAACTTCCCGGGGTGAAGAAACCCTTTTTGAGAACTCAGAGTGAGTAAATTGGCCATTTTCATGCACTTTTAACCATTCCATAAATCTTGTGTTTTGGGCCCCTGGAAGCATGAAAATCACTTTAAACATGCTAATTTTAGCTCTAACACTGATGATCCACCTACAAATGTGAACTGACGTTCAAAAATAAAACATTTGAAAACGGACCATTTTCCACATTTCTGAAGCATGATGTAATGGGGGGGTGTTATCTCTTTTGTGGAAAATCAGCCTTTTTTGCTCGAACATTAAATGCCTCCAAATGGTATTTATTTCACTTCCCGAGCCCCTGGAAGCATGAAAATCACTTTAAACATGCTAATTTTAGCTCTAACACTGATGATCCACCTACAAATGTGAACTGACGTTCAAAAATAAAACATTTGAAAACGGACCATTTTCCACATTTCTGAAGCATGACCTAATGGGGGGGTGTTATCTCTTTTGTCGAAAATCAGCCGTTTTTGCTCTAACATTAAATGCCTCCAAATGGTATTTAATTAACTTCCCGGGGTGAAGAAACCCTTTTTGATAACTCAGAGTGAGTAAATTGGCCATTTTCATGCACTTTTAACCATTCCATAAATCTTGTGTTTTGGGCCCCTGGAAGCATGAAAATCACTTTAAACATGCTAATTTTAGCTCTAACACTGATGATCCACCTACAAATGTGAACTGACGTTCAAAAATAAAACATTTGAAAACGGACCATTTTCCACATTTCTGAAGCATGACGTAATGGGGGGTGTTATCTCTTTTGTCGAAAATCAGCCGTTTTTGCTCGAACATTAAATGCCTCCAAATGGTATTTAATTAACTTCCCGAGCCCCTGGAAGCATGAAAATCACTTTAAACATGCTAATTTTAGCTCTAACACTGATGATCCACCTACAAATGTGAACTGACGTTCAAAAATAAAACATTTGAAAACGGACCATTTTCCACATTTCTGAAGCATGACGTAATGGGGGGGTGTTATCTCTTTTGTCGAAAATCAGCCGTTTTTGCTCGAACATTAACTGCCTCCAAATGGTATTTAATTAACTTCCGGAGCCCCTGGAAGCATGAAAATCACTTTAAACATGCTAATTTTAGCTCTAACACTGATGATCCACCTACAAATGTGAACTGACGTTCAAAAATAAAACATTTGAAAACGGACCATTTTCCACATTTCTGAAGCATGACGTAATGGGGGTGTTATCTCTTTTGTCAAAAATCAGCCGTTTTTGCTCGAACATTAAATGCCTCCAAATGGTATTTATTTCACTTCCCGAGCCCCTGGAAGCATGAAAATCACTTTAAACATGCTAATTTTAGCTCTAACACTGATGATCCACCTACAAATGTGAACTGACGTTCAAAAATAAAACATTTGAAAACGGACCATTTTCCACATTTCTGAAGCATGACGTAATGGGGGGGTGTTATCTCTTTTGTCGAAAATCAGCCGTTTTTGCTCGAACATTAAATGCCTCCAAATGGTATTTAATTAACTTCCCGAGCCCCTGGAAG
Organism: Lissotriton vulgaris; assembly: GCF_964263255.1. NCBI lineage: Eukaryota > Metazoa > Chordata > Amphibia > Caudata > Salamandridae > Lissotriton > Lissotriton vulgaris. Next base: position 272,019 of record NW_028253923.1, on the reverse strand, counting down.
CATGAAAATCACTTTAAACATGCTAATTTTAGCTCTAACACTGATGATCCACCTACAAATGTGAACTGACGTTCAAAAATAAAACATTTGAAAACGGACCATTTTCCACATTTCTGAAGCATGACGTAATGGGGGGGTGTTATCTCTTTTGTCAAAAATCTGCCGTTTTTGCTCTAACATTAAATGCCTCCAAATGGTATTTAATTAACTTCCCGGGGTGAAGAAACCCTTTTTGAGAACTCAGAGTGAGTAAATTGGCCATTTTCATGCACTTTTAACCATTCCATAAATCTTGTGTTTTGGGCCCCTGGAAGCATGAAAATCACTTTAAACATGCTAATTTTAGCTCTAACACTGATGATCCACCTACAAATGTGAACTGACGTTCAAAAATAAAACATTTGAAAACGGACCATTTTCCACATTTCTGAAGCATGACGTAATGGGGGGGTGTTATCTCTTTTGTCGAAAATCAGCCGTTTTTGCTCGAACATTAAATGCCTCCAAATGGTATTTAATTAACTTCCCGGGGTGAAGAAACCCTTTTTGAGAACTCAGAGTGAGTAAATTGGCCATTTTCATGCACTTTTAACCATTCCATAAATCTTGTGTTTTGGGCCCCTGGAAGCATGAAAATCACTTTAAACATGCTAATTTTAGCTCTAACACTGATGATCCACCTACAAATGTGAACTGACGTTCAAAAATAAAACATTTGAAAACGGACCATTTTCCACATTTCTGAAGCATGACGTAATGGGGGGGTGTTATCTCTTTTGTCGAAAATCAGCCGTTTTTGCTCGAACATTAAATGCCTCCAAATGGTATTTAATTAACTTCCCGAGCCCCTGGAAGCATGAAAATCACTTTAAACATGCTAATTTTAGCTCTAACACTGATGATCCACCTACAAATGTGAACTGACGTTCAAAAATAAAACATTTGAAAACGGACCATTTTCCTTATTTCTGAAGCATGACGTAATGGGGGGGTGTTATCTCTTTTGTCGAAAATCAGCCGTTTTTGCTCGAACATTAAATGCCTCCAAATGGTATTTAATTAACTTCCCGAGCCCCTGGAAGTATGAAAATCACTTTAAACATGCTAATTTTAGCTCTAACACTGATGATCCACCTACAAATGTGAACTGACGTTCAAAAATAAAACATTTGAAAACGGACCATTTTCCACATTTCTGAAGCATGACGTAATGGGGGGGTGTTATCTCTTTTGTCGAAAATCAGCCGTTTTTGCTCGAACATTAAATGCCTCCAAATGGTATTTAATTAACTTCCCGAGCCCCTGGAAGCATGAAAATCACTTTAAACATGCTAATTTTAGCTCTAACACTGATGATCCACCTACAAATGTGAACTGACGTTCAAAAATAAAACATTTGAAAACGGACCATTTTCCACATTTCTGAAGCATGACGTAATGGGGGGGTGTTATCTCTTTTGTCGAAAATCAGCCGTTTTTGCTCGAACATTAAATGCCTCCAAATGGTATTTATTTCACTTCCCGAGCCCCTGGAAGCATGAAAATCACTTTAAACATGCTAATTTTAGCTCTAACACTGATGATCCACCTACAAATGTGAACTGACGTTCAAAAATGAAACATTTGAAAACGGACCATTTTCCACATTTCTGAAGCATGACGTAATGGGGGGGTGTTATCTCTTTTGTCGAAAATCAGCCGTTTTTGCTCTAACATTAAATGCCTCCAAATGGTATTTAATTAACTTCCCGGGGTGAAGAAACCCTTTTTGAGAACTCAGAGTGAGTTAATTGGCCATTTTCATGCACTTTTAACCATTCCATAAATCTTGTGTTTTGGGCCCCTGGAAGCATGAAAATCACTTTAAACAGGCTAATTTTAGCTCTAACACTGATGATCCACCTACAAATGTGAACTGACGTTAAAAAATAAAACATTTGAAAACGGACCATTTTCCACATTTCTGAAGCATGACGTAATGGGGGGGTGTTATCTCTTTTGTCGAAAATCAGCCGTTTTTGCTCGAACATTAAATTCCTCCAAATAGTATTTAATTAACTTCCCGAGCCCCTGGAAGCATGAAAATCACTTTAAACATGCGAATTTTAGCTCTAACACTGATGATCCACCTACAAATGTGAACTGACGTTCAAAAATAAAACATTTGAAAACGGACCATTTTCCACATTTCTGAAGCATGACGTAATGGGGGGGTGTTATCTCTTTTGTCGAAAATCAGCCGTTTTTGCTCTAACATTAAATGCCTCCAAATGGTATTTAATTAACTTCCCGGGGTGAAGAAACCCTTTTTGAGAACTCAGAGTGAGTAAATTGGCCATTTTCATGCACTTTTAACCATTCCATAAATCTTGTGTTTTGGGCCCCTGGAAGCATGAAAATCACTTTAAACATGCTAATTTTAGCTCTAACACTGATGATCCACCTACAAATGTGAACTGACGTTCAAAAATGAAACATTTGAAAACGGACCATTTTCCACATTTCTGAAGCATGACGTAATGGGGGGGTGTTATCTCTTTTGTCGAAAATCAGCCGTTTTTGCTCTAACATTAAATGCCTCCAAATGGTATTTAATTAACTTCCCGGGGTGAAGAAACCCTTTTTGAGAACTCAGAGTGAGTAAATTGGCCATTTTCATGCACTTTTAACCATTCCATAAATCTTGTGTTTTGGGCCCCTGGAAGCATGAAAATCACTTTAAACATGCTAATTTTAGCTCTAACACTGATGATCCACCTACAAATGTGAACTGACGTTCAAAAATAAAACATTTGAAAACGGACCATTTTCCACATTTCTGAAGCATGATGTAATGGGGGGGTGTTATCTCTTTTGTGGAAAATCAGCCTTTTTTGCTCGAACATTAAATGCCTCCAAATGGTATTTATTTCACTTCCCGAGCCCCTGGAAGCATGAAAATCACTTTAAACATGCTAATTTTAGCTCTAACACTGATGATCCACCTACAAATGTGAACTGACGTTCAAAAATAAAACATTTGAAAACGGACCATTTTCCACATTTCTGAAGCATGACCTAATGGGGGGGTGTTATCTCTTTTGTCGAAAATCAGCCGTTTTTGCTCTAACATTAAATGCCTCCAAATGGTATTTAATTAACTTCCCGGGGTGAAGAAACCCTTTTTGATAACTCAGAGTGAGTAAATTGGCCATTTTCATGCACTTTTAACCATTCCATAAATCTTGTGTTTTGGGCCCCTGGAAGCATGAAAATCACTTTAAACATGCTAATTTTAGCTCTAACACTGATGATCCACCTACAAATGTGAACTGACGTTCAAAAATAAAACATTTGAAAACGGACCATTTTCCACATTTCTGAAGCATGACGTAATGGGGGGTGTTATCTCTTTTGTCGAAAATCAGCCGTTTTTGCTCGAACATTAAATGCCTCCAAATGGTATTTAATTAACTTCCCGAGCCCCTGGAAGCATGAAAATCACTTTAAACATGCTAATTTTAGCTCTAACACTGATGATCCACCTACAAATGTGAACTGACGTTCAAAAATAAAACATTTGAAAACGGACCATTTTCCACATTTCTGAAGCATGACGTAATGGGGGGGTGTTATCTCTTTTGTCGAAAATCAGCCGTTTTTGCTCGAACATTAACTGCCTCCAAATGGTATTTAATTAACTTCCGGAGCCCCTGGAAGCATGAAAATCACTTTAAACATGCTAATTTTAGCTCTAACACTGATGATCCACCTACAAATGTGAACTGACGTTCAAAAATAAAACATTTGAAAACGGACCATTTTCCACATTTCTGAAGCATGACGTAATGGGGGTGTTATCTCTTTTGTCAAAAATCAGCCGTTTTTGCTCGAACATTAAATGCCTCCAAATGGTATTTATTTCACTTCCCGAGCCCCTGGAAGCATGAAAATCACTTTAAACATGCTAATTTTAGCTCTAACACTGATGATCCACCTACAAATGTGAACTGACGTTCAAAAATAAAACATTTGAAAACGGACCATTTTCCACATTTCTGAAGCATGACGTAATGGGGGGGTGTTATCTCTTTTGTCGAAAATCAGCCGTTTTTGCTCGAACATTAAATGCCTCCAACTGGTATTTAATTAACTTCCCGAGCCCCTGGAAGCATGAAAATCACTTTAAACATGCTAATTTTAGCTCTAACACTGATGATCCACCTACAAATGTGAACTGACGTTCAAAAATAAAACATTTGAAAACGGACCATTTTCCACATTTCTGAAGCATGACGTAATGGGGGGGTGTTATCTCTTTTGTCGAAAATCAGCCGTTTTTGCTCGAACATTAAATGCCTCCAAATGGTATTTATTTCACTTCCCGAGCCCCTGGAAGCATGAAAATCACTTTAAACATGCTAATTTTAGCTCTAACACTGATGATCCACCTACAAATGTGAACTGACGTTCAAAAATGAAACATTTGAAAACGGACCATTTTCCACATTTCTGAAGCATGACGTAATGGGGGGGTGTTATCTCTTTTGTCGAAAATCAGCCGTTTTTGCTCTAACATTAAATGCCTCCAAATGGTATTTAATTAACTTCCCGGGGTGAAGAAACCCTTTTTGAGAACTCAGAGTGAGTTAATTGGCCATTTTCATGCACTTTTAACCATTCCATAAATCTTGTGTTTTGGGCCCCTGGAAGCATGAAAATCACTTTAAACAGGCTAATTTTAGCTCTAACACTGATGATCCACCTACAAATGTGAACTGACGTTAAAAAATAAAACATTTGAAAACGGACCATTTTCCACATTTCTGAAGCATGACGTAATGGGGGGGTGTTATCTCTTTTGTCGAAAATCAGCCGTTTTTGCTCGAACATTAAATTCCTCCAAATAGTATTTAATTAACTTCCCGAGCCCCTGGAAGCATGAAAATCACTTTAAACATGCGAATTTTAGCTCTAACACTGATGATCCACCTACAAATGTGAACTGACGTTCAAAAATAAAACATTTGAAAACGGACCATTTTCCACATTTCTGAAGCATGACGTAATGGGGGGGTGTTATCTCTTTTGTCGAAAATCAGCCGTTTTTGCTCTAACATTAAATGCCTCCAAATGGTATTTAATTAACTTCCCGGGGTGAAGAAACCCTTTTTGAGAACTCAGAGTGAGTAAATTGGCCATTTTCATGCACTTTTAACCATTCCATAAATCTTGTGTTTTGGGCCCCTGGAAGCATGAAAATCACTTTAAACATGCTAATTTTAGCTCTAACACTGATGATCCACCTACAAATGTGAACTGACGTTCAAAAATAAAACATTTGAAAACGGACCATTTTCCACATTTCTGAAGCATGATGTAATGGGGGGGTGTTATCTCTTTTGTGGAAAATCAGCCTTTTTTGCTCGAACATTAAATGCCTCCAAATGGTATTTATTTCACTTCCCGAGCCCCTGGAAGCATGAAAATCACTTTAAACATGCTAATTTTAGCTCTAACACTGATGATCCACCTACAAATGTGAACTGACGTTCAAAAATAAAACATTTGAAAACGGACCATTTTCCACATTTCTGAAGCATGACCTAATGGGGGGGTGTTATCTCTTTTGTCGAAAATCAGCCGTTTTTGCTCTAACATTAAATGCCTCCAAATGGTATTTAATTAACTTCCCGGGGTGAAGAAACCCTTTTTGATAACTCAGAGTGAGTAAATTGGCCATTTTCATGCACTTTTAACCATTCCATAAATCTTGTGTTTTGGGCCCCTGGAAGCATGAAAATCACTTTAAACATGCTAATTTTAGCTCTAACACTGATGATCCACCTACAAATGTGAACTGACGTTCAAAAATAAAACATTTGAAAACGGACCATTTTCCACATTTCTGAAGCATGACGTAATGGGGGGTGTTATCTCTTTTGTCGAAAATCAGCCGTTTTTGCTCGAACATTAAATGCCTCCAAATGGTATTTAATTAACTTCCCGAGCCCCTGGAAGCATGAAAATCACTTTAAACATGCTAATTTTAGCTCTAACACTGATGATCCACCTACAAATGTGAACTGACGTTCAAAAATAAAACATTTGAAAACGGACCATTTTCCACATTTCTGAAGCATGACGTAATGGGGGGGTGTTATCTCTTTTGTCGAAAATCAGCCGTTTTTGCTCGAACATTAACTGCCTCCAAATGGTATTTAATTAACTTCCGGAGCCCCTGGAAGCATGAAAATCACTTTAAACATGCTAATTTTAGCTCTAACACTGATGATCCACCTACAAATGTGAACTGACGTTCAAAAATAAAACATTTGAAAACGGACCATTTTCCACATTTCTGAAGCATGACGTAATGGGGGTGTTATCTCTTTTGTCAAAAATCAGCCGTTTTTGCTCGAACATTAAATGCCTCCAAATGGTATTTATTTCACTTCCCGAGCCCCTGGAAGCATGAAAATCACTTTAAACATGCTAATTTTAGCTCTAACACTGATGATCCACCTACAAATGTGAACTGACGTTCAAAAATAAAACATTTGAAAACGGACCATTTTCCACATTTCTGAAGCATGACGTAATGGGGGGGTGTTATCTCTTTTGTCGAAAATCAGCCGTTTTTGCTCGAACATTAAATGCCTCCAAATGGTATTTAATTAACTTCCCGAGCCCCTGGAAGCATGAAAATCACTTTAAACATGCTAATTTTAGCTCTAACACTGATGATCCACCTACAAATGTGAACTGACGTTCAAAAATAAAACATTTGAAAACGGACCATTTTCCACATTTCTGAAGCATGACGTAATGGGGGGGTGTTATCTCTTTTGTCAAAAATCTGCCGTTTTTGCTCTAACATTAAATGCCTCCAAATGGTATTTAATTAACTTCCCGGGGTGAAGAAACCCTTTTTGAGAACTCAGAGTGAGTAAATTGGCCATTTTCATGCACTTTTAACCATTCCATAAATCTTGTGTTTTGGGCCCCTGGAAGCATGAAAATCACTTTAAACATGCTAATTTTAGCTCTAACACTGATGATCCACCTACAAATGTGAACTGACGTTCAAAAATAAAACATTTGAAAACGGACCATTTTCCACATTTCTGAAGCATGACGTAATGGGGGGGTGTTATCTCTTTTGTCGAAAATCAGCCGTTTTTGCTCGAACATTAAATGCCTCCAAATGGTATTTAATTAACTTCCCGGGGTGAAGAAACCCTTTTTGAGAACTCAGAGTGAGTAAATTGGCCATTTTCATGCACTTTTAACCATTCCATAAATCTTGTGTTTTGGGCCCCTGGAAGCATGAAAATCACTTTAAACATGCTAATTTTAGCTCTAACACTGATGATCCACCTACAAATGTGAACTGACGTTCAAAAATAAAACATTTGAAAACGGACCATTTTCCACATTTCTGAAGCATGACGTAATGGGGGGGTGTTATCTCTTTTGTCGAAAATCAGCCGTTTTTGCTCGAACATTAAATGCCTCCAAATGGTATTTAATTAACTTCCCGAGCCCCTGGAAGCATGAAAATCACTTTAAACATGCTAATTTTAGCTCTAACACTGATGATCCACCTACAAATGTGAACTGACGTTCAAAAATAAAACATTTGAAAACGGACCATTTTCCTTATTTCTGAAGCATGACGTAATGGGGGGGTGTTATCTCTTTTGTCGAAAATCAGCCGTTTTTGCTCGAACATTAAATGCCTCCAAATGGTATTTAATTAACTTCCCGAGCCCCTGGAAGTATGAAAATCACTTTAAACATGCTAATTTTAGCTCTAACACTGATGATCCACCTACAAATGTGAACTGACGTTCAAAAATAAAACATTTGAAAACGGACCATTTTCCACATTTCTGAAGCATGACGTAATGGGGGGGTGTTATCTCTTTTGTCAAAAATCAGCCGTTTTTGCTCTAACATTAAATGCCTCCAAATGGTATTTAATTAACTTCCCGGGGTGAAGAAACCCTTTTTGAGAACTCAGAGTGAGTAAATTGGCCATTTTCATGCACTTTTAACCATTCCATAAATCTTGTGTTTTGGGCCCCTGGAAGCATGAAAATCACTTTAAACATGCTAATTTTAGCTCTAACACTGATGATCCACCTACAAATGTGAACTGATGTTCAAAAATAAAACATTTGAAAACGGACCATTTTCCACATTTCTGAAGCATGACGTAATGGGGGGGTGTTATCTCTTTTGTCGAAAATCAGCCGTTTTTGCTCGAACATTAAATGCCTCCAAATGGTATTTAATTAACTTCCCGGGGTGAAGAAACCCTTTTTGAGAACTCAGAGTGAGTAAATTGGCCATTTTCATGCACTTTTAACCATTCCATAAATCTTGTGTTTTGGGCCCCTGGAAGCATGAAAATCACTTTAAACATGCTAATTTTAGCTCTAACACTGATGATCCACCTACAAATGTGAACTGACGTTCAAAAATAAAACATTTGAAAACGGACCATTTTCCACATTTCTGAAGCATGACGTAATGGGGGGGTGTTATCTCTTTTGTCGAAAATCAGCCGTTTTTGCTCGAACATTAAATGCCTCCAAATGGTATTTAATTAACTTCCCGAGCCCCTGGAAGCATGAAAATCACTTTAAACATGCTAATTTTAGCTCTAACACTGATGATCCACCTACAAATGTGAACTGACGTTCAAAAATAAAACATTTGAAAACGGACCATTTTCCACATTTCTGAAGCATGACGTAATGGGGGGTGTTATCTCTTTTGTCGAAAATCAGCCGTTTTTGCTCGAACATTAAATGCCTCCAAATGGTATTTAATTAACTTCCCGAGCCCCTGGAAGCATGAAAATCACTTTAAACATGCTAATTTTAGCTCTAACACTGATGATCCACCTACAAATGTGAACTGACGTTCAAAAATAAAACATTTGAAAACGGACCATTTTCCACATTTCTGAAGCATGACGTAATGGGGGGGTGTTATCTCTTTTGTCGAAAATCAGCCGTTTTTGCTCGAACATTAACTGCCTCCAAATGGTATTTAATTAACTTCCGGAGCCCCTGGAAGCATGAAAATCACTTTAAACATGCTAATTTTAGCTCTAACACTGATGATCCACCTACAAATGTGAACTGACGTTCAAAAATAAAACATTTGAAAACGGACCATTTTCCACATTTCTGAAGCATGACGTAATGGGGGTGTTATCTCTTTTGTCAAAAATCAGCCGTTTTTGCTCGAACATTAAATGCCTCCAAATGGTATTTATTTCACTTCCCGAGCCCCTGGAAGCATGAAAATCACTTTAAACATGCTAATTTTAGCTCTAACACTGATGATCCACCTACAAATGTGAACTGACGTTCAAAAATAAAACATTTGAAAACGGACCATTTTCCACATTTCTGAAGCATGACGTAATGGGGGGGTGTTATCTCTTTTGTCGAAAATCAGCCGTTTTTGCTCGAACATTAAATGCCTCCAAATGGTATTTAATTAACTTCCCGAGCCCCTGGAAGCATGAAAATCACTTTAAACATGCTAATTTTAGCTCTAACACTGATGATCCACCTACAAATGTGAACTGACGTTCAAAAATAAAACATTTGAAAACGGACCATTTTCCACATTTCTGAAGCATGACGTAATGGGGGGGTGTTATCTCTTTTGTCAAAAATCTGCCGTTTTTGCTCTAACATTAAATGCCTCCAAATGGTATTTAATTAACTTCCCGGGGTGAAGAAACCCTTTTTGAGAAATCAGAGTGAGTAAATTGGCCATTTTCATGCACTTTTAACCATTCCATAAATCTTGTGTTTTGGGCCCCTGGAAGCATGAAAATCACTTTAAACATGCTAATTTTAGCTCTAACACTGATGATCCACCTACAAATGTGAACTGACGTTCAAAAATAAAACATTTGAAAACGGACCATTTTCCACATTTCTGAAGCATGACGTAATGGGGGGGTGTTATCTCTTTTGTCGAAAATCAGCCGTTTTTGCTCGAACATTAAATGCCTCCAAATGGTATTTAATTAACTTCCCGGGGTGAAGAAACCCTTTTTGAGAACTCAGAGTGAGTAAATTGGCCATTTTCATGCACTTTTAACCATTCCATAAATCTTGTGTTTTGGGCCCCTGGAAGCATGAAAATCACTTTAAACATGCTAATTTTAGCTCTAACACTGATGATCCACCTACAAATGTGAACTGACGTTCAAAAATAAAACATTTGAAAACGGACCATTTTCCACATTTCTGAAGCATGACGTAATGGGGGGGTGTTATCTCTTTTGTCGAAAATCAGCCGTTTTTGCTCGAACATTAAATGCCTCCAAATGGTATTTAATTAACTTCCCGAGCCCCTGGAAGCATGAAAATCACTTTAAACATGCTAATTTTAGCTCTAACACTGATGATCCACCTACAAATGTGAACTGACGTTCAAAAATAAAACATTTGAAAACGGACCATTTTCCTTATTTCTGAAGCATGACGTAATGGGGGGGTGTTATCTCTTTTGTCGAAAATCAGCCGTTTTTGCTCGAACATTAAATGCCTCCAAATGGTATTTAATTAACTTCCCGAGCCCCTGGAAGTATGAAAATCACTTTAAACATGCTAATTTTAGCTCTAACACTGATGATCCACCTACAAATGTGAACTGACGTTCAAAAATAAAACATTTGAAAACGGACCATTTTCCACATTTCTGAAGCATGACGTAATGGGGGGGTGTTATCTCTTTTGTCAAAAATCAGCCGTTTTTGCTCTAACATTAAATGCCTCCAAATGGTATTTAATTAACTTCCCGGGGTGAAGAAACCCTTTTTGAGAACTCAGAGTGAGTAAATTGGCCATTTTCATGCACTTTTAACCATTCCATAAATCTTGTGTTTTGGGCCCCTGGAAGCATGAAAATCACTTTAAACATGCTAATTTTAGCTCTAACACTGATGATCCACCTACAAATGTGAACTGATGTTCAAAAATAAAACATTTGAAAACGGACCATTTTCCACATTTCTGAAGCATGACGTAATGGGGGGGTGTTATCTCTTTTGTCGAAAATCAGCCGTTTTTGCTCGAACATTAAATGCCTCCAAATGGTATTTAATTAACTTCCCGGGGTGAAGAAACCCTTTTTGAGAACTCAGAGTGAGTAAATTGGCCATTTTCATGCACTTTTAACCATTCCATAAATCTTGTGTTTTGGGCCCCTGGAAGCATGAAAATCACTTTAAACATGCTAATTTTAGCTCTAACACTGATGATCCACCTACAAATGTGAACTGACGTTCAAAAATAAAACATTTGAAAACGGACCATTTTCCACATTTCTGAAGCATGACGTAATGGGGGGGTGTTATCTCTTTTGTCGAAAATCAGCCGTTTTTGCTCGAACATTAAATGCCTCCAAATGGTATTTAATTAACTTCCCGAGCCCCTGGAAGCATGAAAATCACTTTAAACATGCTAATTTTAGCTCTAACACTGATGATCCACCTACAAATGTGAACTGACGTTCAAAAATAAAACATTTGAAAACGGACCATTTTCCACATTTCTGAAGCATGACGTAATGGGGGGGTGTTATCTCTTTTGTCGAAAATCAGCCGTTTTTGCTCGAACATTAAATGCCTCCAAATGGTATTTAATTAACTTCCCGAGCCCCTGGAAGTATGAAAATCACTTTAAACATGCTAATTTTAGCTCTAACACTGATGATCCACCTACAAATGTGAACTGACGTTCAAAAATAAAACATTTGAAAACGGACCATTTTCTACATTTCTGAAGCATGACGTAATGGGGAGGTGTTATCTCTTTTGTCGAAAATCAGCCGTTTTTGCTCGAACATTAAATGCCTCCAAATGGTATTTAATTAACTTCCCGAGCCCCTGGAAGCATGAAAATCACTTTAAACATGCTAATTTTAGCTCTAACACTGATGATCCACCTACAAATGTGAACTGACGTTCAAAAATAAAACATTTGAAAACTGACCATTTTCCACATTTCTGAAGCATGACGTAATGGGGGGGTGTTATCTCTTTTGTCGAAAATCAGCCGTTTTTGCTCTAACATTAAATGCCTCCAAATGGTATTTAATTAACTTCCCGGGGTGAAGAAACCCTTTTTGAGAACTCAGAGTGAGTAAATTGGCCATTTTCATGCACTTTTAACCATTCCATAAATCTTGTGTTTTGGGCCCCTGGAAGCATGAAAATCACTTTAAACATGCTAATTTTAGCTCTAACACTGATGATCCACCTACAAATGTGAACTGACGTTCAAAAATAAAACATTTGAAAACGGACCATTTTCCACATTTCTGAAGCATGACGTAATGGGGGGGTGTTATCTCTTTTGTCGAAAATCAGCCGTTTTTGCTCGAACATTAAATGCCTCCAAATGGTATTTAATTAACTTCCCGAGCCCCTGGAAGCATGAAAATCACTTTAAACATGCTCATTTTAGCTCTAACACTGATGATCCACCTACAAATGTGAACTGACGTTCAAAAATAAAACATTTGAAAACGGACCATTTTCCACATTTCTGAAGCATGACGTAATGGGGGGGTGTTATCTCTTTTGTCAAAAATCTGCCGTTTTTGCTCTAACATTAAATGCCTCCAAATGGTATTTAATTAACTTCCCGGGGTGAAGAAACCCTTTTTGAGAACTCAGAGTGAGTAAATTGGCCATTTTCATGCACTTTTAACCATTCCATAAATCTTGTGTTTTGGGCCCCTGGAAGCATGAAAATCACTTTAAACATGCTAATTTTAGCTCTAACACTGATGATCCACCTACAAATGTGAACTGATGTTCAAAAATAAAACATTTGAAAACGGACCATTTTCCACATTTCTGAAGCATGACGTAATGGGGGGGTGTTATCTCTTTTGTCGAAAATCAGCCATTTTTGCTCGAACATTAAATGCCTCCAAATGGTATTTAATTAACTTCCCGGGGTGAAGAAACCCTTTTTGAGAACTCAGAGTGAGTAAATTGGCCATTTTCATGCACTTTTAACCATTCCATAAATCTTGTGTTTTGGGCCCCTGGAAGCATGAAAATCACTTTAAACATGCTAATTTTAGCTCTAACACTGATGATCCACCTACAAATGTGAACTGATGTTCAAAAATAAAACATTTGAAAACGGACCATTTTCCACATTTCTGAAGCATGACGTAATGGGGGGGTGTTATCTCTTTTGTCGAAAATCAGCCGTTTTTGCTCTAACATTAAATGCCTCCAAATGGTATTTAATTAACTTCCCGAGCCCCTGGAAGCATGAAAATCACTTTAATCATGCTAATTTTAGCTCTAACACTGATGATCCACCTACAAATGTGAACTGACGTTCAAAAATAAAACATTTGAAAACGGACCATTTTCCACATTTCTGAAGCATGACGTAATGGGGGGGTGTTATCTCTTTTGTCGAAAATCAGCCGTTTTTGCTCGAACATTAAATGCCTCCAAATGGTATTTAATTAACTTCCCGAGCCCCTGGAAGTATGAAAATCACTTTAAACATGCTAATTTTAGCTCTAACACTGATGATCCACCTACAAATGTGAACTGACGTTCAAAAATAAAACATTTGAAAACGGACCATTTTCCACATTTCTGAAGCATGACGTAATGGGGGGGTGTTATCTCTTTTGTCGAAAATCAGCCGTTTTTGCTCGAACATTAAATGCCTCCAAATGGTATTTAATTAACTTCCCGAGCCCCTGGAAGCATGAAAATCACTTTAAACATGCTAATTTTAGCTCTAACACTGATGATCCACCTACAAATGTGAACTGACGTTCAAAAATAAAACATTTGAAAACGGACCATTTTCCACATTTCTGAAGCATGACGTAATGGGGGGGTGTTATCTCTTTTGTCGAAAATCAGCCGTTTTTGCTCTAACATTAAATGCCTCCAAATGGTATTTAATTAACTTCCCGGGGTGAAGAAACCCTTTTTGAGAACTCAGAGTGAGTAAATTGGCCATTTTCATGCACTTTTAACCATTCCATAAATCTTGTGTTTTGGGCCCCTGGAAGCATGAAAATCACTTTAAACATGCTAATTTTAGCTCTAACACTGATGATCCACCTACAAATGTGAACTGACGTTCAAAAATAAAACATTTGAAAACGGACCATTTTCCACATTTCTGAAGCATGACGTAATGGGGGGGTGTTATCTCTTTTGTCGAAAATCAGCCGTTTTTGCTCTAACATTAAATGCCTCCAAATGGTATTTAATTAACTTCCCGGGGTGAAGAAACCTTTTTTGAGAACTCAGAGTGAGTAAATTGGCCATTTTCATGCACTTTTAACCATTCCATAAATCTTGTGTTTTGGGCCCCTGGAAGCATGAAAATCACTTTAAACATGCTAATTTTAGCTCTAACACTGATGATCCACCTACAAATGTGAACTGACGTTCAAAAATAAAACATTTGAAAACGGACCATTTTCCACATTTCTGAAGCATGACGTAATGGGGGGGTGTTATCTCTTTTGTCGAAAATCAGCCGTTTTTGCTCGAACATTAAATGCCTCCAAATGGTATTTAATTAACTTCCCGAGCCCCTGGAAGTATGAAAATCACTTTAAACATGCTAATTTTAGCTCTAACACTGATGATCCACCTACAAATGTGAACTGACGTTCAAAAATAAAACATTTGAAAACGGACCATTTTCCACATTTCTGAAGCATGACGTAATGGGGGGGTGTTATCTCTTTTGTCGAAAATCAGCCGTTTTTGCTCGAACATTAAATGCCTCCAAATGGTATTTAATTAACTTCCCGAGCCCCTGGAAGCATGAAAATCACTTTAAACATGCTAATTTTAGCTCTAACACTGATGATCCACCTACAAATGTGAACTGACGTTCAAAAATAAAACATTTGAAAACGGACCATTTTCCACATTTCTGAAGCATGACGTAATGGGGGGGTGTTATCTCTTTTGTCGAAAATCAGCCGTTTTTGCTCTAACATTAAATGCCTCCAAATGGTATTTAATTAACTTCCCGGGGTGAAGAAACCCTTTTTGAGAACTCAGAGTGAGTAAATTGGCCATTTTCATGCACTTTTAACCATTCCATAAATCTTGTGTTTTGGGCCCCTGGAAGCATGAAAATCACTTTAAACATGCTAATTTTAGCTCTAACACTGATGATCCACCTACAAATGTGAACTGACGTTCAAAAATAAAACATTTGAAAACGGACCATTTTCCACATTTCTGAAGCATGACGTAATGGGGGGGTGTTATCTCTTTTGTCGAAAATCAGCCGTTTTTGCTCTAACATTAAATGCCTCCAAATGGTATTTAATTAACTTCCCGGGGTGAAGAAACCTTTTTTGAGAACTCAGAGTGAGTAAATTGGCCATTTTCATGCACTTTTAACCATTCCATAAATCTTGTGTTTTGGGCCCCTGGAAGCATGAAAATCACTTTAAACATGCTAATTTTAGCTCTAACACTGATGATCCACCTACAAATGTGAACTGACGTTCAAAAATAAAACATTTGAAAACGGACCATTTTCCACATTTCTGAAGCATGACGTAATGGGGGGGTGTTATCTCTTTTGTCGAAAATCAGCCGTTTTTGCTCGAACATTAAATGCCTCCAAATGGTATTTAATTAACTTCCCGAGCCCCTGGAAGCATGAAAATCACTTTAAACATGCTAATTTTAGCTCTAACACTGATGATCCACCTACAAATGTGAACTGACGTTCAAAAATAAAACATTTGAAAACTGACCATTTTCCACATTTCTGAAGCATGACGTAATGGGGGGGTGTTATCTCTTTTGTCGAAAATCAGCCGTTTTTGCTCTAACATTAAATGCCTCCAAATGGTATTTAATTAACTTCCCGGGGTGAAGAAACCCTTTTTGAGAACTCAGAGTGAGTAAATTGGCCATTTTCATGCACTTTTAACCATTCCATAAATCTTGTGTTTTGGGCCCCTGGAAGCATGAAAATCACTTTAAACATGCTAATTTTAGCTCTAACACTGATGATCCACCTACAAATGTGAACTGACGTTCAAAAATAAAACATTTGAAAACGGACCATTTTCCACATTTCTGAAGCATGACGTAATGGGGGGGTGTTATCTCTTTTGTCGAAAATCAGCCGTTTTTGCTCTAACATTAAATGCCTCCAAATGGTATTTAATTAACTTCCTGGGGTGAAGAAACCCTTTTTGAGAACTCAGAGTGAGTAAATTGGCCATTTTCATGCACTTTTAACCATTCCATAAATCTTGTGTTTTGGGCCCCTGGAAGCATGAAAATCACTTTAAACATGCTAATTTTAGCTCTAACACTGATGATCCACCTACAAATGTGAACTGACGTTCAAAAATGAAACATTTGAAAACGGACCATTTTCCACATTTCTGAAGCATGACGTAATGGGGGGGTGTTATCTCTTTTGTCGAAAATCAGCCGTTTTTGCTCTAACATTAAATGCCTCCAAATGGTATTTAATTAACTTCCCGGGGTGAAGAAACCCTTTTTGAGAACTCAGAGTGAGTAAATTGGCCATTTTCATGCACTTTTAACCATTCCATAAATCTTGTGTTTTGGGCCCCTGGAAGCATGAAAATCACTTTAAACATGCTAATTTTAGCTCTAACACTGATGATCCACCTACAAATGTGAACTGACGTTCAAAAATAAAACATTTGAAAACGGACCATTTTCCACATTTCTGAAGCATGATGTAATGGGGGGGTGTTATCTCTTTTGTGGAAAATCAGCCTTTTTTGCTCGAACATTAAATGCCTCCAAATGGTATTTATTTCACTTCCCGAGCCCCTGGAAGCATGAAAATCACTTTAAACATGCTAATTTTAGCTCTAACACTGATGATCCACCTACAAATGTGAACTGACGTTCAAAAATAAAACATTTGAAAACGGACCATTTTCCACATTTCTGAAGCATGACGTAATGGGGGGGTGTTATCTCTTTTGTCGAAAATCAGCCGTTTTTGCTCTAACATTAAATGCCTCCAAATGGTATTTAATTAACTTCCCGGGGTGAAGAAAGCCTTTTTGATAACTCAGAGTGAGTAAATTGGCCATTTTCATGCACTTTTAACCATTCCATAAATCTTGTGTTTTGGGCCCCTGGAAGCATGAAAATCACTTTAAACATGCTAATTTTAGCTCTAACACTGATGATCCACCTACAAATGTGAACTGACGTTCAAAAATAAAACATTTGAAAACGGACCATTTTCCACATTTCTGAAGCATGACGTAATGGGGGGTGTTATCTCTTTTGTCGAAAATCATCCGTTTTTGCTCGAACATTAAATGCCTCCAAATGGTATTTAATTAACTTCCCGAGCCCCTGGAAGCATGAAAATCACTTTAAACATGCTAATTTTAGCTCTAACACTGATGATCCACCTACAAATGTGAACTGACGTTCAAAAATAAAACATTTGAAAACGGACCATTTTCCACATTTCTGAAGCATGACGTAATGGGGGGGTGTTATCTCTTTTGTCGAAAATCAGCCGTTTTTGCTCGAACATTAAATGCCTCCAAATGGTATTTAATTAACTTCCGGAGCCCCTGGAAGCATGAAAATCACTTTAAACATGCTAATTTTAGCTCTAACACTGATGATCCACCTACAAATGTGAACTGACGTTCAAAAATAAAACATTTGAAAACGGACCATTTTCCACATTTCTGAAGCATGACGTAATGGGGGGTGTTATCTCTTTTGTCGAAAATCAGCCGTTTTTGCTCGAACATTAAATGCCTCCAAATGGTATTTATTTCACTTCCCGAGCCCCTGGAAGCATGAAAATCACTTTAAACATGCTAATTTTAGCTCTAACACTGATGATCCACCTACAAATGTGAACTGACGTTCAAAAATAAAACATTTGAAAACGGACCATTTTCCACATTTCTGAAGCATGACGTAATGGGGGGGTGTTATCTCTTTTGTCGAAAATCAGCCGTTTTTGCTCGAACATTAAATGCCTCCAAATGGTATTTAATTAACTTCCCGAGCCCCTGGAAGCATGAAAATCACTTTAAACATGCTAATTTTAGCTCTAACACTGATGATCCACCTACAAATGTGAACTGACGTTCAAAAATAAAACATTTGAAAACGGACCATTTTCCACATTTCTGAAGCATGACGTAATGGGGGGGTGTTATCTCTTTTGTCGAAAATCAGCCGTTTTTGCTCGAACATTAAATGCCTCCAAATGGTATTTAATTAACTTCCCGGGGTGAAGAAACCCTTTTTGAGAACTCAGAGTGAGTAAATTGGCCATTTTCATGCACTTTTAACCATTCCATAAATCTTGTGTTTTGGGCCCCTGGAAGCATGAAAATCACTTTAAACATGCTAATTTTAGCTCTAACACTGATGATCCACCTACAAATGTGAACTGACGTTCAAAAATAAAACATTTGAAAACGGACCATTTTCCACATTTCTGAAGCATGACGTAATGGGGGGGTGTTATCTCTTTTGTCGAAAATCAGCCGTTTTTGCTCGAACATTAAATGCCTCCAAATGGTATTTAATTAACTTCCCGAGCCCCTGGAAGCATGAAAATCACTTTAAACATGCTAATTTTAGCTCTAACACTGATGATCCACCTACAAATGTGAACTGACGTGCAAAAATAAAACATTTGAAAACGGACCATTTTCCTTATTTCTGAAGCATGACGTAATGGGGGGGTGTTATCTCTTTTGTCGAAAATCAGCCGTTTTTGCTCGAACATTAAATGCCTCCAAATGGTATTTAATTAACTTCCCGAGCCCCTGGAAGTATGAAAATCACTTTAAACATGCTAATTTTAGCTCTAACACTGATGATCCACCTACAAATGTGAACTGACGTTCAAAAATAAAACATTTGAAAACGGACCATTTTCCACATTTCTGAAGCATGACGTAATGGGGGGGTGTTATCTCTTTTGTCGAAAATCAGCCGTTTTTGCTCGAACATTAAATGCCTCCAAATGGTATTTAATTAACTTCCCGAGCCCCTGGAAGCATGAAATCACTTTAAACATGCTAATTTTAGCTCTAACACTGATGATCCACCTACAAATGTGAACTGACGTTCAAAAATAAAACATTTGAAAACGGACCATTTTCCACATTTCTGAAGCATGACGTAATGGGGGGGTGTTATCTCTTTTGTCGAAAATCAGCCGTTTTTGCTCGAACATTAAATGCCTCCAAATGGTATTTATTTCACTTCCCGAGCCCCTGGAAGCTTGAAAATCACTTTAAACATGCTAATTTTAGCTCTAACACTGATGATCCACCTACAAATGTGAACTGACGTTCAAAAATGAAACATTTGAAAACAGACCATTTTCCACATTTCTGAAGCATGACGTAATGGGGGGGTGTTATCTCTTTTGTCGAAAATCAGCCGTTTTTGCTCTAACATTAAATGCCTCCAAATGGTATTTAATTAACTTCCCGGGGTGAAGAAACCCTTTTCGAGAACTCAGAGTGAGTTAATTGGCCATTTTCATGCACTTTTAACCATTCCATAAATCTTGTGTTTTGGGCCCCTGGAAGCATGAAAATCACTTTAAACAGGCTAATTTTAGCTCTAACACTGATGATCCACCTACAAATGTGAACTGACGTTCAAAAATAAAACATTTGAAAACGGACCATTTTCCACATTTCTGAAGCATGGCGTAATGGGGGGGTGTTATCTCTTTTGTCGAAAATCAGCCGTTTTTGCTCGAACATTAAATTCCTCCAAATAGTATTTAATTAACTTCCCGAGCCCCTGGAAGCATGAAAATCACTTTAAACATGCGAACTTTAGCTCTAACACTGATGATCCACCTACAAATGTGAACTGACGTTCAAAAATAAAACATTTGAAAACGGACCATTTTCCACATTTCTGAAGCATGACGTAATGGGGGGGTGTTATCTCTTTTGTCGAAAATCAGCCGTTTTTGCTCTAACATTAAATGCCTCCAAATGGTATTTAATTAACTTCCCGGGGTGAAGAAACCCTTTTTGAGAACTCAGAGTGAGTAAATTGGCCATTTTCATGCACTTTTAACCATTCCATAAATCTTGTGTTTTGGGCCCCTGGAAGCATGAAAATCACTATAAACATGCTAATTTTAGCTCTAACACTGATGATCCACCTACAAATGTGAACTGACGTTCAAAAATAAAACATTTGAAAACGGACCATTTTCCACATTTCTGAAGCATGACGTAATGGGGGGGTGTTATCTCTTTTGTCGAAAATCAGCCGTTTTTGCTCGAACATTAAATGCCTCCAAATGGTATTTAATTAACTTCCCGAGCCCCTGGAAGCATGAAAATCACTTTAAACATGCTCATTTTAGCTCTAACACTGATGATCCACCTACAAATGTGAACTGACGTTCAAAAATAAAACATTTGAAAACGGACCATTTTCCACATTTCTGAAGCATGACGTAATGGGGGGGTGTTATCTCTTTTGTCAAAAATCAGCCGTTTTTGCTCTAACATTAAATGCCTCCAAATGGTATTTAATTAACTTCCCGGGGTGAAGAAACCCTTTTTGAGAACTCAGAGTGAGTAAATTGGCCATTTTCATGCACTTTTAACCATTCCATAAATCTTGTGTTTTGGGCCCCTGGAAGCATGAAAATCACTTTAAACATGCTAATTTTAGCTCTAACACTGATGATCCACCTACAAATGTGAACTGATGTTCAAATATAAAACATTTGAAAACGGACCATTTTCCACATTTCTGAAGCATGACGTAATGGGGGGGTGTTATCTCTTTTGTCGAAAATCAGCCGTTTTTGCTCGAACATTAAATGCCTCCAAATGGTATTTAATTAACTTCCCGGGGTGAAGAAACCCTTTTTGAGAACTCAGAGTGAGTAAATTGTCCATTTTCATGCACTTTTAACCATTCCATAAATCTTGTGTTTTGGGCCCCTGGAAGCATGAAAATCACTTTAAACATGCTAATTTTAGCTCTAACACTGATGATCCACCTACAAATGTGAACTGACGTTCAAAAATAAAACATTTGAAAACGGACCATTTTCCACATTTCTGAAGCATGACGTAATGGGGGGTTGTTATCTCTTTTGTCGAAAATCAGCCGTTTTTGCTCGAACATTAAATGCCTCCAAATGGTATTTAATTAACTTCCCGAGCCCCTGGAAGCATGAAAATCACTTTAAACATGCTAATTTTAGCTCTAACACTGATGATCCACCTACAAATGTGAACTGACGTTCAAAAATAAAACATTTGAAAACGGACCATTTTCCACATTTCTGAAGCATGACGTAATGGGGGGGTGTTATCTCTTTTGTCGAAAATCAGCCGTTTTTGCTCGAACATTAAATGCCTCCAAATGGTATTTAATTAACTTCCCGAGCCCCTGGAAGTATGAAAATCACTTTAAACATGCTAATTTTAGCTCTAACACTGATGATCCACCTACAAATGTGAACTGACGTTCAAAAATAAAACATTTGAAATCGGACCATTTTCCACATTTCTGAAGCATGACGTAATGGGGGGGTGTTATCTCTTTTGTCGAAAATCAGCCGTTTTTGCTCGAACATTAAATGCCTCCAAATGGTATTTAATTAACTTCCCGAGCCCCTGGAAGCATGAAAATCACTTTAAACATGCTAATTTTAGCTCTAACACTGATGATCCACCTACAAATGTGAACTGACGTTCAAAAATAAAACATTTGAAAACGGACCATTTTCCACATTTCTGAAGCATGACGTAATGGGGGGGTGTTATCTCTTTTGTCGAAAATCAGCCGTTTTTGCTCGAACATTAAATGCCTCCAAATGGTATTTATTTCACTTCCCGAGCCCCTGGAAGCATGAAAATCACTTTAAACATGCTAATTTTAGCTCTAACACTGATGATCCACCTACAAATGTGAACTGACGTTCAAAAATGAAACATTTGAAAACGGACCATTTTCCACATTTCTGAAGCATGACGTAATGGGGGGGTGTTATCTCTTTTGTCGAAAATCAGCCGTTTTTGCTCGAACATTAAATTCCTCCAAATAGTATTTAATTAACTTCCCGAGCCCCTGGAAGCATGAAAATCACTTTAAACATGCTAATTTTAGCTCTAACACTGATGATCCACCTACAAATGTGAACTGACGTTCAAAAATAAAACATTTGAAAACGGACCATTTTCCACATTTCTGAAGCATGACGTAATGGGGGGGTGTTATCTCTTTTGTCGAAAATCAGCCGTTTTTGCTCGAACATTAAATGCCTCCAAATGGTATTTAATTAACTTCCCGAGCCCCTGGAAGCATGAAAATCACTTTAAACATGCTCATTTTAGCTCTAACACTGATGATCCACCTACAAATGTGAACTGACGTTCAAAAATAAAACATTTGAAAACGGACCATTTTCCACATTTCTGAAGCATGACGTAATGGGGGGGTGTTATCTCTTTTGTCGAAAATCAGCCGTTTTTGCTCTAACATTAAATGCCTCCAAATGGTATTTAATTAACTTCCCGGGGTGAAGAAACCCTTTTTGAGAACTCAGAGTGAGTAAATTGGCCATTTTCATGCACTTTTAACCATTCCATAAATCTTGTGTTTTGGGCCCCTGGAAGCATGAAAATCACTTTAAACATGCTAATTTTAGCTCTAACACTGATCATCCACCTACAAATGTGAACTGACGTTCAAAAATAAAACATTTGAAAACGGACCATTTTCCACATTTCTGAAGCATGACGTAATGGGGGGGTGTTATCTCTTTTGTCGAAAATCAGCCGTTTTTGCTCGAACATTAAATGCCTCCAAATGGTATTTAATTAACTTCCCGAGCCCCTGGAAGCATGAAAATCACTTTAAACACGCTCATTTTAGCTCTAACACTGATGATCCACCTACAAATGTGAACTGACGTTCAAAAATAAAACATTTGAAAACGGACCATTTTCCACATTTCTGAAGCATGACGTAATGGGGGGGTGTTATCTCTTTTGTCAAAAATCAGCCGTTTTTGCTCGAACATTAAATGCCTGCAAATGGTATTTAATTAACTTCCCGAGCCCCTGGAAGCATGAAAATCACTTTAAACATGCTAATTTTAGCTCTAACACTGATGATCCACCTACAAATGTGAACTGACGTTCAAAAATAAAACATTTGAAAACGGACCATTTTCCACATTTCTGAAGCATGACGTAATGGGGGGGTGTTATCTCTTTTGTCGAAAATCAGCCGTTTTTGCTCGAACATTAAATGCCTCCAAATGGTATTTAATTAACTTCCCAAGCCCCTGGAAGCATGAAAATCACTTTAAACATGCTAATTTTAGCTCTAACACTGATGATCCACCTACAAATGTGAACTGACGTTCAAAAATAAAACATTTGAAAACGGACCATTTTCCACATTTCTGAAGCATGACGTAATGGGGGGGTGTTATCTCTTTTGTCGAAAATCAGCCGTTTTTGCTCGGACATTAAAGGCCTCCAAATGGTATTTATTTCACTTCCCGAGCCCCTGGAAGCATGAAAATCACTTTAAACATGCTAATTTTAGCTCTAACACTGATGATCCACCTACAAATGTGAACTGACGTTCAAAAATAAAACATTTGAAAACGGACCATTTTCGACATTTCTGAAGCATGACGTAATGGGGGGGTGTTATCTCTTTTGTCGAAAATCAGCCGTTTTTGCTCGAACATTAAATGCCTCCAAATGGTATTTAATTAACTTCCCGAGCCCCTGGAAGCATGAAAATCACTTTAAACATGCTAATTTTAGCTCTAACACTGATGATCCACCTACAAATGTGAACTGACGCTCAAAAATAAAACATTTGAAAACGGACCATTTTCCACATTTCTGAAGCATGACGTAATGGGGGGGTGTTATCTCTTTTGTCGAAAATCAGCCGTTTTTGCTCTAACATTAAATGCCTCCAAATGGTATTTAATTAACTTCCCGGGGTGAAGAAACCCTTTTTGAGAACTCAGAGTGAGTAAATTGGCCATTTTCATGCACTTTTAACCATTCCATAAATCTTGTGTTTTGGGCCCCTGGAAGCATGAAAATCACTTTAAACATGCTAATTTTAGCTCTAACACTGATGATCCACCTACAAATGTGAACTGACGTTCAAAAATAAAACATTTGAAAACGGAACATTTTCCACATTTCTGAAGCATGACGTAATGGGGGGGTGTTATCTCTTTTGTCGAAAATCAGCCGTTTTTGCTCGAACATTAAATGCCTCCAAATGGTATTTAATTAACTTCCCGAGCCCCTGGAAGTATGAAAATCACTTTAAACATGCTAATTTTAGCTCTAACACTGATGATCCACCTACAAATGTGAACTGACGTTCAAAAATAAAACATTTGAAAACGGACCATTTTCCACATTTCTGAAGCATGACGTAATGGGGGGGTGTTATCTCTTTTGTCGAAAATCAGCCGTTTTTGCTCGAACATTAAATGCCTCCAAATGGTATTTAATTAACTTCCCGAGCCCCTGGAAGCATGAAAATCACTTTAAACATGCTAATTTTAGCTCTAACACTGATGATCCACCTACAAATGTGAACTGACGTTCAAAAATAAAACATTTGAAAACGGACCATTTTCCACATTTCTGAAGCATGACGTAATGGGGGGGGGTGTTATCTCTTTTGTCGAAAATCAGCCGTTTTTGCTCGAACATTAAATGCCTCCAAATGGTATTTATTTCACTTCCCGAGCTCCTGGAAGCATGAAAATCACTTTAAACATGCTAATTTTAGCTCTAACACTGATGATCCACCTACAAATGTGAACTGACGTTCAAAAATGAAACATTTGAAAACGGACCATTTTCCACATTTCTGAAGCATGACGTAATGGGGGGGTGTTATCTCTTTTGTCGAAAATCAGCCGTTTTTGCTCTAACATTAAATGCCTCCAAATGGTATTTAATTAACTTCCCGGGGTGAAGAAACCCTTTTTGAGAACTCAGAGTGAGTAAATTGGCCATTTTCATGCACTTTTAACCATTCCATAAATCTTGTGTTTTGGGCCTCTGGAAGCATGAAAATCACTTTAAACATGCTAATTTTAGCTCTAACACTGATGATCCACCTACAAATGTGAACTAACGTTCAAAAATAAAACATTTGAAAACGGACCATTTTCCACATTTCTGAAGCATGACGTAATGGGGGGGTGTTATCTCTTTTGTCGAAAATCAGCCGTTTTTGCTCTAACATTAAATGCCTCCAAATGGTATTTAATTAACTTCCTGGGGTGAAGAAACCCTTTTTGAGAACTCAGAGTGAGTAAATTGGCCATTTTCATGCACTTTTAACCATTCCATAAATCTTGTGTTTTGGGCCCCTGGAAGCATGAAAATCACTTTAAACATGCTAATTTTAGCTCTAACACTGATGATCCACCTACAAATGTGAACTGACGTTCAAAAATAAAACATTTGAAAACGGACCATTTTCCACATTTCTGAAGCATGACGTAATGGGGGGGTGTTATCTCTTTTGTCGAAAATCAGCCGTTTTTGCTCTAACATTAAATGCCTCCAAATGGTATTTAATTAACTTCCCGGGGTGAAGAAACCCTTTTTGAGAACTCAGAGTGAGTAAATTGGCCATTTTCATGCACTTTTAACCATTCCATAAATCTTGTGTTTTGGGCCCCTGGAAGCATGAAAATCACTTTAAACATGCTAATTTTAGCTCTAACACTGATGATCCACCTACAAATGTGAACTGACGTTCAAAAATAAAACATTTGAAAACGGACCATTTTCCACATTTCTGAAGCATGACGTAATGGGGGGGTGTTATCTCTTTTGTCGAAAATCAGCCGTTTTTGCTCGAACATTAAATGCCTCCAAATGGTATTTAATTAACTTCCCGAGCCCCTGGAAGCATGAAAATCACTTTAAACATGCTAATTTTAGCTCTAACACTGATGATCCACCTACAAATGTGAACTGACGTTCAAAAATAAAACATTTGAAAACGGACCATTTTCCACATTTCTGAAGCATGACGTAATGGGGGGGGGTGTTATCTCTTTTGTGGAAAATCAGCCGTTTTTGCTCGAACATTAAATGCCTCCAAATGGTATTTTTTTCACTTCCCGAGCCCCTGGAAGCATGAAAATCACTTTAAACATGCTAATTTTAGCCCTAACACTGATGATCCACCTACAAATGTGAACTGACGTTCAAAAATAAAACATTTGAAAACGGACCATTTTCCACATTTCTGAAGCATGACGTAATGGGGGGGGTGTTATCTCTTTTGTGGAAAATCAGCCTTTTTTGCTCGAACATTAAATGCCTCCAAATGGTATTTATTTCACTTCCCGAGCCCCTGGAAGCATGAAAATCACTTTAAACATGCTAATTTTAGCTCTAACACTGATGATCCACCTACAAATGTGAACTGACGTTCAAAAATAAAACATTTGAAAACGGACCATTTTCCA
Organism: Lissotriton vulgaris; assembly: GCF_964263255.1. Taxonomy (NCBI): domain Eukaryota; kingdom Metazoa; phylum Chordata; class Amphibia; order Caudata; family Salamandridae; genus Lissotriton; species Lissotriton vulgaris. The sequence continues at coordinate 245,458 of NW_028253923.1, read as the reverse complement.
CATTTCTGAAGCATGACGTAATGGGGGGGTGTTATCTCTTTTGTGGAAAATCAGCCTTTTTTGCTCGAACATTAAATGCCTCCAAATGGTATTTATTTCACTTCCCGAGCCCCTGGAAGCATGAAAATCACTTTAAACATGCTCATTTTAGCTCTAACACTGATGATCCACCTACAAATGTGAACTGACGTTCAAAAATAAAACATTTGAAAACGGACCATTTTCCACATTTCTGAAGCATGACGTAATGGGGGGGTGTTATCTCTTTTGTCGAAAATCAGCCGTTTTTGCTCTAACATTAAATGCCTCCAAATGGTATTTAATTAACTTCCCGGGGTGAAGAAACCCTTTTTGAGAACTCAGAGTGAGTAAATTGGCCATTTTCATGCACTTTTAACCATTCCATAAATCTTGTGTTTTGGGCCTCTGGAAGCATGAAAATCACTTTAAACATGCTAATTTTAGCTCTAACACTGATGATCCACCTACAAATGTGAACTAACGTTCAAAAATAAAACATTTGAAAACGGACCATTTTCCACATTTCTGAAGCATGACGTAATGGGGGGGTGTTATCTCTTTTGTCGAAAATCAGCCGTTTTTGCTCTAACATTAAATGCCTCCAAATGGTATTTAATTAACTTCCTGGGGTGAAGAAACCCTTTTTGAGAACTCAGAGTGAGTAAATTGGCCATTTTCATGCACTTTTAACCATTCCATAAATCTTGTGTTTTGGGCCCCTGGAAGCATGAAAATCACTTTAAACATGCTAATTTTAGCTCTAACACTGATGATCCACCTACAAATGTGAACTGACGTTCAAAAATAAAACATTTGAAAACGGACCATTTTCCACATTTCTGAAGCATGACGTAATGGGGGGGTGTTATCTCTTTTGTCGAAAATCAGCCGTTTTTGCTCTAACATTAAATGCCTCCAAATGGTATTTAATTAACTTCCCGGGGTGAAGAAACCCTTTTTGAGAACTCAGAGTGAGTAAATTGGCCATTTTCATGCACTTTTAACCATTCCATAAATCTTGTGTTTTGGGCCCCTGGAAGCATGAAAATCACTTTAAACATGCTAATTTTAGCTCTAACACTGATGATCCACCTACAAATGTGAACTGACGTTCAAAAATAAAACATTTGAAAACGGACCATTTTCCACATTTCTGAAGCATGACGTAATGGGGGGGTGTTATCTCTTTTGTCGAAAATCAGCCGTTTTTGCTCGAACATTAAATGCCTCCAAATGGTATTTAATTAACTTCCCGAGCCCCTGGAAGCATGAAAATCACTTTAAACATGCTAATTTTAGCTCTAACACTGATGATCCACCTACAAATGTGAACTGACGTTCAAAAATAAAACATTTGAAAACGGACCATTTTCCACATTTCTGAAGCATGACGTAATGGGGGGGTGTTATCTCTTTTGTCGAAAATCAGCCGTTTTTGCTCGAACATTAAATGCCTCCAAATGGTATTTAATTAACTTCCCGAGCCCCTGGAAGTATGAAAATCACTTTAAACATGCTAATTTTAGCTCTAACACTGATGATCCACCTACAAATGTGAACTGACGTTCAAAAATAAAACATTTGAAAACGGACCATTTTCCACATTTCTGAAGCATGACGTAATGGGGGGGGTGTTATCTCTTTTGTGGAAAATCAGCCGTTTTTGCTCGAACATTAAATGCCTCCAAATGGTATTTTTTTCACTTCCCGAGCCCCTGGAAGCATGAAAATCACTTTAAACATGCTAATTTTAGCTCTAACACTGATGATCCACCTACAAATGTGAACTGACGTTCAAAAATAAAACATTTGAAAACGGACTATTTTCCACATTTCTGAAGCATGACGTAATGGGGGGGGGTGTTATCTCTTTTGTGGAAAATCAGCCTTTTTTGCTCGAACATTAAATGCCTCCAAATGGTATTTATTTCACTTCCCGAGCCCCTGGAAGCATGAAAATCACTTTAAACATGCTAATTTTAGCTCTAACACTGATGATCCACCTACAAATGTGAACTGACGTTCAAAAATAAAACATTTGAAAACGGACCATTTCCCACATTTCTGAAGCATGACGTAATGGGGGGGTGTTATCTCTTTTGTGGAAAATCAGCCTTTTTTGCTCGAACATTAAATGCCTTCAAATGGTATTTATTTCACTTCCCGAGCCCCTGGAAGCATGAAAATCACTTTAAACATGCTCATTTTAGCTCTAACACTGATGATCCACCTACAAATGTGAACTGACGTTCAAAAATAAAACATTTGAAAACGGACCATTTTCCACATTTCTGAAGCATGACGTAATGGGGGGGTGTTATCTCTTTTGTCGAAAATCAGCCGTTTTTGCTCTAACATTAAATGCCTCCAAATGGTATTTAATTAACTTCCCGGGGTGAAGAAACCCTTTTTGAGAACTCAGAGTGAGTAAATTGGCCATTTTCATGCACTTTTAACCATTCCATAAATCTTGTGTTTTGGGCCTCTGGAAGCATGAAAATCACTTTAAACATGCTAATTTTAGCTCTAACACTGATGATCCACCTACAAATGTGAACTAACGTTCAAAAATAAAACATTTGAAAACGGACCATTTTCCACATTTCTGAAGCATGACGTAATGGGGGGGTGTTATCTCTTTTGTCGAAAATCAGCCGTTTTTGCTCTAACATTAAATGCCTCCAAATGGTATTTAATTAACTTCCTGGGGTGAAGAAACCCTTTTTGAGAACTCAGAGTGAGTAAATTGGCCATTTTCATGCACTTTTAACCATTCCATAAATCTTGTGTTTTGGGCCCCTGGAAGCATGAAAATCACTTTAAACATGCTAATTTTAGCTCTAACACTGATGATCCACCTACAAATGTGAACTGACGTTCAAAAATAAAACATTTGAAAACGGACCATTTTCCACATTTCTGAAGCATGACGTAATGGGGGGGTGTTATCTCTTTTGTCGAAAATCAGCCGTTTTTGCTCTAACATTAAATGCCTCCAAATGGTATTTAATTAACTTCCCGGGGTGAAGAAACCCTTTTTGAGAACTCAGAGTGAGTAAATTGGCCATTTTCATGCACTTTTAACCATTCCATAAATCTTGTGTTTTGGGCCCCTGGAAGCATGAAAATCACTTTAAACATGCTAATTTTAGCTCTAACACTGATGATCCACCTACAAATGTGAACTGACGTTCAAAAATAAAACATTTGAAAACGGACCATTTTCCACATTTCTGAAGCATGACGTAATGGGGGGGTGTTATCTCTTTTGTCGAAAATCAGCCGTTTTTGCTCGAACATTAAATGCCTCCAAATGGTATTTAATTAACTTCCCGAACCCCTGGAAGCATGAAAATCACTTTAAACATGCTAATTTTAGCTCTAACACTGATGATCCACCTACAAATGTGAACTGACGTTCAAAAATAAAACATTTGAAAATGGACCATTTTCCACATTTCTGAAGCATGACGTAATGGGGGGGTGTTATCTCTTTTGTCGAAAATCAGCCGTTTTTGCTCGAACATTAAATGCCTCCAAATGGTATTTAATTAACTTCCCGAGCCCCTGGAAGTATGAAAATCACTTTAAACATGCTAATTTTAGCTCTAACACTGATGATCCACCTACAAATGTGAACTGACGTTCAAAAATAAAACATTTGAAAACGGACCATTTTCCACATTTCTGAAGCATGACGTAATGGGGGGGTGTTATCTCTTTTGTCGAAAATCAGCCGTTTTTGCTCGAACATTAAATGCCTCCAAATGGTATTTAATTAACTTCCCGAGCCCCTGGAAGCATGAAAATCACTTTAAACATGCTAATTTTAGCTCTAACACTGATGATCCACCTACAAATGTGAACTGACGTTCAAAAATAAAACATTTGAAAACGGACCATTTTCCACATTTCTGAAGCATGACGTAATGGGGGGGTGTTATCTCTTTTGTCGAAAATCTGCCGTTTTTGCTCGAACATTAAATGCCTCCAAATGGTATTTATTTCACTTCCCAAGCCCCTGGAAGCATGAAAATCACTTTAAACATGCTAATTTTAGCTCTAACACTGATGATCCACCTACAAATGTGAACTGACGTTCAAAAATGAAACATTTGAAAACGGACCATTTTCCACATTTCTGAAGCATGACGTAATGGGGGGGTGTTATCTCTTTTGTCGAAAATCAGCCGTTTTTGCTCTAACATTAAATGCCTCCAAATGGTATTTAATTAACTTCCCGGGGTGAAGAAACCCTTTTTGAGAACTCAGAGTGAGTAAATTGGCCATTTTCATGCACTTTTAACCATTCCATAAATCTTGTGTTTTGGGCCCCTGGAAGCATGAAAATCACTTTAACATGCTAATTTTAGCTCTAACACTGATGATCCACCTACAAATGTGAACTGACGTTCAAAAATAAAACATTTGAAAACGGACCATTTTCCACATTTCTGAAGCATGACGTAATGGGGGGGTGTTATCTCTTTTGTCGAAAATCAGCCGTTTTTGCTCGAACATTAAATTCCTCCAAATAGTATTTAATTAACTTCCCGAGCCCCTGGAAGCATGAAAATCACTTTAAACATGCTAATTTTAGCTCTAACACTGATGATCCACCTACAAATGTGAACTGATGTTCAAAAATAAAACATTTGAAAACGGACCATTTTCCACATTTCTGAAGCATGACGTAATGGGGGGGTGTTATCTCTTTTGTCGAAAATCAGCCGTTTTTGCTCTAACATTAAATGCCTCCAAATGGTATTTAATTAACTTCCCGGGGTGAAGAAACCCTTTTTGAGAACTCAGAGTGAGTAAATTGGCCATTTTCATGCACTTTTAACCATTCCATAAATCTTGTGTTTTGGGCCCCTGGAAGCATGATAATCACTTTAAACATGCTAATTTTAGCTCTAACACTGATGATCCACCTACAAATGTGAACTAACGTTCAAAAATAAAACATTTGAAAACGGACCATTTTCCACATTTCTGAAGCATGACGTAATGGGGGGGTGTTATCTCTTTTGTCGAAAATCAGCCGTTTTTGCTCGAACATTAAATGCCTCCAAATGGTATTTAATTATCTTCCCCGGGGTGAAGAAACCCTTTTTGAGAACTCAGAGTGAGTAAATTGGCCATTTTCATGCACTTTTAACCATTCCATAAATCTTGTGTTTTGGGCCCCTGGAAGCATGAAAATCACTTTAAACATGCTAATTTTAGCTCTAACACTGATGATCCACCTACAAATGTGAACTGACGTTCAAAAATAAAACATTTGAAAACGGACCATTTTCCACATTTCTGAAGCATGACGTAATGGGGGGGTGTTATCTCTTTTGTCGAAAATCAGCCGTTTTTGCTCGAACATTAAATGCCTCCAAATGGTATTTATTTCACTTCCCGAGCCCCTGGAAGCATGAAAATCACTTTAAACATGCTAATTTAAGCTCTAACACTGATGATCCACCTACAAATGTGAACTTACGTTCAAAAATAAAACATTTGAAAACGGACCATTTTCCACATTTCTGAAGCATGACTTAATGGGGGGGTGTTATCTCTTTTGTGGAAAATCAGCCGTTTTTGCTCGAACATTAAATGCCTCCAAATGGTATTTTTTTCACTTCCCGAGCCCCTGGAAGCATGAAAATCACTTTAAACATGCTAATTTTAGCTCTAACACTGATGATCCACCTACAAATGTGAACTGACGTTCAAAAATAAAACATTTGAAAACGGACCATTTTCCACATTTCTGAAGCATGACGTAATGGGGGGGGTGTTATCTCTTTTGTGGAAAATCAGCCTTTTTTGCTCGAACATTAAATGCCTCCAAATGGTATTTATTTCACTTCCCGAGCCCCTGGAAGCATGAAAATCACTTTAAACATGCTAATTTTAGCTCTAACACTGATGATCCACCTACAAATGTGAACTGACGTTCAAAAATAAAACATTTGAAAACGGACCATTTTCCACATTTCTGAAGCATGACGTAATGGGGGGGTGTTATCTCTTTTGTGGAAAATCAGCCTTTTTTGCTCGAACATTAAATGCCTCCAAATGGTATTTATTTCACTTCCCGAGCCCCTGGAAGCATGAAAATCACTTTAAACATGCTCATTTTAGCTCTAACACTGATGATCCACCTACAAATGTGAACTGACGTTCAAAAATAAAACATTTGAAAACGGACCATTTTCCACATTTCTGAAGCATGACGTAATGGGGGGGTGTTATCTCTTTTGTCGAAAATCAGCCGTTTTTGCTCTAACATTAAATGCCTCCAAATGGTATTTAATTAACTTCCCGGGGTGAAGAAACCCTTTTTGAGAACTCAGAGTGAGTAAATTGGCCATTTTCATGCACTTTTAACCATTCCATAAATCTTGTGTTTTGGGCCTCTGGAAGCATGAAAATCACTTTAAACATGCTAATTTTAGCTCTAACACTGATGATCCACCTACAAATGTGAACTAACGTTCAAAAATAAAACATTTGAAAACGGACCATTTTCCACATTTCTGAAGCATGACGTAATGGGGGGGTGTTATCTCTTTTGTCGAAAATCAGCCGTTTTTGCTCTAACATTAAATGCCTCCAAATGGTATTTAATTAACTTCCTGGGGTGAAGAAACCCTTTTTGAGAACTCAGAGTGAGTAAATTGGCCATTTTCATGCACTTTTAACCATTCCATAAATCTTGTGTTTTGGGCCCCTGGAAGCATGAAAATCACTTTAAACATGCTAATTTTAGCTCTAACACTGATGATCCACCTACAAATGTGAACTGACGTTCAAAAATAAAACATTTGAAAACGGACCATTTTCCACATTTCTGAAGCATGACGTAATGGGGGGGTGTTATCTCTTTTGTCGAAAATCAGCCGTTTTTGCTCTAACATTAAATGCCTCCAAATGGTATTTAATTAACTTCCCGGGGTGAAGAAACCCTTTTTGAGAACTCAGAGTGAGTAAATTGGCCATTTTCATGCACTTTTAACCATTCCATAAATCTTGTGTTTTGGGCCCCTGGAAGCATGAAAATCACTTTAAACATGCTAATTTTAGCTCTAACACTGATGATCCACCTACAAATGTGAACTGACGTTCAAAAATAAAACATTTGAAAACGGACCATTTTCCACATTTCTGAAGCATGACGTAATGGGGGGGTGTTATCTCTTTTGTCGAAAATCAGCCGTTTTTGCTCGAACATTAAATGCCTCCAAATGGTATTTAATTAACTTCCCGAGCCCCTGGAAGCATGAAAATCACTTTAAACATGCTAATTTTAGCTCTAACACTGATGATCCACCTACAAATGTGAACTGACGTTCAAAAATAAAACATTTGAAAACGGACCATTTTCCACATTTCTGAAGCATGACGTAATGGGGGGGTGTTATCTCTTTTGTCGAAAATCAGCCGTTTTTGCTCGAACATTAAATTCCTCCAAATAGTATTTAATTAACTTCCCGAGCCCCTGGAAGCATGAAAATCACTTTAAACATGCTAATTTTAGCTCTAACACTGATGATCCACCTACAAATGTGAACTGACGTTCAAAAATAAAACATTTGAAAACGGACCATTTTCCACATTTCTGAAGCATGACGTAATGGGGGGGTGTTATCTCTTTTGTCGAAAATCAGCCGTTTTTGCTCTAACATTAAATGCCTCCAAATGGTATTTAATTAACTTCCCGGGGTGAAGAAACCCTTTTTGAGAACTCAGAGTGAGTAAATTGGCCATTTTCATGCACTTTTAACCATTCCATAAATCTTGTGTTTTGGGCCCCTGGAAGCATGAAAATCACTTTAAACATGCTAATTTTAGCTCTAACACTGATGATCCACCTACAAATGTGAACTGACGTTCAAAAATAAAACATTTGAAAACGGACCATTTTCCACATTTCTGAAGCATGACGTAATGGGGGGGTGTTATCTCTTTTGTCGAAAATCAGCCGTTTTTGCTCGAACATTAAATGCCTCCAAATGGTATTTAATTAACTTCCCGAGCCCCTGGAAGCATGAAAATCACTTTAAACATGCTCATTTTAGCTCTAACACTGATGATCCACCTACAAATGTGAACTGACGTTCAAAAATAAAACATTTGAAAACGGACCATTTTCCACATTTCTGAAGCATGACGTAATGGGGGGGTGTTATCTCTTTTGTCGAAAATCAGCCGTTTTTGCTCGAACATTAAATGCCTCCAAATGGTATTTAATTATCTTCCCCGGGGTGAAGAAACCCTTTTTGAGAACTCAGAGTGAGTAAATTGGCCATTTTCATGCACTTTTAACCATTCCATAAATCTTGTGTTTTGGGCCCCTGGAAGCATGAAAATCACTTTAAACATGCTAATTTTAGCTCTAACACTGATGATCCACCTACAAATGTGAACTGACGTTCAAAAATAAAACATTTGAAAACGGACCATTTTCCACATTGCTGAAGCATGACGTAATGGGGGGGTGTTATCTCTTTTGTCGAAAATCAGCCGTTTTTGCTCGAACATTAAATGCCTCCAAATGGTATTTATTTCACTTCCCGAGCCCCTGGAAGCATGAAAATCACTTTAAACATGCTAATTTAAGCTCTAACACTGATGATCCACCTACAAATGTGAACTTACGTTCAAAAATAAAACATTTGAAAACGGACCATTTTCCACATTTCTGAAGCATGACTTAATGGGGGGGTGTTATCTCTTTTGTGGAAAATCAGCCGTTTTTGCTCGAACATTAAATGCCTCCAAATGGTATTTTTTTCACTTCCCGAGCCCCTGGAAGCATGAAAATCACTTTAAACATGCTAATTTTAGCTCTAACACTGATGATCCACCTACAAATGTGAACTGACGTTCAAAAATAAAACATTTGAAAACGGACCATTTTCCACATTTCTGAAGCATGACGTAATGGGGGGGGTGTTATCTCTTTTGTGGAAAATCAGCCTTTTTTGCTCGAACATTAAATGCCTCCAAATGGTATTTATTTCACTTCCCGAGCCCCTGGAAGCATGAAAATCACTTTAAACATGCTAATTTTAGCTCTAACACTGATGATCCACCTACAAATGTGAACTGACGTTCAAAAATAAAACATTTGAAAACGGACCATTTTCCACATTTCTGAAGCATGACGTAATGGGGGGGTGTTATCTCTTTTGTGGAAAATCAGCCTTTTTTGCTCGAACATTAAATGCCTCCAAATGGTATTTATTTCACTTCCCGAGCCCCTGGAAGCATGAAAATCACTTTAAACATGCTCATTTTAGCTCTAACACTGATGATCCACCTACAAATGTGAACTGACGTTCAAAAATAAAACATTTGAAAACGGACCATTTTCCACATTTCTGAAGCATGACGTAATGGGGGGGTGTTATCTCTTTTGTCGAAAATCAGCCGTTTTTGCTCTAACATTAAATGCCTCCAAATGGTATTTAATTAACTTCCCGGGGTGAAGAAACCCTTTTTGAGAACTCAGAGTGAGTAAATTGGCCATTTTCATGCACTTTTAACCATTCCATAAATCTTGTGTTTTGGGCCTCTGGAAGCATGAAAATCACTTTAAACATGCTAATTTTAGCTCTAACACTGATGATCCACCTACAAATGTGAACTAACGTTCAAAAATAAAACATTTGAAAACGGACCATTTTCCACATTTCTGAAGCATGACGTAATGGGGGGGTGTTATCTCTTTTGTCGAAAATCAGCCGTTTTTGCTCTAACATTAAATGCCTCCAAATGGTATTTAATTAACTTCCTGGGGTGAAGAAACCCTTTTTGAGAACTCAGAGTGAGTAAATTGGCCATTTTCATGCACTTTTAACCATTCCATAAATCTTGTGTTTTGGGCCCCTGGAAGCATGAAAATCACTTTAAACATGCTAATTTTAGCTCTAACACTGATGATCCACCTACAAATGTGAACTGACGTTCAAAAATAAAACATTTGAAAACGGACCATTTTCCACATTTCTGAAGCATGACGTAATGGGGAGGTGTTATCTCTTTTGTCGAAAATCAGCCGTTTTTGCTCTAACATTAAATGCCTCCAAATGGTATTTAATTAACTTCCCGGGGTGAAGAAACCCTTTTTGAGAACTCAGAGTGAGTAAATTGGCCATTTTCATGCACTTTTAACCATTCCATAAATCTTGTGTTTTGGGCCCCTGGAAGCATGAAAATCACTTTAAACATGCTAATTTTAGCTCTAACACTGATGATCCACCTACAAATGTGAACTGACGTTCAAAAATAAAACATTTGAAAACGGACCATTTTCCACATTTCTGAAGCATGACGTAATGGGGGGGTGTTATCTCTTTTGTCGAAAATCAGCCGTTTTTGCTCGAACATTAAATGCCTCCAAATGGTATTTAATTAACTTCCCGAGCCCCTGGAAGCATGAAAATCACTTTAAACATGCTAATTTTAGCTCTAACACTGATGATCCACCTACAAATGTGAACTGACGTTCAAAAATAAAACATTTGAAAACGGACCATTTTCCACATTTCTGAAGCATGACGTAATGGGGGGGTGTTATCTCTTTTGTGGAAAATCAGCCTTTTTTGCTCGAACATTAAATGCCTCCAAATGGTATTTATTTCACTTCCCGAGCCCCTGGAAGCATGAAAATCACTTTAAACATGCTCATTTTAGCTCTAACACTGATGATCCACCTACAAATGTGAACTGACGTTCAAAAATAAAACATTTGAAAACGGACCATTTTCCACATTTCTGAAGCATGACGTAATGGGGGGGTGTTATCTCTTTTGTCGAAAATCAGCCGTTTTTGCTCTAACATTAAATGCCTCCAAATGGTATTTAATTAACTTCCCGGGGTGAAGAAACCCTTTTTGAGAACTCAGAGTGAGTAAATTGGCCATTTTCATGCACTTTTAACCATTCCATAAATCTTGTGTTTTGGGCCTCTGGAAGCATGAAAATCACTTTAAACATGCTAATTTTAGCTCTAACACTGATGATCCACCTACAAATGTGAACTAACGTTCAAAAATAAAACATTTGAAAACGGACCATTTTCCACATTTCTGAAGCATGACGTAATGGGGGGGTGTTATCTCTTTTGTCGAAAATCAGCCGTTTTTGCTCTAACATTAAATGCCTCCAAATGGTATTTAATTAACTTCCTGGGGTGAAGAAACCCTTTTTGAGAACTCAGAGTGAGTAAATTGGCCATTTTCATGCACTTTTAACCATTCCATAAATCTTGTGTTTTGGGCCCCTGGAAGCATGAAAATCACTTTAAACATGCTAATTTTAGCTCTAACACTGATGATCCACCTACAAATGTGAACTGACGTTCAAAAATAAAACATTTGAAAACGGACCATTTTCCACATTTCTGAAGCATGACGTAATGGGGGGGTGTTATCTCTTTTGTCGAAAATCAGCCGTTTTTGCTCTAACATTAAATGCCTCCAAATGGTATTTAATTAACTTCCCGGGGTGAAGAAACCCTTTTTGAGAACTCAGAGTGAGTAAATTGGCCATTTTCATGCACTTTTAACCATTCCATAAATCTTGTGTTTTGGGCCCCTGGAAGCATGAAAATCACTTTAAACATGCTAATTTTAGCTCTAACACTGATGATCCACCTACAAATGTGAACTGACGTTCAAAAATAAAACATTTGAAAACGGACCATTTTCCACATTTCTGAAGCATGACGTAATGGGGGGGTGTTATCTCTTTTGTCGAAAATCAGCCGTTTTTGCTCGAACATTAAATGCCTCCAAATGGTATTTAATTAACTTCCCGAGCCCCTGGAAGCATGAAAATCACTTTAAACATGCTAATTTTAGCTCTAACACTGATGATCCACCTACAAATGTGAACTGACGTTCAAAAATAAAACATTTGAAAACGGACCATTTTCCACATTTCTGAAGCATGACGTAATGGGGGGGTGTTATCTCTTTTGTCGAAAATCAGCCGTTTTTGCTCGAACATTAAATGCCTCCAAATGGTATTTAATTAACTTCCCGAGCCCCTGGAAGTATGAAAATCACTTTAAACATGCTAATTTTAGCTCTAACACTGATGATCCACCTACAAATGTGAACTGACGTTCAAAAATAAAACATTTGAAAACGGACCATTTTCCACATTTCTGAAGCATGACGTAATGGGGGGGTGTTATCTCTTTTGTGGAAAATCAGCCGTTTTTGCTCGAACATTAAATGCCTCCAAATGGTATTTTTTTCACTTCCCGAGCCCCTGGAAGCATGAAAATCACTTTAAACATGCTAATTTTAGCTCTAACACTGATGATCCACCTACAAATGTGAACTGACGTTCAAAAATAAAACATTTGAAAACGGACCATTTTCCACATTTCTGAAGCATGACGTAATGGGGGGGGGTGTTATCTCTTTTGTGGAAAATCAGCCTTTTTTGCTCGAACATTAAATGCCTCCAAATGGTATTTATTTCACTTCCCGAGCCCCTGGAAGCATGAAAATCACTTTAAACATGCTAATTTTAGCTCTAACACTGATGATCCACCTACAAATGTGAACTGACGTTCAAAAATAAAACATTTGAAAACGGACCATTTCCCACATTTCTGAAGCATGACGTAATGGGGGGGTGTTATCTCTTTTGTGGAAAATCAGCCTTTTTTGCTCGAACATTAAATGCCTTCAAATGGTATTTATTTCACTTCCCGAGCCCCTGGAAGCATGAAAATCACTTTAAACATGCTCATTTTAGCTCTAACACTGATGATCCACCTACAAATGTGAACTGACGTTCAAAAATAAAACATTTGAAAACGGACCATTTTCCACATTTCTGAAGCATGACGTAATGGGGGGGTGTTATCTCTTTTGTCGAAAATCAGCCGTTTTTGCTCTAACATTAAATGCCTCCAAATGGTATTTAATTAACTTCCCGGGGTGAAGAAACCCTTTTTGAGAACTCAGAGTGAGTAAATTGGCCATTTTCATGCACTTTTAACCATTCCATAAATCTTGTGTTTTGGGCCTCTGGAAGCATGAAAATCACTTTAAACATGCTAATTTTAGCTCTAACACTGATGATCCACCTACAAATGTGAACTAACGTTCAAAAATAAAACATTTGAAAACGGACCATTTTCCACATTTCTGAAGCATGACGTAATGGGGGGGTGTTATCTCTTTTGTCGAAAATCAGCCGTTTTTGCTCTAACATTAAATGCCTCCAAATGGTATTTAATTAACTTCCTGGGGTGAAGAAACCCTTTTTGAGAACTCAGAGTGAGTAAATTGGCCATTTTCATGCACTTTTAACCATTCCATAAATCTTGTGTTTTGGGCCCCTGGAAGCATGAAAATCACTTTAAACATGCTAATTTTAGCTCTAACACTGATGATCCACCTACAAATGTGAACTGACGTTCAAAAATAAAACATTTGAAAACGGACCATTTTCCACATTTCTGAAGCATGACGTAATGGGGGGGTGTTATCTCTTTTGTCGAAAATCAGCCGTTTTTGCTCTAACATTAAATGCCTCCAAATGGTATTTAATTAACTTCCCGGGGTGAAGAAACCCTTTTTGAGAACTCAGAGTGAGTAAATTGGCCATTTTCATGCACTTTTAACCATTCCATAAATCTTGTGTTTTGGGCCCCTGGAAGCATGAAAATCACTTTAAACATGCTAATTTTAGCTCTAACACTGATGATCCACCTACAAATGTGAACTGACGTTCAAAAATAAAACATTTGAAAACGGACCATTTTCCACATTTCTGAAGCATGACGTAATGGGGGGGTGTTATCTCTTTTGTCGAAAATCAGCCGTTTTTGCTCGAACATTAAATGCCTCCAAATGGTATTTAATTAACTTCCCGAACCCCTGGAAGCATGAAAATCACTTTAAACATGCTAATTTTAGCTCTAACACTGATGATCCACCTACAAATGTGAACTGACGTTCAAAAATAAAACATTTGAAAATGGACCATTTTCCACATTTCTGAAGCATGACGTAATGGGGGGGTGTTATCTCTTTTGTCGAAAATCAGCCGTTTTTGCTCGAACATTAAATGCCTCCAAATGGTATTTAATTAACTTCCCGAGCCCCTGGAAGTATGAAAATCACTTTAAACATGCTAATTTTAGCTCTAACACTGATGATCCACCTACAAATGTGAACTGACGTTCAAAAATAAAACATTTGAAAACGGACCATTTTCCACATTTCTGAAGCATGACGTAATGGGGGGGTGTTATCTCTTTTGTCGAAAATCAGCCGTTTTTGCTCGAACATTAAATGCCTCCAAATGGTATTTAATTAACTTCCCGAGCCCCTGGAAGCATGAAAATCACTTTAAACATGCTAATTTTAGCTCTAACACTGATGATCCACCTACAAATGTGAACTGACGTTCAAAAATAAAACATTTGAAAACGGACCATTTTCCACATTTCTGAAGCATGACGTAATGGGGGGGTGTTATCTCTTTTGTCGAAAATCTGCCGTTTTTGCTCGAACATTAAATGCCTCCAAATGGTATTTATTTCACTTCCCAAGCCCCTGGAAGCATGAAAATCACTTTAAACATGCTAATTTTAGCTCTAACACTGATGATCCACCTACAAATGTGAACTGACGTTCAAAAATGAAACATTTGAAAACGGACCATTTTCCACATTTCTGAAGCATGACGTAATGGGGGGGTGTTATCTCTTTTGTCGAAAATCAGCCGTTTTTGCTCTAACATTAAATGCCTCCAAATGGTATTTAATTAACTTCCCGGGGTGAAGAAACCCTTTTTGAGAACTCAGAGTGAGTAAATTGGCCATTTTCATGCACTTTTAACCATTCCATAAATCTTGTGTTTTGGGCCCCTGGAAGCATGAAAATCACTTTAACATGCTAATTTTAGCTCTAACACTGATGATCCACCTACAAATGTGAACTGACGTTCAAAAATAAAACATTTGAAAACGGACCATTTTCCACATTTCTGAAGCATGACGTAATGGGGGGGTGTTATCTCTTTTGTCGAAAATCAGCCGTTTTTGCTCGAACATTAAATTCCTCCAAATAGTATTTAATTAACTTCCCGAGCCCCTGGAAGCATGAAAATCACTTTAAACATGCTAATTTTAGCTCTAACACTGATGATCCACCTACAAATGTGAACTGACGTTCAAAAATAAAACATTTGAAAACGGACCATTTTCCACATTTCTGAAGCATGACGTAATGGGGGGGTGTTATCTCTTTTGTCGAAAATCAGCCGTTTTTGCTCTAACATTAAATGCCTCCAAATGGTATTTAATTAACTTCCCGGGGTGAAGAAACCCTTTTTGAGAACTCAGAGTGAGTAAATTGGCCATTTTCATGCACTTTTAACCATTCCATAAATCTTGTGTTTTGGGCCCCTGGAAGCATGATAATCACTTTAAACATGCTAATTTTAGCTCTAACACTGATGATCCACCTACAAATGTGAACTAACGTTCAAAAATAAAACATTTGAAAACGGACCATTTTCCACATTTCTGAAGCATGACGTAATGGGGGGGTGTTATCTCTTTTGTCGAAAATCAGCTGTTTTTGCTCTAACATTAAATGCCTCCAAATGGTATTTAATTAACTTCCCGGGGTGAAGAAACCCTTTTTGAGAACTCAGAGTGAGTAAATTGGCCATTTTCATGCACTTTTAACCATTCCATAAATCTTGTGTTTTGGGCCCCTGGAAGCATGAAAATCACTTTAAACATGCTAATTTTAGCTCTAACACTGATGATCCACCTACAAATGTGAACTGACGTTCAAAAATAAAACATTTGAAAACGGACCATTTTCCACATTTCTGAAGCATGACGTAATGGGGGGGTGTTATCTCTTTTGTCGAAAATCAGCCGTTTTTGCTCGAACATTAAATGCCTCCAAATGGTATTTAATTAACTTCCCGAGCCCCTGGAAGCATGAAAATCACTTTAAACATGCTCATTTTAGCTCTAACACTGATGATCCACCTACAAATGTGAACTGACGTTCAAAAATAAAACATTTGAAAACGGACCATTTTCCACATTTCTGAAGCATGACGTAATGGGGGGGTGTTATCTCTTTTGTCGAAAATCAGCCGTTTTTGCTCGAACATTAAATGCCTCCAAATGGTATTTAATTATCTTCCCCGGGGTGAAGAAACCCTTTTTGAGAACTCAGAGTGAGTAAATTGGCCATTTTCATGCACTTTTAACCATTCCATAAATCTTGTGTTTTGGGCCCCTGGAAGCATGAAAATCACTTTAAACATGCTAATTTTAGCTCTAACACTGATGATCCACCTACAAATGTGAACTGACGTTCAAAAATAAAACATTTGAAAACGGACCATTTTCCACATTTCTGAAGCATGACGTAATGGGGGGGTGTTATCTCTTTTGTCGAAAATCAGCCGTTTTTGCTCGAACATTAAATGCCTCCAAATGGTATTTATTTCACTTCCCGAGCCCCTGGAAGCATGAAAATCACTTTAAACATGCTAATTTAAGCTCTAACACTGATGATCCACCTACAAATGTGAACTTACGTTCAAAAATAAAACATTTGAAAACGGACCATTTTCCACATTTCTGAAGCATGACTTAATGGGGGGGTGTTATCTCTTTTGTGGAAAATCAGCCGTTTTTGCTCGAACATTAAATGCCTCCAAATGGTATTTTTTTCACTTCCCGAGCCCCTGGAAGAATGAAAATCACTTTAAACATGCTAATTTTAGCTCTAACACTGATGATCCACCTACAAATGTGAACTGACGTTCAAAAATAAAACATTTGAAAACGGACCATTTTCCACATTTCTGAAGCATGACGTAATGGGGGGGGTGTTATCTCTTTTGTGGAAAATCAGCCTTTTTTGCTCGAACATTAAATGCCTCCAAATGGTATTTATTTCACTTCCCGAGCCCCTGGAAGCATGAAAATCACTTTCAACATGCTAATTTTAGCTCTAACACTGATGATCCACCTACAAATGTGAACTGACGTTCAAAAATAAAACATTTGAAAACGGACCATTTTCCACATTTCTGAAGCATGACGTAATGGGGGGGTGTTATCTCTTTTGTGGAAAATCAGCCTTTTTTGCTCGAACATTAAATGCCTCCAAATGGTATTTATTTCACTTCCCGAGCCCCTGGAAGCATGAAAATCACTTTAAACATGCTCATTTTAGCTCTAACACTGATGATCCACCTACAAATGTGAACTGACGTTCAAAAATAAAACATTTGAAAACGGACCATTTTCCACATTTCTGAAGCATGACGTAATGGGGGGGTGTTATCTCTTTTGTCGAAAATCAGCCGTTTTTGCTCTAACATTAAATGCCTCCAAATGGTATTTAATTAACTTCCCGGGGTGAAGAAACCCTTTTTGAGAACTCAGAGTGAGTAAATTGGCCATTTTCATGCACTTTTAACCATTCCATAAATCTTGTGTTTTGGGCCTCTGGAAGCATGAAAATCACTTTAAACATGCTAATTTTAGCTCTAACACTGATGATCCACCTACAAATGTGAACTAACGTTCAAAAATAAAACATTTGAAAACGGACCATTTTCCACATTTCTGAAGCATGACGTAATGGGGGGGTGTTATCTCTTTTGTCGAAAATCAGCCGTTTTTGCTCTAACATTAAATGCCTCCAAATGGTATTTAATTAACTTCCTGGGGTGAAGAAACCCTTTTTGAGAACTCAGAGTGAGTAAATTGGCCATTTTCATGCACTTTTAACCATTCCATAAATCTTGTGTTTTGGGCCCCTGGAAGCATGAAAATCACTTTAAACATGCTAATTTTAGCTCTAACACTGATGATCCACCTACAAATGTGAACTGACGTTCAAAAATAAAACATTTGAAAACGGACCATTTTCCACATTTCTGAAGCATGACGTAATGGGGGGGTGTTATCTCTTTTGTCGAAAATCAGCCGTTTTTGCTCTAACATTAAATGCCTCCAAATGGTATTTAATTAACTTCCCGGGGTGAAGAAACCCTTTTTGAGAACTCAGAGTGAGTAAATTGGCCATTTTCATGCACTTTTAACCATTCCATAAATCTTGTGTTTTGGGCCCCTGGAAGCATGAAAATCACTTTAAACATGCTAATTTTAGCTCTAACACTGATGATCCACCTACAAATGTGAACTGACGTTCAAAAATAAAACATTTGAAAACGGACCATTTTCCACATTTCTGAAGCATGACGTAATGGGGGGGTGTTATCTCTTTTGTCGAAAATCAGCCGTTTTTGCTCGAACATTAAATGCCTCCAAATGGTATTTAATTAACTTCCCGAGCCCCTGGAAGCATGAAAATCACTTTAAACATGCTAATTTTAGCTCTAACACTGATGATCCACCTACAAATGTGAACTGACGTTCAAAAATAAAACATTTGAAAACGGACCATTTTCCACATTTCTGAAGCATGACGTAATGGGGGGGTGTTATCTCTTTTGTCGAAAATCAGCCGTTTTTGCTCGAACATTAAATTCCTCCAAATAGTATTTAATTAACTTCCCGAGCCCCTGGAAGCATGAAAATCACTTTAAACATGCTAATTTTAGCTCTAACACTGATGATCCACCTACAAATGTGAACTGACGTTCAAAAATAAAACATTTGAAAACGGACCATTTTCCACATTTCTGAAGCATGACGTAATGGGGGGGTGTTATCTCTTTTGTCGAAAATCAGCCGTTTTTGCTCTAACATTAAATGCCTCCAAATGGTATTTAATTAACTTCCCGGGGTGAAGAAACCCTTTTTGAGAACTCAGAGTGAGTAAATTGGCCATTTTCATGCACTTTTAACCATTCCATAAATCTTGTGTTTTGGGCCCCTGGAAGCATGATAATCACTTTAAACATGCTAATTTTAGCTCTAACACTGATGATCCACCTACAAATGTGAACTAACGTTCAAAAATAAAACATTTGAAAACGGACCATTTTCCACATTTCTGAAGCATGACGTAATTGGGGGGGTGTTATCTCTTTTGTCGAAAATCAGCTGTTTTTGCTCTAACATTAAATGCCTCCAAATGGTATTTAATTAACTTCCCGGGGTGAAGAAACCCTTTTTGAGAACTCAGAGTGAGTAAATTGGCCATTTTCATGCACTTTTAACCATTCCATAAATCTTGTGTTTTGGGCCCCTGGAAGCATGAAAATCACTTTAAACATGCTAATTTTAGCTCTAACACTGATGATCCACCTACAAATGTGAACTGACGTTCAAAAATAAAACATTTGAAAACGGACCATTTTCCACATTTCTGAAGCATGACGTAATGGGGGGGTGTTATCTCTTTTGTCGAAAATCAGCCGTTTTTGCTCGAACATTAAATGCCTCCAAATGGTATTTAATTAACTTCCCGAGCCCCTGGAAGCATGAAAATCACTTTAAACATGCTCATTTTAGCTCTAACACTGATGATCCACCTACAAATGTGAACTGACGTTCAAAAATAAAACATTTGAAAACGGACCATTTTCCACATTTCTGAAGCATGACGTAATGGGGGGGTGTTATCTCTTTTGTCGAAAATCAGCCGTTTTTGCTCGAACATTAAATGCCTCCAAATGGTATTTAATTATCTTCCCCGGGGTGAAGAAACCCTTTTTGAGAACTCAGAGTGAGTAAATTGGCCATTTTCATGCACTTTTAACCATTCCATAAATCTTGTGTTTTGGGCCCCTGGAAGCATGAAAATCACTTTAAACATGCTAATTTTAGCTCTAACACTGATGATCCACCTACAAATGTGAACTGACGTTCAAAAATAAAACATTTGAAAACGGACCATTTTCCACATTGCTGAAGCATGACGTAATGGGGGGGTGTTATCTCTTTTGTCGAAAATCAGCCGTTTTTGCTCGAACATTAAATGCCTCCAAATGGTATTTATTTCACTTCCCGAGCCCCTGGAAGCATGAAAATCACTTTAAACATGCTAATTTAAGCTCTAACACTGATGATCCACCTACAAATGTGAACTTACGTTCAAAAATAAAACATTTGAAAACGGACCATTTTCCACATTTCTGAAGCATGACTTAATGGGGGGGTGTTATCTCTTTTGTGGAAAATCAGCCGTTTTTGCTCGAACATTAAATGCCTCCAAATGGTATTTTTTTCACTTCCCGAGCCCCTGGAAGCATGAAAATCACTTTAAACATGCTAATTTTAGCTCTAACACTGATGATCCACCTACAAATGTGAACTGACGTTCAAAAATAAAACATTTGAAAACGGACCATTTTCCACATTTCTGAAGCATGACGTAATGGGGGGGGTGTTATCTCTTTTGTGGAAAATCAGCCTTTTTTGCTCGAACATTAAATGCCTCCAAATGGTATTTATTTCACTTCCCGAGCCCCTGGAAGCATGAAAATCACTTTAAACATGCTAATTTTAGCTCTAACACTGATGATCCACCTACAAATGTGAACTGACGTTCAAAAATAAAACATTTGAAAACGGACCATTTTCCACATTTCTGAAGCATGACGTAATGGGGGGGTGTTATCTCTTTTGTGGAAAATCAGCCTTTTTTGCTCGAACATTAAATGCCTCCAAATGGTATTTATTTCACTTCCCGAGCCCCTGGAAGCATGAAAATCACTTTAAACATGCTCATTTTAGCTCTAACACTGATGATCCACCTACAAATGTGAACTGACGTTCAAAAATAAAACATTTGAAAACGGACCATTTTCCACATTTCTGAAGCATGACGTAATGGGGGGGTGTTATCTCTTTTGTCGAAAATCAGCCGTTTTTGCTCTAACATTAAATGCCTCCAAATGGTATTTAATTAACTTCCCGGGGTGAAGAAACCCTTTTTGAGAACTCAGAGTGAGTAAATTGGCCATTTTCATGCACTTTTAACCATTCCATAAATCTTGTGTTTTGGGCCTCTGGAAGCATGAAAATCACTTTAAACATGCTAATTTTAGCTCTAACACTGATGATCCACCTACAAATGTGAACTAACGTTCAAAAATAAAACATTTGAAAACGGACCATTTTCCACATTTCTGAAGCATGACGTAATGGGGGGGTGTTATCTCTTTTGTCGAAAATCAGCCGTTTTTGCTCTAACATTAAATGCCTCCAAATGGTATTTAATTAACTTCCTGGGGTGAAGAAACCCTTTTTGAGAACTCAGAGTGAGTAAATTGGCCATTTTCATGCACTTTTAACCATTCCATAAATCTTGTGTTTTGGGCCCCTGGAAGCATGAAAATCACTTTAAACATGCTAATTTTAGCTCTAACACTGATGATCCACCTACAAATGTGAACTGACGTTCAAAAATAAAACATTTGAAAACGGACCATTTTCCACATTTCTGAAGCATGACGTAATGGGGAGGTGTTATCTCTTTTGTCGAAAATCAGCCGTTTTTGCTCTAACATTAAATGCCTCCAAATGGTATTTAATTAACTTCCCGGGGTGAAGAAACCCTTTTTGAGAACTCAGAGTGAGTAAATTGGCCATTTTCATGCACTTTTAACCATTCCATAAATCTTGTGTTTTGGGCCCCTGGAAGCATGAAAATCACTTTAAACATGCTAATTTTAGCTCTAACACTGATGATCCACCTACAAATGTGAACTGACGTTCAAAAATAAAACATTTGAAAACGGACCATTTTCCACATTTCTGAAGCATGACGTAATGGGGGGGTGTTATCTCTTTTGTCGAAAATCAGCCGTTTTTGCTCGAACATTAAATGCCTCCAAATGGTATTTAATTAACTTCCCGAGCCCCTGGAAGCATGAAAATCACTTTAAACATGCTAATTTTAGCTCTAACACTGATGATCCACCTACAAATGTGAACTGACGTTCAAAAATAAAACATTTGAAAACGGACCATTTTCCACATTTCTGAAGCATGACGTAATGGGGGGGTGTTATCTCTTTTGTCGAAAATCAGCCGTTTTTGCTCGAACATTAAATGCCTCCAAATGGTATTTAATTAACTTCCCGAGCCCCTGGAAGTATGAAAATCACTTTAAACATGCTAATTTTAGCTCTAACACTGATGATCCACCTACAAATGTGAACTGACGTTCAAAAATAAAACATTTGAAAACGGACCATTTTCCACATTTCTGAAGCATGACGTAATGGGGGGGGTGTTATCTCTTTTGTGGAAAATCAGCCGTTTTTGCTCGAACATTAAATGCCTCCAAATGGTATTTTTTTCACTTCCCGAGCCCCTGGAAGCATGAAAATCACTTTAAACATGCTAATTTTAGCTCTAACACTGATGATCCACCTACAAATGTGAACTGACGTTCAAAAATAAAACATTTGAAAACGGACCATTTTCCACATTTCTGAAGCATGACGTAATGGGGGGGGTGTTATCTCTTTTGTGGAAAATCAGCCTTTTTTGCTCGAACATTAAATGCCTCCAAATGGTATTTATTTCACTTCCCGAGCCCCTGGAAGCATGAAAATCACTTTAAACATGCTAATTTTAGCTCTAACACTGATGATCCACCTACAAATGTGAACTGACGTTCAAAAATAAAACATTTGAAAACGGACCATTTTCCACATTTCTGAAGCATGACGTAATGGGGGGGTGTTATCTCTTTTGTGGAAAATCAGCCTTTTTTGCTTGAACATTAAATGCCTCCAAATGGTATTTATTTCACTTCCCGAGCCCCTGGAAGCATGAAAATCACTTTAAACATGCTCATTTTAGCTCTAACACTGATGATCCACCTACAAATGTGAACTGACGTTCAAAAATAAAACATTTGAAAACGGACCATTTTCCACATTTCTGAAGCATGACGTAATGGGGGGGTGTTATCTCTTTTGTCGAAAATCAGCCGTTTTTGCTCTAACATTAAATGCCTCCAAATGGTATTTAATTAACTTCCCGGGGTGAAGAAACCCTTTTTGAGAACTCAGAGTGAGTAAATTGGCCATTTTCATGCACTTTTAACCATTCCATAAATCTTGTGTTTTGGGCCTCTGGAAGCATGAAAATCACTTTAAACATGCTAATTTTAGCTCTAACACTGATGATCCACCTACAAATGTGAACTAACGTTCAAAAATAAAACATTTGAAAACGGACCATTTTCCACATTTCTGAAGCATGACGTAATGGGGGGGGTGTTATCTCTTTTGTCGAAAATCAGCCGTTTTTGCTCTAACATTAAATGCCTCCAAATGGTATTTAATTAACTTCCTGGGGTGAAGAAACCCTTTTTGAGAACTCAGAGTGAGTAAATTGGCCATTTTCATGCACTTTTAACCATTCCATAAATCTTGTGTTTTGGGCCCCTGGAAGCATGAAAATCACTTTAACATGCTAATTTTAGCTCTAACACTGATGATCCACCTACAAATGTGAACTGACGTTCAAAAATAAAACATTTGAAAACGGACCATTTTCCACATTTCTGAAGCATGACGTAATGGGGGGGTGTTATCTCTTTTGTCGAAAATCAGCCGTTTTTGCTCGAACATTAAATTCCTCCAAATAGTATTTAATTAACTTCCCGAGCCCCTGGAAGCATGAAAATCACTTTAAACATGCTAATTTTAGCTCTAACACTGATGATCCACCTACAAATGTGAACTGACGTTCAAAAATAAAACATTTGAAAACGGACCATTTTCCACATTTCTGAAGCATGACGTAATGGGGGGGTGTTATCTCTTTTGTCGAAAATCAGCCGTTTTTGCTCTAACATTAAATGCCTCCAAATGGTATTTAATTAACTTCCCGGGGTGAAGAAACCCTTTTTGAGAACTCAGAGTGAGTAAATTGGCCATTTTCATGCACTTTTAACCATTCCATAAATCTTGTGTTTTGGGCCCCTGGAAGCATGATAATCACTTTAAACATGCTAATTTTAGCTCTAACACTGATGATCCACCTACAAATGTGAACTAACGTTCAAAAATAAAACATTTGAAAACGGACCATTTTCCACATTTCTGAAGCATGACGTAATGGGGGGGTGTTATCTCTTTTGTCGAAAATCAGCTGTTTTTGCTCTAACATTAAATGCCTCCAAATGGTATTTAATTAACTTCCCGGGGTGAAGAAACCCTTTTTGAGAACTCAGAGTGAGTAAATTGGCCATTTTCATGCACTTTTAACCATTCCATAAATCTTGTGTTTTGGGCCCCTGGAAGCATGAAAATCACTTTAAACATGCTAATTTTAGCTCTAACACTGATGATCCACCTACAAATGTGAACTGACGTTCAAAAATAAAACATTTGAAAACGGACCATTTTCCACATTTCTGAAGCATGACGTAATGGGGGGGTGTTATCTCTTTTGTCGAAAATCAGCCGTTTTTGCTCGAACATTAAATGCCTCCAAATGGTATTTAATTAACTTCCCGAGCCCCTGGAAGCATGAAAATCACTTTAAACATGCTCATTTTAGCTCTAACACTGATGATCCACCTACAAATGTGAACTGACGTTCAAAAATAAAACATTTGAAAACGGACCATTTTCCACATTTCTGAAGCATGACGTAATGGGGGGGTGTTATCTCTTTTGTCGAAAATCAGCCGTTTTTGCTCGAACATTAAATGCCTCCAAATGGTATTTAATTATCTTCCCCGGGGTGAAGAAACCCTTTTTGAGAACTCAGAGTGAGTAAATTGGCCATTTTCATGCACTTTTAACCATTCCATAAATCTTGTGTTTTGGGCCCCTGGAAGCATGAAAATCACTTTAAACATGCTAATTTTAGCTCTAACACTGATGATCCACCTACAAATGTGAACTGACGTTCAAAAATAAAACATTTGAAAACGGACCATTTTCCACATTTCTGAAGCATGACGTAATGGGGGGGTGTTATCTCTTTTGTCGAAAATCAGCCGTTTTTGCTCGAACATTAAATGCCTCCAAATGGTATTTATTTCACTTCCCGAGCCCCTGGAAGCATGAAAATCACTTTAAACATGCTAATTTAAGCTCTAACACTGATGATCCACCTACAAATGTGAACTTACGTTCAAAAATAAAACATTTGAAAACGGACCATTTTCCACATTTCTGAAGCATGACGTAATGGGGGGGTGTTATCTCTTTTGTCGAAAATCAGCCGTTTTTGCTCGAACATTAAATTCCTCCAAATAGTATTTAATTAACTTCCCGAGCCCCTGGAAGCATGAAAATCACTTTAAACATGCTAATTTTAGCTCTAACACTGATGATCCACCTACAAATGTGAACTGACGTTCAAAAATAAAACATTTGAAAACGGACCATTTTCCACATTTCTGAAGCATGACGTAATGGGGGGGTGTTATCTCTTTTGTCGAAAATCAGCCGTTTTTGCTCTAACATTAAATGCCTCCAAATGGTATTTAATTAACTTCCCGGGGTGAAGAAACCCTTTTTGAGAACTCAGAGTGAGTAAATTGGCCATTTTCATGCACTTTTAACCATTCCATAAATCTTGTGTTTTGGGCCCCTGGAAGCATGATAATCACTTTAAACATGCTAATTTTAGCTCTAACACTGATGATCCACCTACAAATGTGAACTAACGTTCAAAAATAAAACATTTGAAAACGGACCATTTTCCACATTTCTGAAGCATGACGTAATGGGGGGGTGTTATCTCTTTTGTCGAAAATCAGCTGTTTTTGCTCTAACATTAAATGCCTCCAAATGGTATTTAATTAACTTCCCGGGGTGAAGAAACCCTTTTTGAGAACTCAGAGTGAGTAAATTGGCCATTTTCATGCACTTTTAACCATTCCATAAATCTTGTGTTTTGGGCCCCTGGAAGCATGAAAATCACTTTAAACATGCTAATTTTAGCTCTAACACTGATGATCCACCTACAAATGTGAACTGACGTTCAAAAATAAAACATTTGAAAACGGACCATTTTCCACATTTCTGAAGCATGACGTAATGGGGGGGTGTTATCTCTTTTGTCGAAAATCAGCCGTTTTTGCTCGAACATTAAATGCCTCCAAATGGTATTTAATTAACTTCCCGAGCCCCTGGAAGCATGAAAATCACTTTAAACATGCTCATTTTAGCTCTAACACTGATGATCCACCTACAAATGTGAACTGACGTTCAAAAATAAAACATTTGAAAACGGACCATTTTCCACATTTCTGAAGCATGACGTAATGGGGGGGTGTTATCTCTTTTGTCGAAAATCAGCCGTTTTTGCTCGAACATTAAATGCCTCCAAATGGTATTTAATTATCTTCCCCGGGGTGAAGAAACCCTTTTTGAGAACTCAGAGTGAGTAAATTGGCCATTTTCATGCACTTTTAACCATTCCATAAATCTTGTGTTTTGGGCCCCTGGAAGCATGAAAATCACTTTAAACATGCTAATTTTAGCTCTAACACTGATGATCCACCTACAAATGTGAACTGACGTTCAAAAATAAAACATTTGAAAACGGACCATTTTCCACATTTCTGAAGCATGACGTAATGGGGGGGTGTTATCTCTTTTGTCGAAAATCAGCCGTTTTTGCTCGAACATTAAATGCCTCCAAATGGTATTTATTTCACTTCCCGAGCCCCTGGAAGCATGAAAATCACTTTAAACATGCTAATTTAAGCTCTAACACTGATGATCCACCTACAAATGTGAACTTACGTTCAAAAATAAAACATTTGAAAACGGACCATTTTCCACATTTCTGAAGCATGACTTAATGGGGGGGTGTTATCTCTTTTGTGGAAAATCAGCCGTTTTTGCTCGAACATTAAATGCCTCCAAATGGTATTTTTTTCACTTCCCGAGCCCCTGGAAGCATGAAAATCACTTTAAACATGCTAATTTTAGCTCTAACACTGATGATCCACCTACAAATGTGAACTGACGTTCAAAAATAAAACATTTGAAAACGGACCATTTTCCACATTTCTGAAGCATGACGTAATGGGGGGGGTGTTATCTCTTTTGTGGAAAATCAGCCTTTTTTGCTCGAACATTAAATGCCTCCAAATGGTATTTATTTCACTTCCCGAGCCCCTGGAAGCATGAAAATCACTTTAAACATGCTAATTTTAGCTCTAACACTGATGATCCACCTACAAATGTGAACTGACGTTCAAAAATAAAACATTTGAAAACGGACCATTTTCCATATTTCTAAAGCATGACGTAATGGGGGGGTGTTATCTCTTTTGTGGAAAATCAGCCTTTTTTGCTCGAACATTAAATGCCTCCAAATGGTATTTATTTCACTTCCCGAGCCCCTGGAAGCATGAAAATCACTTTAAACATGCTCATTTTAGCTCTAACACTGATGATCCACCTACAAATGTGAACTGACGTTCAAAAATAAAACATTTGAAAACGGACCATTTTCCACATTTCTGAAGCATGACGTAATGGGGGGGTGTTATCTCTTTTGTCGAAAATCAGCCGTTTTTGCTCGAACATTAAATGCCTCCAAATGGTATTTAATTAACTTCCCGAGCCCCTGGAAGTATGAAAATCACTTTAAACATGCTAATTTTAGCTCTAACACTGATGATCCACCTACAAATGTGAACTGACGTTCAAAAATAAAACATTTGAAAACGGACCATTTTCCACATTTCTGAAGCATGACGTAATGGGGGGGTGTTATCTCTTTTGTCGAAAATCAGCCGTTTTTGCTCGAACATTAAATGCCTCCAAATGGTATTTAATTAACTTCCCGAGCCCCTGGAAGCATGAAAATCACTTTAAACATGCTAATTTTAGCTCTAACACTGATGATCCACCTACAAATGTGAACTGACGTTCAAAAATAAAACATTTGAAAACGGACCATTTTCCACATTTCTGAAGCATGACGTAATGGGGGGGTGTTATCTCTTTTGTCGAAAATCAGCCGTTTTTGCTCGAACATTAAATGCCTCCAAATGGTATTTAATTAACTTCCCGGGGTGAAGAAACCCTTTTTGAGAACTCAGAGTGAGTAAATTGGCCATTTTCATGCACTTTTAACCATTCCATAAATCTTGTGTTTTGGGCCCCTGGAAGCATGAAAATCACTTTAACATGCTAATTTTAGCTCTAACACTGATGATCCACCTACAAATGTGAACTGACGTTCAAAAATAAAACATTTGAAAACGGACCATTTTCCACATTTCTGAAGCATGACGTAATGGGGGGGTGTTATCTCTTTTGTCGAAAATCAGCCGTTTTTGCTCGAACATTAAATTCCTCCAAATAGTATTTAATTAACTTCCCGAGCCCCTGGAAGCATGAAAATCACTTTAAACATGCTAATTTTAGCTCTAACACTGATGATCCACCTACAAATGTGAACTGACGTTCAAAAATAAAACATTTGAAAACGGACCATTTTCCACATTTCTGAAGCATGACGTAATGGGGGGGTGTTATCTCTTTTGTCGAAAATCAGCCGTTTTTGCTCTAACATTAAATGCCTCCAAATGGTATTTAATTAACTTCCCGGGGTGAAGAAACCCTTTTTGAGAACTCAGAGTGAGTAAATTGGCCATTTTCATGCACTTTTAACCATTCCATAAATCTTGTGTTTTGGGCCCCTGGAAGCATGAAAATCACTTTAAACATGCTAATTTTAGCTCTAACACTGATGATCCACCTACAAATGTGAACTGACGTTCAAAAATAAAACATTTGAAAACGGACCATTTTCCACATTTCTGAAGCATGACGTGATGGGGGGGTGTTATCTCTTTTGTCGAAAATCAGCCGTTTTTGCTCGAACATTAAATGCCTCCAAATGGTATTTAATTAACTTCCCGAGCCCCTGGAAGCATGAAAATCACTTTAAACATGCTAATTTTAGCTCTAACACTGATGATCCACCTACAAATGTGAACTGACGTTCAAAAATAAAACATTTGAAAACGGACCATTTTCCACATTTCTGAAGCATGACGTAATGGGGGGGTGTTATCTCTTTTGTCGAAAATCAGCCGTTTTTGCTCGAACATTAAATGCCTCCAAATGGTATTTATTTCACTTCCCGAGCCCCTGGAAGCATGAAAATCACTTTAAACATGCTAATTTTAGCTCTAACACTGATGATCCACCTACAAATGTGAACTGACGTTCAAAAATAAAACATTTGAAAACGGACCATTTTCCACATTTCTGAAGCATGACGTAATGGGGAGGTGTTATCTCTTTTGTCGAAAATCAGCCGTTTTTGCTCGAACATTAAATGCCTCCAAATGGTATTTATTTCACTTCCCGAGTCCCTGGAAGCATGAAAATCACTTTAAACATGCTAATTTTAGCTCTAACACTGATGATCCACCTACAAATGTGAACTGACGTTCAAAAATAAAACATTTGAAAACGGACCATTTTCCACATTTCTGAAGCATGACGTAATGGGGGGGTGTTATCTCTTTTGTCGAAAATCAGCCGTTTTTGCTCGAACATTAAATGCCTCCAAATGGTATTTAATTATCTTCCCCGGGGTGAAGAAACCCTTTTTGAGAACTCAGAGTGAGTAAATTGGCCATTTTCATGCACTTTTAACCATTCCATAAATCTTGTGTTTTGGGCCCCTGGAAGCATGAAAATCACTTTAAACATGCTAATTTTAGCTCTAACACTGATGATCCACCTACAAATGTGAACTGACGTTCAAAAATAAAACATTTGAAAACGGACCATTTTCCACATTTCTGAAGCATGACGTAATGGGGGGGTGTTATCTCTTTTGTCGAAAATCAGCCGTTTTTGCTCGAACATTAAATGCCTCCAAATGGTATTTATTTCACTTCCCGAGCCCCTGGAAGCATGAAAATCACTTTAAACATGCTTATTTAAGCTCTAACACTGATGATCCACCTACAAATGTGAACTTACGTTCAAAAATAAAACATTTGAAAACGGACCATTTTCCACATTTCTGAAGCATGACTTAATGGGGGGGTGTTATCTCTTTTGTGGAAAATCAGCCGTTTTTGCTCGAACATTAAATGCCTCCAAATGGTATTTTTTTCACTTCCCGAGCCCCTGGAAGCATGAAAATCAACTTTAAACATGCTAATTTTAGCTCTAACACTGATGATCCACCTACAAATGTGAACTGACGTTCAAAAATAAAACATTTGAAAACGGACCATTTTCCACATTTCTGAAGCATGACGTAATGGGGG
The DNA here is from genome assembly GCF_964263255.1 of Lissotriton vulgaris. Classification (NCBI taxonomy): domain Eukaryota; kingdom Metazoa; phylum Chordata; class Amphibia; order Caudata; family Salamandridae; genus Lissotriton; species Lissotriton vulgaris. Next base: position 215,219 of record NW_028253923.1, on the reverse strand, counting down.
GGGTGTTATCTCTTTTGTGGAAAATCAGCCTTTTTTGCTCGAACATTAAATGCCTCCAAATGGTATTTATTTCACTTCCCGAGCCCCTGGAAGCATGAAAATCACTTTAAACATGCTAATTTTAGCTCTAACACTGATGATCCACCTACAAATGTGAACTGACGTTCAAAAATAAAACATTTGAAAACGGACCATTTTCCATATTTCTGAAGCATGACGTAATGGGGGGGTGTTATCTCTTTTGTGGAAAATCAGCCTTTTTTGCTCGAACATTAAATGCCTCCAAATGGTATTTATTTCACTTCCCGAGCCCCTGGAAGCATGAAAATCACTTTAAACATGCTCATTTTAGCTCTAACACTGATGATCCACCTACAAATGTGAACTGACGTTCAAAAATAAAACATTTGAAAACGGACCATTTTCCACATTTCTGAAGCATGACGTAATGGGGGGGTGTTATCTCTTTTGTCGAAAATCAGCCGTTTTTGCTCGAACATTAAATGCCTCCAAATGGTATTTAATTAACTTCCCGAGCCCCTGGAAGTATGAAAATCACTTTAAACATGCTAATTTTAGCTCTAACACTGATGATCCACCTACAAATGTGAACTGACGTTCAAAAATAAAACATTTGAAAACGGACCATTTTCCACATTTCTGAAGCATGACGTAATGGGGGGGTGTTATCTCTTTTGTCGAAAATCAGCCGTTTTTGCTCGAACATTAAATGCCTCCAAATGGTATTTAATTAACTTCCCGAGCCCCTGGAAGCATGAAAATCACTTTAAACATGCTAATTTTAGCTCTAACACTGATGATCCACCTACAAATGTGAACTGACGTTCAAAAATAAAACATTTGAAAACGGACCATTTTCCACATTTCTGAAGCATGACGTAATGGGGGGGTGTTATCTCTTTTGTCGAAAATCAGCCGTTTTTGCTCGAACATTAAATGCCTCCAAATGGTATTTATTTCACTTCCCAAGCCCCTGGAAGCATGAAAATCACTTTAAACATGCTAATTTTAGCTCTAACACTGATGATCCACCTACAAATGTGAACTGACGTTCAAAAATGAAACATTTGAAAACGGACCATTTTCCACATTTCTGAAGCATGACGTAATGGGGGGGTGTTATCTCTTTTGTCGAAAATCAGCCGTTTTTGCTCTAACATTAAATGCCTCCAAATGGTATTTAATTAACTTCCCGGGGTGAAGAAACCCTTTTTGAGAACTCAGAGTGAGTAAATTGGCCATTTTCATGCACTTTTAACCATTCCATAAATCTTGTGTTTTGGGCCCCTGGAAGCATGAAAATCACTTTAACATGCTAATTTTAGCTCTAACACTGATGATCCACCTACAAATGTGAACTGACGTTCAAAAATAAAACATTTGAAAACGGACCATTTTCCACATTTCTGAAGCATGACGTAATGGGGGGGTGTTATCTCTTTTGTCGAAAATCAGCCGTTTTTGCTCGAACATTAAATTCCTCCAAATAGTATTTAATTAACTTCCCGAGCCCCTGGAAGCATGAAAATCACTTTAAACATGCTAATTTTAGCTCTAACACTGATGATCCACCTACAAATGTGAACTGACGTTCAAAAATAAAACATTTGAAAACGGACCATTTTCCACATTTCTGAAGCATGACGTAATGGGGGGGTGTTATCTCTTTTGTCGAAAATCAGCCGTTTTTGCTCTAACATTAAATGCCTCCAAATGGTATTTAATTAACTTCCCGGGGTGAAGAAACCCTTTTTGAGAACTCAGAGTGAGTAAATTGGCCATTTTCATGCACTTTTAACCATTCCATAAATCTTGTGTTTTGGGCCCCTGGAAGCATGAAAATCACTTTAAACATGCTAATTTTAGCTCTAACACTGATGATCCACCTACAAATGTGAACTGACGTTCAAAAATAAAACATTTGAAAACGGACCATTTTCCACATTTCTGAAGCATGACGTGATGGGGGGGTGTTATCTCTTTTGTCGAAAATCAGCCGTTTTTGCTCGAACATTAAATGCCTCCAAATGGTATTTAATTAACTTCCCGAGCCCCTGGAAGCATGAAAATCACTTTAAACATGCTAATTTTAGCTCTAACACTGATGATCCACCTACAAATGTGAACTGACGTTCAAAAATAAAACATTTGAAAACGGACCATTTTCCACATTTCTGAAGCATGACGTAATGGGGGGGTGTTATCTCTTTTGTCGAAAATCAGCCGTTTTTGCTCGAACATTAAATGCCTCCAAATGGTATTTATTTCACTTCCCGAGCCCCTGGAAGCATGAAAATCACTTTAAACATGCTAATTTTAGCTCTAACACTGATGATCCACCTACAAATGTGAACTGACGTTCAAAAATAAAACATTTGAAAACGGACCATTTTCCACATTTCTGAAGCATGACGTAATGGGGAGGTGTTATCTCTTTTGTCGAAAATCAGCCGTTTTTGCTCGAACATTAAATGCCTCCAAATGGTATTTATTTCACTTCCCGAGTCCCTGGAAGCATGAAAATCACTTTAAACATGCTAATTTTAGCTCTAACACTGATGATCCACCTACAAATGTGAACTGACGTTCAAAAATAAAACATTTGAAAACGGACCATTTTCCACATTTCTGAAGCATGACGTAATGGGGGGGTGTTATCTCTTTTGTCGAAAATCAGCCGTTTTTGCTCGAACATTAAATGCCTCCAAATGGTATTTAATTATCTTCCCCGGGGTGAAGAAACCCTTTTTGAGAACTCAGAGTGAGTAAATTGGCCATTTTCATGCACTTTTAACCATTCCATAAATCTTGTGTTTTGGGCCCCTGGAAGCATGAAAATCACTTTAAACATGCTAATTTTAGCTCTAACACTGATGATCCACCTACAAATGTGAACTGACGTTCAAAAATAAAACATTTGAAAACGGACCATTTTCCACATTTCTGAAGCATGACGTAATGGGGGGGTGTTATCTCTTTTGTCGAAAATCAGCCGTTTTTGCTCGAACATTAAATGCCTCCAAATGGTATTTATTTCACTTCCCGAGCCCCTGGAAGCATGAAAATCACTTTAAACATGCTAATTTAAGCTCTAACACTGATGATCCACCTACAAATGTGAACTTACGTTCAAAAATAAAACATTTGAAAACGGACCATTTTCCACATTTCTGAAGCATGACTTAATGGGGGGGTGTTATCTCTTTTGTGGAAAATCAGCCGTTTTTGCTCGAACATTAAATGCCTCCAAATGGTATTTTTTTCACTTCCCGAGCCCCTGGAAGCATGAAAATCACTTTAAACATGCTAATTTTAGCTCTAACACTGATGATCCACCTACAAATGTGAACTGACGTTCAAAAATAAAACATTTGAAAACGGACCATTTTCCACATTTCTGAAGCATGACGTAATGGGGGGGGTGTTATCTCTTTTGTGGAAAATCAGCCTTTTTTGCTCGAACATTAAATGCCTCCAAATGGTATTTATTTCACTTCCCGAGCCCCTGGAAGCATGAAAATCACTTTAAACATGCTAATTTTAGCTCTAACACTGATGATCCACCTACAAATGTGAACTGACGTTCAAAAATAAAACATTTGAAAACGGACCATTTTCCATATTTCTGAAGCATGACGTAATGGGGGGGTGTTATCTCTTTTGTGGAAAATCAGCCTTTTTTGCTCGAACATTAAATGCCTCCAAATGGTATTTATTTCACTTCCCGAGCCCCTGGAAGCATGAAAATCACTTTAAACATGCTCATTTTAGCTCTAACACTGATGATCCACCTACAAATGTGAACTGACGTTCAAAAATAAAACATTTGAAAACGGACCATTTTCCACATTTCTGAAGCATGACGTAATGGGGGGGTGTTATCTCTTTTGTCGAAAATCAGCCGTTTTTGCTCGAACATTAAATGCCTCCAAATGGTATTTAATTAACTTCCCGAGCCCCTGGAAGTATGAAAATCACTTTAAACATGCTAATTTTAGCTCTAACACTGATGATCCACCTACAAATGTGAACTGACGTTCAAAAATAAAACATTTGAAAACGGACCATTTTCCACATTTCTGAAGCATGACGTAATGGGGGGGTGTTATCTCTTTTGTCGAAAATCAGCCGTTTTTGCTCGAACATTAAATGCCTCCAAATGGTATTTAATTAACTTCCCGAGCCCCTGGAAGCATGAAAATCACTTTAAACATGCTAATTTTAGCTCTAACACTGATGATCCACCTACAAATGTGAACTGACGTTCAAAAATAAAACATTTGAAAACGGACCATTTTCCACATTTCTGAAGCATGACGTAATGGGGGGGTGTTATCTCTTTTGTCGAAAATCAGCCGTTTTTGCTCGAACATTAAATGCCTCCAAATGGTATTTATTTCACTTCCCAAGCCCCTGGAAGCATGAAAATCACTTTAAACATGCTAATTTTAGCTCTAACACTGATGATCCACCTACAAATGTGAACTGACGTTCAAAAATGAAACATTTGAAAACGGACCATTTTCCACATTTCTGAAGCATGACGTAATGGGGGGGTGTTATCTCTTTTGTCGAAAATCAGCCGTTTTTGCTCGAACATTAAATGCCTCCAAATGGTATTTAATTATCTTCCCCGGGGTGAAGAAACCCTTTTTGAGAACTCAGAGTGAGTAAATTGGCCATTTTCATGCACTTTTAACCATTCCATAAATCTTGTGTTTTGGGCCCCTGGAAGCATGAAAATCACTTTAAACATGCTAATTTTAGCTCTAACACTGATGATCCACCTACAAATGTGAACTGACGTTCAAAAATAAAACATTTGAAAACGGACCATTTTCCACATTTCTGAAGCATGACGTAATGGGGGGGTGTTATCTCTTTTGTCGAAAATCAGCCGTTTTTGCTCGAACATTAAATGCCTCCAAATGGTATTTATTTCACTTCCCGAGCCCCTGGAAGCATGAAAATCACTTTAAACATGCTAATTTAAGCTCTAACACTGATGATCCACCTACAAATGTGAACTTACGTTCAAAAATAAAACATTTGAAAACGGACCATTTTCCACATTTCTGAAGCATGACGTAATGGGGGGGTGTTATCTCTTTTGTCGAAAATCAGCCGTTTTTGCTCGAACATTAAATTCCTCCAAATAGTATTTAATTAACTTCCCGAGCCCCTGGAAGCATGAAAATCACTTTAAACATGCTAATTTTAGCTCTAACACTGATGATCCACCTACAAATGTGAACTGACGTTCAAAAATAAAACATTTGAAAACGGACCATTTTCCACATTTCTGAAGCATGACGTAATGGGGGGGTGTTATCTCTTTTGTCGAAAATCAGCCGTTTTTGCTCTAACATTAAATGCCTCCAAATGGTATTTAATTAACTTCCCGGGGTGAAGAAACCCTTTTTGAGAACTCAGAGTGAGTAAATTGGCCATTTTCATGCACTTTTAACCATTCCATAAATCTTGTGTTTTGGGCCCCTGGAAGCATGATAATCACTTTAAACATGCTAATTTTAGCTCTAACACTGATGATCCACCTACAAATGTGAACTAACGTTCAAAAATAAAACATTTGAAAACGGACCATTTTCCACATTTCTGAAGCATGACGTAATGGGGGGGTGTTATCTCTTTTGTCGAAAATCAGCTGTTTTTGCTCTAACATTAAATGCCTCCAAATGGTATTTAATTAACTTCCCGGGGTGAAGAAACCCTTTTTGAGAACTCAGAGTGAGTAAATTGGCCATTTTCATGCACTTTTAACCATTCCATAAATCTTGTGTTTTGGGCCCCTGGAAGCATGAAAATCACTTTAAACATGCTAATTTTAGCTCTAACACTGATGATCCACCTACAAATGTGAACTGACGTTCAAAAATAAAACATTTGAAAACGGACCATTTTCCACATTTCTGAAGCATGACGTAATGGGGGGGTGTTATCTCTTTTGTCGAAAATCAGCCGTTTTTGCTCGAACATTAAATGCCTCCAAATGGTATTTAATTAACTTCCCGAGCCCCTGGAAGCATGAAAATCACTTTAAACATGCTCATTTTAGCTCTAACACTGATGATCCACCTACAAATGTGAACTGACGTTCAAAAATAAAACATTTGAAAACGGACCATTTTCCACATTTCTGAAGCATGACGTAATGGGGGGGTGTTATCTCTTTTGTCGAAAATCAGCCGTTTTTGCTCGAACATTAAATGCCTCCAAATGGTATTTAATTATCTTCCCCGGGGTGAAGAAACCCTTTTTGAGAACTCAGAGTGAGTAAATTGGCCATTTTCATGCACTTTTAACCATTCCATAAATCTTGTGTTTTGGGCCCCTGGAAGCATGAAAATCACTTTAAACATGCTAATTTTAGCTCTAACACTGATGATCCACCTACAAATGTGAACTGACGTTCAAAAATAAAACATTTGAAAACGGACCATTTTCCACATTTCTGAAGCATGACGTAATGGGGGGGTGTTATCTCTTTTGTCGAAAATCAGCCGTTTTTGCTCGAACATTAAATGCCTCCAAATGGTATTTATTTCACTTCCCGAGCCCCTGGAAGCATGAAAATCACTTTAAACATGCTAATTTAAGCTCTAACACTGATGATCCACCTACAAATGTGAACTTACGTTCAAAAATAAAACATTTGAAAACGGACCATTTTCCACATTTCTGAAGCATGACTTAATGGGGGGGTGTTATCTCTTTTGTGGAAAATCAGCCGTTTTTGCTCGAACATTAAATGCCTCCAAATGGTATTTTTTTCACTTCCCGAGCCCCTGGAAGCATGAAAATCACTTTAAACATGCTAATTTTAGCTCTAACACTGATGATCCACCTACAAATGTGAACTGACGTTCAAAAATAAAACATTTGAAAACGGACCATTTTCCACATTTCTGAAGCATGACGTAATGGGGGGGGTGTTATCTCTTTTGTGGAAAATCAGCCTTTTTTGCTCGAACATTAAATGCCTCCAAATGGTATTTATTTCACTTCCCGAGCCCCTGGAAGCATGAAAATCACTTTAAACATGCTAATTTTAGCTCTAACACTGATGATCCACCTACAAATGTGAACTGACGTTCAAAAATAAAACATTTGAAAACGGACCATTTTCCATATTTCTGAAGCATGACGTAATGGGGGGGTGTTATCTCTTTTGTGGAAAATCAGCCTTTTTTGCTCGAACATTAAATGCCTCCAAATGGTATTTATTTCACTTCCCGAGCCCCTGGAAGCATGAAAATCACTTTAAACATGCTCATTTTAGCTCTAACACTGATGATCCACCTACAAATGTGAACTGACGTTCAAAAATAAAACATTTGAAAACGGACCATTTTCCACATTTCTGAAGCATGACGTAATGGGGGGGTGTTATCTCTTTTGTCGAAAATCAGCCGTTTTTGCTCGAACATTAAATGCCTCCAAATGGTATTTAATTAACTTCCCGAGCCCCTGGAAGTATGAAAATCACTTTAAACATGCTAATTTTAGCTCTAACACTGATGATCCACCTACAAATGTGAACTGACGTTCAAAAATAAAACATTTGAAAACGGACCATTTTCCACATTTCTGAAGCATGACGTAATGGGGGGGTGTTATCTCTTTTGTCGAAAATCAGCCGTTTTTGCTCGAACATTAAATGCCTCCAAATGGTATTTAATTAACTTCCCGAGCCCCTGGAAGCATGAAAATCACTTTAAACATGCTAATTTTAGCTCTAACACTGATGATCCACCTACAAATGTGAACTGACGTTCAAAAATAAAACATTTGAAAACGGACCATTTTCCACATTTCTGAAGCATGACGTAATGGGGGGGTGTTATCTCTTTTGTCGAAAATCAGCCGTTTTTGCTCGAACATTAAATGCCTCCAAATGGTATTTAATTAACTTCCCGGGGTGAAGAAACCCTTTTTGAGAACTCAGAGTGAGTAAATTGGCCATTTTCATGCACTTTTAACCATTCCATAAATCTTGTGTTTTGGGCCCCTGGAAGCATGAAAATCACTTTAACATGCTAATTTTAGCTCTAACACTGATGATCCACCTACAAATGTGAACTGACGTTCAAAAATAAAACATTTGAAAACGGACCATTTTCCACATTTCTGAAGCATGACGTAATGGGGGGGTGTTATCTCTTTTGTCGAAAATCAGCCGTTTTTGCTCGAACATTAAATTCCTCCAAATAGTATTTAATTAACTTCCCGAGCCCCTGGAAGCATGAAAATCACTTTAAACATGCTAATTTTAGCTCTAACACTGATGATCCACCTACAAATGTGAACTGACGTTCAAAAATAAAACATTTGAAAACGGACCATTTTCCACATTTCTGAAGCATGACGTAATGGGGGGGTGTTATCTCTTTTGTCGAAAATCAGCCGTTTTTGCTCTAACATTAAATGCCTCCAAATGGTATTTAATTAACTTCCCGGGGTGAAGAAACCCTTTTTGAGAACTCAGAGTGAGTAAATTGGCCATTTTCATGCACTTTTAACCATTCCATAAATCTTGTGTTTTGGGCCCCTGGAAGCATGAAAATCACTTTAAACATGCTAATTTTAGCTCTAACACTGATGATCCACCTACAAATGTGAACTGACGTTCAAAAATAAAACATTTGAAAACGGACCATTTTCCACATTTCTGAAGCATGACGTGATGGGGGGGTGTTATCTCTTTTGTCGAAAATCAGCCGTTTTTGCTCGAACATTAAATGCCTCCAAATGGTATTTAATTAACTTCCCGAGCCCCTGGAAGCATGAAAATCACTTTAAACATGCTAATTTTAGCTCTAACACTGATGATCCACCTACAAATGTGAACTGACGTTCAAAAATAAAACATTTGAAAACGGACCATTTTCCACATTTCTGAAGCATGACGTAATGGGGGGGTGTTATCTCTTTTGTCGAAAATCAGCCGTTTTTGCTCGAACATTAAATGCCTCCAAATGGTATTTATTTCACTTCCCGAGCCCCTGGAAGCATGAAAATCACTTTAAACATGCTAATTTTAGCTCTAACACTGATGATCCACCTACAAATGTGAACTGACGTTCAAAAATAAAACATTTGAAAACGGACCATTTTCCACATTTCTGAAGCATGACGTAATGGGGAGGTGTTATCTCTTTTGTCGAAAATCAGCCGTTTTTGCTCGAACATTAAATGCCTCCAAATGGTATTTATTTCACTTCCCGAGTCCCTGGAAGCATGAAAATCACTTTAAACATGCTAATTTTAGCTCTAACACTGATGATCCACCTACAAATGTGAACTGACGTTCAAAAATAAAACATTTGAAAACGGACCATTTTCCACATTTCTGAAGCATGACGTAATGGGGGGGTGTTATCTCTTTTGTCGAAAATCAGCCGTTTTTGCTCGAACATTAAATGCCTCCAAATGGTATTTAATTATCTTCCCCGGGGTGAAGAAACCCTTTTTGAGAACTCAGAGTGAGTAAATTGGCCATTTTCATGCACTTTTAACCATTCCATAAATCTTGTGTTTTGGGCCCCTGGAAGCATGAAAATCACTTTAAACATGCTAATTTTAGCTCTAACACTGATGATCCACCTACAAATGTGAACTGACGTTCAAAAATAAAACATTTGAAAACGGACCATTTTCCACATTTCTGAAGCATGACGTAATGGGGGGGTGTTATCTCTTTTGTCGAAAATCAGCCGTTTTTGCTCGAACATTAAATGCCTCCAAATGGTATTTATTTCACTTCCCGAGCCCCTGGAAGCATGAAAATCACTTTAAACATGCTTATTTAAGCTCTAACACTGATGATCCACCTACAAATGTGAACTTACGTTCAAAAATAAAACATTTGAAAACGGACCATTTTCCACATTTCTGAAGCATGACTTAATGGGGGGGTGTTATCTCTTTTGTGGAAAATCAGCCGTTTTTGCTCGAACATTAAATGCCTCCAAATGGTATTTTTTTCACTTCCCGAGCCCCTGGAAGCATGAAAATCAACTTTAAACATGCTAATTTTAGCTCTAACACTGATGATCCACCTACAAATGTGAACTGACGTTCAAAAATAAAACATTTGAAAACGGACCATTTTCCACATTTCTGAAGCATGACGTAATGGGGGGGGTGTTATCTCTTTTGTGGAAAATCAGCCTTTTTTGCTCGAACATTAAATGCCTCCAAATGGTATTTATTTCACTTCCCGAGCCCCTGGAAGCATGAAAATCACTTTAAACATGCTAATTTTAGCTCTAACACTGATGATCCACCTACAAATGTGAACTGACGTTCAAAAATAAAACATTTGAAAACGGACCATTTTCCATATTTCTGAAGCATGACGTAATGGGGGGGTGTTATCTCTTTTGTGGAAAATCAGCCTTTTTTGCTCGAACATTAAATGCCTCCAAATGGTATTTATTTCACTTCCCGAGCCCCTGGAAGCATGAAAATCACTTTAAACATGCTCATTTTAGCTCTAACACTGATGATCCACCTACAAATGTGAACTGACGTTCAAAAATAAAACATTTGAAAACGGACCATTTTCCACATTTCTGAAGCATGACGTAATGGGGGGGTGTTATCTCTTTTGTCGAAAATCAGCCGTTTTTGCTCGAACATTAAATGCCTCCAAATGGTATTTAATTAACTTCCCGAGCCCCTGGAAGTATGAAAATCACTTTAAACATGCTAATTTTAGCTCTAACACTGATGATCCACCTACAAATGTGAACTGACGTTCAAAAATAAAACATTTGAAAACGGACCATTTTCCACATTTCTGAAGCATGACGTAATGGGGGGGTGTTATCTCTTTTGTCGAAAATCAGCCGTTTTTGCTCGAACATTAAATGCCTCCAAATGGTATTTAATTAACTTCCCGAGCCCCTGGAAGCATGAAAATCACTTTAAACATGCTAATTTTAGCTCTAACACTGATGATCCACCTACAAATGTGAACTGACGTTCAAAAATAAAACATTTGAAAACGGACCATTTTCCACATTTCTGAAGCATGACGTAATGGGGGGGTGTTATCTCTTTTGTCGAAAATCAGCCGTTTTTGCTCGAACATTAAATGCCTCCAAATGGTATTTATTTCACTTCCCAAGCCCCTGGAAGCATGAAAATCACTTTAAACATGCTAATTTTAGCTCTAACACTGATGATCCACCTACAAATGTGAACTGACGTTCAAAAATGAAACATTTGAAAACGGACCATTTTCCACATTTCTGAAGCATGACGTAATGGGGGGGTGTTATCTCTTTTGTCGAAAATCAGCCGTTTTTGCTCTAACATTAAATGCCTCCAAATGGTATTTAATTAACTTCCCGGGGTGAAGAAACCCTTTTTGAGAACTCAGAGTGAGTAAATTGGCCATTTTCATGCACTTTTAACCATTCCATAAATCTTGTGTTTTGGGCCCCTGGAAGCATGAAAATCACTTTAACATGCTAATTTTAGCTCTAACACTGATGATCCACCTACAAATGTGAACTGACGTTCAAAAATAAAACATTTGAAAACGGACCATTTTCCACATTTCTGAAGCATGACGTAATGGGGGGGTGTTATCTCTTTTGTCGAAAATCAGCCGTTTTTGCTCGAACATTAAATTCCTCCAAATAGTATTTAATTAACTTCCCGAGCCCCTGGAAGCATGAAAATCACTTTAAACATGCTAATTTTAGCTCTAACACTGATGATCCACCTACAAATGTGAACTGACGTTCAAAAATAAAACATTTGAAAACGGACCATTTTCCACATTTCTGAAGCATGACGTAATGGGGGGGTGTTATCTCTTTTGTCGAAAATCAGCCGTTTTTGCTCTAACATTAAATGCCTCCAAATGGTATTTAATTAACTTCCCGGGGTGAAGAAACCCTTTTTGAGAACTCAGAGTGAGTAAATTGGCCATTTTCATGCACTTTTAACCATTCCATAAATCTTGTGTTTTGGGCCCCTGGAAGCATGAAAATCACTTTAAACATGCTAATTTTAGCTCTAACACTGATGATCCACCTACAAATGTGAACTGACGTTCAAAAATAAAACATTTGAAAACGGACCATTTTCCACATTTCTGAAGCATGACGTGATGGGGGGGTGTTATCTCTTTTGTCGAAAATCAGCCGTTTTTGCTCGAACATTAAATGCCTCCAAATGGTATTTAATTAACTTCCCGAGCCCCTGGAAGCATGAAAATCACTTTAAACATGCTAATTTTAGCTCTAACACTGATGATCCACCTACAAATGTGAACTGACGTTCAAAAATAAAACATTTGAAAACGGACCATTTTCCACATTTCTGAAGCATGACGTAATGGGGGGGTGTTATCTCTTTTGTCGAAAATCAGCCGTTTTTGCTCGAACATTAAATGCCTCCAAATGGTATTTATTTCACTTCCCGAGCCCCTGGAAGCATGAAAATCACTTTAAACATGCTAATTTTAGCTCTAACACTGATGATCCACCTACAAATGTGAACTGACGTTCAAAAATAAAACATTTGAAAACGGACCATTTTCCACATTTCTGAAGCATGACGTAATGGGGAGGTGTTATCTCTTTTGTCGAAAATCAGCCGTTTTTGCTCGAACATTAAATGCCTCCAAATGGTATTTATTTCACTTCCCGAGTCCCTGGAAGCATGAAAATCACTTTAAACATGCTAATTTTAGCTCTAACACTGATGATCCACCTACAAATGTGAACTGACGTTCAAAAATAAAACATTTGAAAACGGACCATTTTCCACATTTCTGAAGCATGACGTAATGGGGGGGTGTTATCTCTTTTGTCGAAAATCAGCCGTTTTTGCTCGAACATTAAATGCCTCCAAATGGTATTTAATTATCTTCCCCGGGGTGAAGAAACCCTTTTTGAGAACTCAGAGTGAGTAAATTGGCCATTTTCATGCACTTTTAACCATTCCATAAATCTTGTGTTTTGGGCCCCTGGAAGCATGAAAATCACTTTAAACATGCTAATTTTAGCTCTAACACTGATGATCCACCTACAAATGTGAACTGACGTTCAAAAATAAAACATTTGAAAACGGACCATTTTCCACATTTCTGAAGCATGACGTAATGGGGGGGTGTTATCTCTTTTGTCGAAAATCAGCCGTTTTTGCTCGAACATTAAATGCCTCCAAATGGTATTTATTTCACTTCCCGAGCCCCTGGAAGCATGAAAATCACTTTAAACATGCTAATTTAAGCTCTAACACTGATGATCCACCTACAAATGTGAACTTACGTTCAAAAATAAAACATTTGAAAACGGACCATTTTCCACATTTCTGAAGCATGACTTAATGGGGGGGTGTTATCTCTTTTGTGGAAAATCAGCCGTTTTTGCTCGAACATTAAATGCCTCCAAATGGTATTTTTTTCACTTCCCGAGCCCCTGGAAGCATGAAAATCACTTTAAACATGCTAATTTTAGCTCTAACACTGATGATCCACCTACAAATGTGAACTGACGTTCAAAAATAAAACATTTGAAAACGGACCATTTTCCACATTTCTGAAGCATGACGTAATGGGGGGGGTGTTATCTCTTTTGTGGAAAATCAGCCTTTTTTGCTCGAACATTAAATGCCTCCAAATGGTATTTATTTCACTTCCCGAGCCCCTGGAAGCATGAAAATCACTTTAAACATGCTAATTTTAGCTCTAACACTGATGATCCACCTACAAATGTGAACTGACGTTCAAAAATAAAACATTTGAAAACGGACCATTTTCCATATTTCTGAAGCATGACGTAATGGGGGGGTGTTATCTCTTTTGTGGAAAATCAGCCTTTTTTGCTCGAACATTAAATGCCTCCAAATGGTATTTATTTCACTTCCCGAGCCCCTGGAAGCATGAAAATCACTTTAAACATGCTCATTTTAGCTCTAACACTGATGATCCACCTACAAATGTGAACTGACGTTCAAAAATAAAACATTTGAAAACGGACCATTTTCCACATTTCTGAAGCATGACGTAATGGGGGGGTGTTATCTCTTTTGTCGAAAATCAGCCGTTTTTGCTCGAACATTAAATGCCTCCAAATGGTATTTAATTAACTTCCCGAGCCCCTGGAAGTATGAAAATCACTTTAAACATGCTAATTTTAGCTCTAACACTGATGATCCACCTACAAATGTGAACTGACGTTCAAAAATAAAACATTTGAAAACGGACCATTTTCCACATTTCTGAAGCATGACGTAATGGGGGGGTGTTATCTCTTTTGTCGAAAATCAGCCGTTTTTGCTCGAACATTAAATGCCTCCAAATGGTATTTAATTAACTTCCCGAGCCCCTGGAAGCATGAAAATCACTTTAAACATGCTAATTTTAGCTCTAACACTGATGATCCACCTACAAATGTGAACTGACGTTCAAAAATAAAACATTTGAAAACGGACCATTTTCCACATTTCTGAAGCATGACGTAATGGGGGGGTGTTATCTCTTTTGTCGAAAATCAGCCGTTTTTGCTCGAACATTAAATGCCTCCAAATGGTATTTATTTCACTTCCCAAGCCCCTGGAAGCATGAAAATCACTTTAAACATGCTAATTTTAGCTCTAACACTGATGATCCACCTACAAATGTGAACTGACGTTCAAAAATGAAACATTTGAAAACGGACCATTTTCCACATTTCTGAAGCATGACGTAATGGGGGGGTGTTATCTCTTTTGTCGAAAATCAGCCGTTTTTGCTCTAACATTAAATGCCTCCAAATGGTATTTAATTAACTTCCCGGGGTGAAGAAACCCTTTTTGAGAACTCAGAGTGAGTAAATTGGCCATTTTCATGCACTTTTAACCATTCCATAAATCTTGTGTTTTGGGCCCCTGGAAGCATGAAAATCACTTTAACATGCTAATTTTAGCTCTAACACTGATGATCCACCTACAAATGTGAACTGACGTTCAAAAATAAAACATTTGAAAACGGACCATTTTCCACATTTCTGAAGCATGACGTAATGGGGGGGTGTTATCTCTTTTGTCGAAAATCAGCCGTTTTTGCTCGAACATTAAATTCCTCCAAATAGTATTTAATTAACTTCCCGAGCCCCTGGAAGCATGAAAATCACTTTAAACATGCTAATTTTAGCTCTAACTCTGATGATCCACCTACAAATGTGAACTGACGTTCAAAAATAAAACATTTGAAAACGGACCATTTTCCACATTTCTGAAGCATGACGTAATGGGGGGGTGTTATCTCTTTTGTCGAAAATCAGCCGTTTTTGCTCTAACATTAAATGCCTCCAAATGGTATTTAATTAACTTCCCGGGGTGAAGAAACCCTTTTTGAGAACTCAGAGTGAGTAAATTGGCCATTTTCATGCACTTTTAACCATTCCATAAATCTTGTGTTTTGGGCCCCTGGAAGCATGATAATCACTTTAAACATGCTAATTTTAGCTCTAACACTGATGATCCACCTACAAATGTGAACTAACGTTCAAAAATAAAACATTTGAAAACGGACCATTTTCCACATTTCTGAAGCATGACGTAATGGGGGGGTGTTATCTCTTTTGTCGAAAATCAGCTGTTTTTGCTCTAACATTAAATGCCTCCAAATGGTATTTAATTAACTTCCCGGGGTGAAGAAACCCTTTTTGAGAACTCAGAGTGAGTAAATTGGCCATTTTCATGCACTTTTAACCATTCCATAAATCTTGTGTTTTGGGCCCCTGGAAGCATGAAAATCACTTTAAACATGCTAATTTTAGCTCTAACACTGATGATCCACCTACAAATGTGAACTGACGTTCAAAAATAAAACATTTGAAAACGGACCATTTTCCACATTTCTGAAGCATGACGTAATGGGGGGGTGTTATCTCTTTTGTCGAAAATCAGCCGTTTTTGCTCGAACATTAAATGCCTCCAAATGGTATTTAATTAACTTCCCGAGCCCCTGGAAGCATGAAAATCACTTTAAACATGCTCATTTTAGCTCTAACACTGATGATCCACCTACAAATGTGAACTGACGTTCAAAAATAAAACATTTGAAAACGGACCATTTTCCACATTTCTGAAGCATGACGTAATGGGGGGGTGTTATCTCTTTTGTCGAAAATCAGCCGTTTTTGCTCGAACATTAAATGCCTCCAAATGGTATTTAATTATCTTCCCCGGGGTGAAGAAACCCTTTTTGAGAACTCAGAGTGAGTAAATTGGCCATTTTCATGCACTTTTAACCATTCCATAAATCTTGTGTTTTGGGCCCCTGGAAGCATGAAAATCACTTTAAACATGCTAATTTTAGCTCTAACACTGATGATCCACCTACAAATGTGAACTGACGTTCAAAAATAAAACATTTGAAAACGGACCATTTTCCACATTTCTGAAGCATGACGTAATGGGGGGGTGTTATCTCTTTTGTCGAAAATCAGCCGTTTTTGCTCGAACATTAAATGCCTCCAAATGGTATTTATTTCACTTCCCGAGCCCCTGGAAGCATGAAAATCACTTTAAACATGCTAATTTAAGCTCTAACACTGATGATCCACCTACAAATGTGAACTTACGTTCAAAAATAAAACATTTGAAAACGGACCATTTTCCACATTTCTGAAGCATGACGTAATGGGGGGGTGTTATCTCTTTTGTCGAAAATCAGCCGTTTTTGCTCGAACATTAAATGCCTCCAAATGGTATTTAATTAACTTCCCGAGCCCCTGGAAGCATGAAAATCACTTTAAACATGCTAATTTTAGCTCTAACACTGATGATCCACCTACAAATGTGAACTGACGTT
Organism: Lissotriton vulgaris; assembly: GCF_964263255.1. Taxonomy (NCBI): domain Eukaryota; kingdom Metazoa; phylum Chordata; class Amphibia; order Caudata; family Salamandridae; genus Lissotriton; species Lissotriton vulgaris. The sequence goes on along the minus strand of NW_028253923.1, from coordinate 198,358 downwards.
CAAAAATAAAACATTTGAAAACGGACCATTTTCCACATTTCTGAAGCATGACGTAATGGGGGGGGTGTTATCTCTTTTGTCGAAAATCAGCCGTTTTTGCTTGAACATTAAATGCCTCCAAATGGTATTTAATTAACTTCCCGAGCCCCTGGAAGCATGAAAATCACTTTAAACATGCTAATTTTAGCTCTAACACTGATGATCCACCTACAAATGGGAACTGACGTTCAAAAATAAAACATTTGAAAACGGACCATTTTCCACATTTCTGAAGCATGACGTAATGGGGGGGTGTTATCTCTTTTGTGGAAAATCAGCCTTTTGCCTCCAAATGGTATTTATTTCACTTCCCGAGCCCCTGGAAGCATGAAAATCACTTTAAACATGCTCATTTTAGCTCTAACACTGATGATCCACCTACAAATGTGAACTGACGTTCAAAAATAAAACATTTGAAAACGGACCATTTTCCACATTTCTGAAGCATGACGTAATGGGGGGGTGTTATCTCTTTTGTCGAAAATCAGCCGTTTTTGCTCTAACATTAAATGCCTCCAAATGGTATTTAATTAACTTCCCGGGGTGAAGAAACCCTTTTTGAGAACTCAGAGTGAGTAAATTGGCCATTTTCATGCACTTTTAACCATTCCATAAATCTTGTGTTTTGGGCCCCTGGAAGCATGAAAATCACTTTAAACATGCTAATTTTAGCTCTAACACTGATGATCCACCTACAAATGTGAACTGACGTTCAAAAATAAAACATTTGAAAACGGGCCATTTTCCACATTTCTGAAGCATGACGTAATGGGGGGGTGTTATCTCTTTTGTCGAAAATCAGCCGTTTTTGCTCGAACATTAAATTCCTCCAAATAGTATTTAATTAACTTCCCGAGCCCCTGGAAGCATGAAAATCACTTTAAACATGCTAATTTTAGCTCTAACACTGATGATCCACCTACAAATGTGAACTGACGTTCAAAAATAAAACATTTGAAAACGGACCATTTTCCACATTTCTGAAGCATGACGTAATGGGGGGGTGTTATCTCTTTTGTCGAAAATCAGCCGTTTTTGCTCTAACATTAAATGCCTCCAAATGGTATTTAATTAACTTCCCGGGGTGAAGAAACCCTTTTTGAGAACTCAGAGTGAGTAAATTGGCCATTTTCATGCACTTTTAACCATTCCATAAATCTTGTGTTTTGGGCCCCTGGAAGCATGAAAATCACTTTAAACATGCTAATTTTAGCTCTAACACTGATGATCCACCTACAAATGTGAACTAACGTTCAAAAATAAAACATTTGAAAACGGACCATTTTCCACATTTCTGAAGCATGACGTAATGGGGGGGGTGTTATCTCTTTTGTCGAAAATCAGCTGTTTTTGCTCTAACATTAAATGCCTCCAAATGGTATTTAATTAACTTCCCGGGGTGAAGAAACCCTTTTTGAGAACTCAGAGTGAGTAAATTGGCCATTTTCATGCACTTTTAACCATTCCATAAATCTTGTGTTTTGGGCCCCTGGAAGCATGAAAATCACTTTAAACATGCTAATTTTAGCTCTAACACTGATGATCCACCTACAAATGTGAACTGACGTTCAAAAATAAAACATTTGAAAACGGACCATTTTCCACATTTCTGAAGCATGACGTAATGGGGGGGTGTTATCTCTTTTGTCGAAAATCAGCCGTTTTTGCTCGAACATTAAATGCCTCCAAATGGTATTTATTTCACTTCCCGAGCCCCTGGAAGCATGAAAATCACTTTAAACATGCTAATTTTAGCTCTAACACTGATGATCCACCTACAAATGTGAATTGACGTTCAAAAATAAAACATTTGAAAACGGACCATTTTCCACATTTCTGAAGCATGACGTAATGGGGGGTGTTATCTCTTTTGTCGAAAATCAGCCGTTTTTGCTTGAACATTAAATGCCTCCAAATGGTATTTAATTAACTTCCCGAGCCCCTGGAAGCATGAAAATCACTTTAAACATGCTAATTTTAGCTCTATCACTGATGATCCACCTACAAATGTGAACTGACGTTCAAAAATAAAACATTTGAAAACGGACCATTTTCCACATTTCTGAAGCATGACGTAATGGGGGGGTGTTATCTCTTTTGTCGAAAATCAGCCGTTTTTGCTCGAACATTAAATGCCTCCAAATGGTATTTATTTCACTTCCCGAGCCCCTGGAAGCATGAAAATCACTTTAAACATGCTAATTTTAGCTCTAACACTGATGATCCACCTACAAATGTGAACTGACGTTCAAAAATAAAACATTTGAAAACGGACCATTTTCCACATTTCTGAAGCATGACGTAATGGGGGGGTGTTATCTCTTTTGTCGAAAATCAGCCGTTTTTGCTCGAACATTAAATTCCGCCAAATAGTATTTAATTAACTTCCCGAGCCCCTGGAAGCATGAAAATCACTTTAAACATGCTAATTTTAGCTCTAACACTGATGATCCACCTACAAATGTGAACTGACGTTCAAAAATAAAACATTTGAAAACGGACCATTTTCCACATTTCTGAAGCATGACGTAATGGGGGGGTGTTATCTCTTTTGTCGAAAATCAGCCGTTTTTGCTCTAACATTAAATGCCTCCAAATGGTATTTAATTAACTTCCCGGGGTGAAGAAACCCTTTTTGAGAACTCAGAGTGAGTAAATTGGCCATTTTCATGCACTTTTAACCATTCCATAAATCTTGTGTTTTGGGCCCCTGGAAGCATGAAAATCACTTTAAACATGCTAATTTTAGCTCTAACACTGATGATCCACCTACAAATGTGAACTAACGTTCAAAAATAAAACATTTGAAAACGGACCATTTTCCACATTTCTGAAGCATGACGTAATGGGGGGGTGTTATCTCTTTTGTCGAAAATCAGCTGTTTTTGCTCTAACATTAAATGCCTCCAAATGGTATTTAATTAACTTCCCGGGGTGAAGAAACCCTTTTTGAGAACTCAGAGTGAGTAAATTGGCCATTTTCATGCACTTTTAACCATTCCATAAATCTTGTGTTTTGGGCCCCTGGAAGCATGAAAATCACTTTAAACATGCTAATTTTAGCTCTAACACTGATGATCCACCTACAAATGTGAACTGACGTTCAAAAATAAAACATTTGAAAACGGACCATTTTCCACATTTCTGAAGCATGACGTAATGGGGGGGTGTTATCTCTTTTGTCGAAAATCAGCCGTTTTTGCTCGAACATTAAATGCCTCCAAATGGTATTTAATTAACTTCCCGAGCCCCTGGAAGCATGAAAATCACTTTAAACATGCTCATTTTAGCTCTAACACTGATGATCCACCTACAAATGTGAACTGACGTTCAAAAATAAAACATTTGAAAACGGACCATTTTCCACATTTCTGAAGCATGACGTAATGGGGGGATGTTATCTCTTTTGTCGAAAATCAGCCGTTTTTGCTCGAACATTAAATGCCTCCAAATGGTATTTATTTCACTTCCCGAGCCCCTGGAAGCATGAAAATCACTTTAAACATGCTAATTTTAGCTCTAACACTGATGATCCACCTACAAATGTGAACTTACGTTCAAAAATAAAACATTTGAAAACGGACCATTTTCCACATTTCTGAAGCATGACGTAATGGGGGGGTGTTATCTCTTTTGTCGAAAATCAGCCGTTTTTGCTCGAACATTAAATGCCTCCAAATGGTATTTAATTAACTTCCCGAGCCCCTGGAAGCATGAAAATCACTTTAAACATGCTAATTTTAGCTCTAACACTGATGATCCACCTACAAATGTGAACTGACGTTCAAAAATAAAACATTTGAAAACGGACCATTTTCCACATTTCTGAAGCATGACGTAATGGGGGGGTGTTATCTCTTTTGTCGAAAATCAGCCGTTTTTGCTTGAACATTAAATGCCTCCAGATGGTATTTAATTAACTTCCCGAGCCCCTGGAAGCATGAAAATCACTTTAAACATGCTAATTTTAGCTCTAACACTGATGATCCACCTACAAATGTGAACTGACTTTCAAAAATAAAACATTTGAAAACGGACCATTTTCCACATTTCTGAAGCATGACTTAATGGGGGGGTGTTATCTCTTTTGTGGAAAATCAGCTGTTTTTGCTCGAACATTAAATGCCTCCAAATGGTATTTTTTTCACTTCCCGAGCCCCTGGAAGCATGAAAATCACTTTAAACATGCTAATTTTAGCTCTAACACTGATGATCCACCTACAAATGTGAACTGACGTTCAAAAATAAAACATTTGAAAACGGACCATTTTCCACATTTCTGAAGCATGACGTAATGGGGGGGGGTGTTATCTCTTTTGTGGAAAATCAGCCTTTTTTGCTCGAACATTAAATGCCTCCAAATGGTATTTATTTCACTTCCCGAGCCCCTGGAAGCATGAAAATCACTTTAAACATGCTAATTTTAGCTCTAACACTGATGATCCACCTACAAATGTGAACTGACGTTCAAAAATAAAACATTTGAAAACGGACCATTTTCCACATTTCTGAAGCATGACGTAATGGGGGGGTGTTATCTCTTTTGTGGAAAATCAGCCTTTTTTGCTCGAACATTAAATGCCTCCAAATGGTATTTATTTCACTTCCCGAGCCCCTGGAAGCATGAAAATCACTTTAAACATGCTAATTTTAGCTCTAACACTGATGATCCACCTACAAATGTGAACTGACGTTCAAAAATAAAACATTTGAAAACGGACCATTTTCCACATTTCTGAAGCATGACGTAATGGGGGGGTGTTATCTCTTTTGTCGAAAATCAGCCGTTTTTGCTCTAACATTAAATGCCTCAAAATGGTATTTAATTAACTTCCCGGGGTGAAGAAACCCTTTTTGAGAACTCAGAGTGAGTAAATTGGCCATTTTCATGCACTTTTAACCATTCCATAAATCTTGTGTTTTGGGCCCCTGGAAGCATGAAAATCACTTTAAACATGCTAATTTTAGCTCTAACACTGATGATCCACCTACAAATGTGAACTGACGTTCAAAAATAAAACATTTGAAAACGGACCATTTTCCACATTTCTGAAGCATGACGTAATGGGGGGGTGTTATCTCTTTTGTCGAAAATCAGCCGTTTTTGCTCGAACATTAAATTCCTCCAAATAGTATTTAATTAACTTCCCGAGCCCCTGGAAGCATGAAAATCACTTTAAACATGCTAATTTTAGCTCTAACACTGATGATCCACCTACAAATCCAACTTATTGCAGACATGCAAGCAATAGGATTGCAACAGTTGGTGAGAGGTCCCACACATGAAGCGGGGCACACACTAGACGGTCTGTTCACAAATAATCCAGGTATTGACCTGATAGCAGTACTACCATTGGCATGGTCTGATCACCAAGCCATTATCTTCAGAATCCGAGCAGTACAATCTAACCCCCCCCAGACCAAAGCCCGGTCATCACTGGGAACACGAGCCTGGAAAACGGCCGATATTCTCCATCTCGCAAACCTTCTTAGGACCTCGGTCCCAGAAAGTTCTTATGATCCTGAAACCCTGTCCACCAGCTTTCAGGAATGGTTACTAAATGCAGCTAATCAAGTGGCACCTGAGAAATCTTACTGCCCAAATAGAGCTACACCATCGGCCCAGTGGTTCACAGAGGAGCTGCGCCTCCAGCGTCAATATTGTAGAAGTCTAGAAAGACGCTGGAGAAAGCATTATAGCCCCTCTGCTAAGCAAACTTATAAAGATGCTCTGGCAATTTATAAAAAAGCTATCATCACTCAAAAAAACACATTCTTTACTGGTCAAATTGAACAAGCCCAGAACTCAGCAAGGATGTTATTCCAGGTCGTGAATTCTCTCTCTACTCCTCCCACTGGCTCTGCAACTGAACCTTCTCAGGAATTCTGTAACTCGTTGGCCAACTTCTTCACCACCAAGGTCACGGATATTTATTCAATTTTCCCTCAGTTACCGGCGGAGGTCAGGACTGAACCATCCTCCCACTTGGCTGTGATCCATCCTTCTTTTTCGGGTTTCAAGCCAGTGACAGAAGATCAGGTCAGCATACTTGCTGCCAAGATCAAATCAGGCTCTCCGCTTGATCCATGCCCCCCTGATATAATGAATCAACTCCACAATACTATCTCTCAGCCGCTCACCACCATCTGTAATGCCATCTTTAAAACAGGCGTCTACCCGGACATCTGGAAGAAGGCCATTGTTAAACCTTTGCTCAAAAAGCCTTCTTTAGACCCCACTGTCACGGCCAATTACAGACCCATTGCTTGCTTGCCCTTTCCCGCCAAAATCGTAGAGGCCATCATGACCCAGCAGCTCTCAGAGTTCATTGAACAACATGAACTTCTGGATGATACACAGTTCGGTTTCCGGAGGGGACACGGAACCGAAACAGCGCTGATAAAGGCCTCCGATGAAATCAGATACATCTTGGATTCGGGAGGAGCAGCAGTGCTCATTCTGTTGGATCTCTCGGCGGCCTTTGACACGGTCGACCACACCATCTTGGTCGACCGTGTCACAGCCCTGGGGATTAACAATTTGGCCAAAGATCTTATAGCTTCTTTTTTAGCTAACCGCATACAGGCAGTTAAACTGGGCAATTATTATTCGTCGACTTCCAAACTGCCATGCGGGGTCCCCCAAGGATCGTCGTTAAGCCCTGCGCTTTTTAACATTTATGTTGCAGATTTGGCAAGGGTCATAAAATCTCACGGGATGCGCCTAACTACCTACGCCGATGACACCCAACTTGTGTTGGCGGTGCATAAGAACGGCCCAGTGGTGGCAGCTAATTTTCAAGAGGGGATATTGGAGGTACAAGCTTGGATGCATAGCAATTGCCTAAAACTGAATGCGGAGAAAACGGAGGTTATGACCTTTGGTAACATCTCTCCTGAATGGTCCCCAATTTGGTGGCCTACTCAGATGGGTCCGCCTCCGGTCCCAGTTGCAAAGGTCAGGAATCTTGGAGTGATCTTTGATAAACATCTGTCCTTCAAACATCATGTAAATAAGGTTGTTTCAGGTGCCTTTTTCACGTTGAAAAAGATAAAAAAGCTGCTACCGTACTTGCCAGCATCAGCTGGAAAAACACTGATTACCACCTTGGTGTTTTCCAAGCTTGATTACGGAAATGCCCTCTTTTTTAACACGCATAAATATATTCTGAACAAGCTTCAATCCGTTCAAAATATGGCAGCCAGAGTCCTCCTCAACATTCCTAGGCGCCAGTCCACCTTGGCAGCTATACGCCATCTTCATTGGCTAAGAGTGGAGAGCAGGATTAAATTTAAGGCATTATGTATTGCCTATAAGGCCATACATCATACCGGCCCGAAATTTCTAAGAGAGGCATTTCAGCCATACACCCCTATAAGGAACCTAAGATCAGCAGCCAGTTGTCTACTAGCTGTTCCCCGAACAAGAACCGCCACCTGGGGAGACAGACGCTTCTTGGTAGCAACTCCTAGATTGTGGAACTCTCTACCCTCACATATCAAAACGGCTCCTACTCTCATCTGTTTTCGTAGGGCATTGAAGACTTGGCTCTTCAACCAATAGGTTTGTGCTTACCACTGTATCTTAAAGTATCATACTGCGCCTAGACACCCTTGGGTAGTAGCTGCGCATTAAAAATTCCATAAATAAATAAATAAATAAACTGACGTTCAAAAATAAAACATTTGAAAACGGACCATTTTTCACATTTCTGAAGCATGACGTAATGGGGGGGTGTTATCTCTTTTGTCGAAAATCAGCCGTTTTTGCTCTAACATTAAATGCCTCCAAATGGTATTTAATTAACTTCCCGGGGTGAAGAAACCCTTTTTGAGAACTCAGAGTGAGTAAATTGGCCATTTTCATGCACTTTTAACCATTCCATAAATCTTGTGTTTTGGGCCCCTGGAAGCATGAAAATCACTTTAAACATGCTAATTTTAGCTCTAACACTGATGATCCACCTACAAATGTGAACTAACGTTCAAAAATAAAACATTTGAAAACGGAACATTTTCCACATTTCTGAAGCATGACTTAATGGGGGGGTGTTATCTCTTTTGTCGAAAATCAGCCGTTTTTGCTCGAACATTAAATGCCTCCAAATGGTATTTAATTAACTTCCCGAGCCCCTGGAAGCATGAAAATCACTTTAAACATGCTCATTTTAGCTCTAACACTGATGATCCACCTACAAATGTGAACTGACGTTCAAAAATAAAACATTTGAAAACGGACCATTTTCCACATTTCTGAAGCATGACGTAATGGGGGGGTGTTATCTCTTTTGTCGAAAATCAGCCGTTTTTGCTCGAACATTAAATGCCTCAAAATGGTATTTAATTATCTTCCCCGGGGTGAAGAAACCCTTTTTGAGAACTCAGAGTGAGTAAATTGGCCATTTTCATGCACTTTTAACCATTCCATAAATCTTGTGTTTTGGGCCCCTGGAAGCATGAAAATCACTTTAAACATGCTAATTTTAGCTCTAACACTGATGATCCACCTACAAATGTGAACTGACGTTCAAAAATAAAACATTTGAAAACGGACCATTTTCCACATTTCTGAAGCATGACGTAATGGGGGGGGTGTTATCTCTTTTGTCGAAAATCAGCCGTTTTTGCTCGAACATTAAATGCCTCCAAATGGTATTTATTTCACTTCCCGAGCCCCTGGAAGCATGAAAATCACTTTAAACATGCTAATTTTAGCTCTAACACTGATGATCCACCTACAAATGTGAACTGACGTTCAAAAATAAAACATTTGAAAACGGACCATTTTCCACATTTCTGAAGCATGACGTAATGGGGGGGTGTTATCTCTTTTGTCGAAAATCAGCCGTTTTTGCTTGAACATTAAATGCCTCCAAATGGTATTTAATTAACTTCCCGAGCCCCTGGAAGCATGAAAATCACTTTAAACATGCTAATTTTAGCTCTATCACTGATGATCCACCTACAAATGTGAACTGACGTTCAAAAATAAAACATTTGAAAACGGACCATTTTCCACATTTCTGAAGCATGACGTAATGGGGGGGTGTTATCTCTTTTGTCGAAAATCAGCCGTTTTTGCTCGAACATTAAATGCCTCCAAATGGTATTTATTTCACTTCCCGAGCCCCTGGAAGCATGAAAATCACTTTAAACATGCTAATTTTAGCTCTAACACTGATGATCCACCTACAAATGTGAACTGACGTTCAAAAATAAAACATTTAAAAACTGACCATTTTCCACATTTCTGAAGCATGACGTAATGGGGGGGTGTTATCTCTTTTGTCGAAAATCAGCCGTTTTTGCTCGAACATTAAATTCCTCCAAATAGTATTTAATTAACTTCCCGAGCCCCTGGAAGCATGAAAATCACTTTAAACATGCTAATTTTAGCTCTAACACTGATGATCCACCTACAAATGTGAACTGACGTTCAAAAATAAAACATTTGAAAACGGACCATTTTCCACATTTCTGAAGCATGACGTAATGGGGGGGTGTTATCTCTTTTGTCGAAAATCAGCCGTTTTTGCTCTAACATTAAATGCCTCCAAATGGTATTTAATTAACTTCCCGGGGTGAAGAAACCCTTTTTGAGAACTCAGAGTGAGTAAATTGGCCATTTTCATGCACTTTTAACCATTCCATAAATCTTGTGTTTTGGGCCCCTGGAAGCATGAAAATCACTTTAAACATGCTAATTTTAGCTCTAACACTGATGATCCACCTACAAATGTGAACTAACGTTCAAAAATAAAACATTTGAAAACGGACCATTTTCCACATTTCTGAAGCATGACGTAATGGGGGGGTGTTATCTCTTTTGTCGAAAATCAGCTGTTTTTGCTCTAACATTAAATGCCTCCAAATGGTATTTAATTAACTTCCCGGGGTGAAGAAACCCTTTTTGAGAACTCAGAGTGAGTAAATTGGCCATTTTCATGCACTTTTAACCATTCCATAAATCTTGTGTTTTGGGCCCCTGGAAGCATGAAAATCACTTTAAACATGCTAATTTTAGCTCTAACACTGATGATCCACCTACAAATGTGAACTGACGTTCAAAAATAAAACATTTGAAAACGGACCATTTTCCACATTTCTGAAGCATGACGTAATGGGGGGGTGTTATCTCTTTTGTCGAAAATCAGCCGTTTTTGCTCGAACATTAAATGCCTCCAAATGGTATTTAATTAACTTCCCGAGCCCCTGGAAGCATGAAAATCACTTTAAACATGCTCATTTTAGCTCTAACACTGATGATCCACCTACAAATGTGAACTGACGTTCAAAAATAAAACATTTGAAAACGGACCATTTTCCACATTTCTGAAGCATGACGTAATGGGGGGGTGTTATCTCTTTTGTCGAAAATCAGCCGTTTTTGCTCGAACATTAAATGCCTCCAAATGGTATTTAATTATCTTCCCCGGGGTGAAGAAACCCTTTTTGAGAACTCAGAGTGAGTAAATTGGCCATTTTCATGCACTTTTAACCATTCCATAAATCTTGTGCTTTGGGCCCCTGGAAGCATGAAAATCACTTTAAACATGCTAATTTTAGCTCTAACACTGATGATCCACCTACAAATGTGAACTGACGTTCAAAAATAAAACATTTGAAAACGGACCATTTTCCACATTTCTGAAGCATGACGTAATGGGGGGGGTGTTATCTCTTTTGTCGAAAATCAGCCGTTTTTGCTCGAACATTAAATGCCTCCAAATGGTATTTATTTCACTTCCCGAGCCCCTGGAAGCATGAAAATCACTTTAAACATGCTAATTTTAGCTCTAACACTGATGATCCACCTACAAATGTGAACTGACGTTCAAAAATAAAACATTTGAAAACGGACCATTTTCCACATTTCTGAAGCATGACGTAATGGGGGGGTGTTATCTCTTTTGTCGAAAATCAGCCGTTTTTGCTCTAACATTAAATGCCTCCAAATGGTATTTAATTAACTTCCCGGGGTGAAGAAACCCTTTTTGAGAACTCAGAGTGAGTAAATTGGCCATTTTCATGCACTTTTAACCATTCCATAAATCTTGTGTTTTGGGCCCCTGGAAGCATGAAAATCACTTTAAACATGCTAATTTTAGCTCTAACACTGATGATCCACCTACAAATGTGAACTGACGTTCAAAAATAAAACATTTGAAAACGGACCATTTTCCACATTTCTGAAGCATGACGTAATGGGGGGGTGTTATCTCTTTTGTCGAAAATCAGCCGTTTTTGCTCGAACATTAAATGCCTCCAAATGGTATTTAATTAACTTCCCGAGCACCTGGAAGCATGAAAATCACTTTAAACATGCTCATTTTAGCTCTAACACTGATGATCCACCTACAAATGTGAACTGACGTTCAAAAATAAAACATTTGAAAACGGACCATTTTCCACATTTCTGAAGCATGACGTAATGGGGGGGTGTTATCTCTTTTGTCGAAAATCAGCCGTTTTTGCTCGAACATTAAATGCCTCCAAATAGTATTTAATTATCTTCCCCGGGGTGAAGAAACCCTTTTTGAGAACTCAGAGTGAGTAAATTGGCCATTTTCATGCACTTTTAACCATTCCATAAATCTTGTGTTTTGGGCCCCTGGAAGCATGAAAATCACTTTAAACATGCTAATTTTAGCTCTAACACTGATGATCCACCTACAAATGTGAACTGACGTTCAAAAATAAAACATTTGAAAACTGACCATTTTCCACATTTCTGAAGCATGACGTAATGGGGGGGTGTTATCTCTTTTGTCGAAAATCAGCCGTTTTTGCTCGAACATTAAATGCCTCCAAATGGTATTTATTTCACTTCCCGAGCCCCTGGAAGCATGAAAATCACTTTAAACATGCTAATTTTAGCTCTAACACTGATGATCCACCTACAAATGTGAACTTACGTTCAAAAATAAAACATTTGAAAACGGACCATTTTCCACATTTCTGAAGCATGACGTAATGGGGGGGTGTTATCTCTTTTGTCGAAAATCAGCCGTTTTTGCTCGAACATTAAATGCCTCCAAATGGTATTTAATTAACTTCCCGAGCCCCTGGAAGCATGAAAATCACTTTAAACATGCTAATTTTAGCTCTAACACTGATGATCCACCTACAAATGTGAACTGACGTTCAAAAATAAAACATTTGAAAACGGACCATTTTCCACATTTCTGAAGCATGACGTAATGGGGGGGTGTTATCTCTTTTGTCGAAAATCAGCCGTTTTTGCTTGAACATTAAATGCCTCCAAATGGTATTTAATTAACTTCCCGAGCCCCTGGAAGCATGAAAATCACTTTAAACATGCTAATTGTAGCTCTAACACTGATGATCCACCTACAAATGTGAACTGACGTTCAAAAATAAAACATTTGAAAACGGACCATTTTCCACATTTCTGAAGCATGACGTAATGGGGGGGTGTTATCTCTTTTGTCGAAAATCAGCCGTTTTTGCTCGAACATTAAATGCCTCCAAATGGTATTTATTTCACTTCCCGAGCCCCTGGAAGCATGAAAATCACTTTAAACATGCTAATTTTAGCTCTAACACTGATGATCCACCTACAAATGTGAACTGACGTTCAAAAATGAAACATTTGAAAACGGACCATTTTCCACATTTCTGAAGCATGACGTAATGGGGGGGTGTTATCTCTTTTGTCGAAAATCAGCCGTTTTTGCTCTAACATTAAATGCCTCCAAATGTTATTTAATTAACTTCCCGGGGTGAAGAAACCCTTTTTGAGAACTCAGAGTGAGTAAATTGGCCATTTTCATGCACTTTTAACCATTCCATAAATCTTGTGTTTTGGGCCCCTGGAAGCATGAAAATCACTTTAAACATGCTAATTTTAGCTCTAACACTGAAGATCCACCTACAAATGTGAACTGACGTTCAAAAATAAAACATTTGAAAACGGACCATTTTCCACATTTCTGAAGCATGACGTAATGGGGGGGTGTTATCTCTTTTGTCGAAAATCAGCCGTTTTTGCTCAAACATTAAATTCCTCCAAATAGTATTTAATTAACTTCCCGAGCCCCTGGAAGCATGAAAATCACTTTAAACATGCTAATTTTAGCTCTAACACTGATGATCCACCTACAAATGTGAACTGACGTTCAAAAATAAAACATTTGAAAACGGACCATTTTCCACATTTCTGAAGCATGACGTAATGGGGGGGTGTTATCTCTTTTGTCGAAAATCAGCCGTTTTTGCTCTAACATTAAATGCCTCCAAATGGTATTTAATTAACTTCCCGGGGTGAAGAAACCCTTTTTGAGAACTCAGAGTGAGTAAATTGGCCATTTTCATGCACTTTTAACCATTCCATAAATCTTGTGTTTTGGGCCCCTGGAAGCATGAAAATCACTTTAAACATGCTAATTTTAGCTCTAACACTGATGATCCACCTACAAATGTGAACTGACGTTCAAAAATAAAACATTTGAAAACGGACCATTTTCCACATTTCTGAAGCATGACGTAATGGGGGGGTGTTATCTCTTTTGTCGAAAATCAGCCGTTTTTGCTCGAACATTAAAAGCCTCCAAATGGTATTTAATTAACTTCCCGGGCCCCTGGAAGCATGAAAATCACTTTAAACATGCTCATTTTAGCTCTAACACTGATGATCCACCTACAAATGTGAACTGACGTTCAAAAATAAAACATTTGAAAACGGACCATTTTCCACATTTCTGAAGCATGACGTAATGGGGGGGTGTTATCTCTTTTGTCGAAAATCAGCCGTTTTTGCTCGAACATTAAATGCCTCCAAATGGTATTTAATTATCTTCCCCGGGGTGAAGAAACCCTTTTTGAGAACTCAGAGTGAGTAAATTGGCCATTTTCATGCACTTTTAACCATTCCATAAATCTTGTGTTTTGGGCCCCTGGAAGCATGAAAATCACTTTAAACATGCTAATTTTAGCTCTAACACTGATGATCCACCTACAAATGTGAACTGACGTTCAAAAATAAAACATTTGAAAACGGACCATTTTCCACATTTCTGAAGCATGACGTAATGGGGGGGTGTTATCTCTTTTGTCGAAAATCAGCCGTTTTTGCTCGAACATTAAATGCCTCCAAATGGTATTTATTTCACTTCCCGAGCCCCTGGAAGCATGAAAATCACTTTAAACATGCTAATTTTAGCTCTAACACTGATGATCCACCTACAAATGTGAACTTACGTTCAAAAATAAAACATTTGAAAACGGACCATTTTCCACATTTCTGAAGCATGACGTAATGGGGGGGTGTTATCTCTTTTGTCGAAAATCAGCCGTTTTTGCTCGAACATTAAATGCCTCCAAATGGTATTTAATTAACTTCCCGAGCCCCTGGAAGCATGAAAATCACTTTAAACATGCTAATTTTAGCTCTAACACTGATGATCCACCTACAAATGTGAACTGACGTTCAAAAATAAAACATTTGAAAACGGACCATTTTCCACATTTCTGAAGCATGACGTAATGGGGGGGTGTTATCTCTTTTGTCGAAAATCAGCCGTTTTTGCTTGAACATTAAATGCCTCCAAATGGTATTTAATTAACTTCCCGAGCCCCTGGAAGCATGAAAATCACTTTAAACATGCTAATTTTAGCTCTAACACTGATGATCCACCTACAAATGTGAACTGACGTTCAAAAATAAAACATTTGAAAACGGACCATTTTCCACATTTCTGAAGCATGACGTAATGGGGGGGTGTTATCTCTTTTGTGGAAAATCAGCCGTTTTTGCTCGAACATTAAATGCCTCCAAATGGTATTTTTTTCACTTCCCGAGCCCCTGGAAGCATGAAAATCACTTTAAACATGCTAATTTTAGCTCTAACACTGATGAACCACCTACAAATGTGAACTGAAGTTCAAAAATAAAACATTTGAAAACGGACCATTTTCCACATTTCTGAAGCATGACGTAATGGGGGGGTGTTATCTCTTTTGTGGAAAATCAGCCTTTTTTGCTCGAACATTAAATGCCTCCAAATGGTATTTATTTCACTTCCCGAGCCCCTGGAAGCATGAAAATCACTTTAAACATGCTAATTTTAGCTCTAACACTGATGATCCACCTACAAATGTGAACTGACGTTCAAAAATAAAACATTTGAAAACGGACCATTTTCCACATTTCTGAAGCATGACGTAATGGGGGGGTGTTATCTCTTTTGTGAAAAATCAGCCTTTTTTGCTCGAACATTAAATGCCTCCAAATGGTATTTATTTCACTTCCCGAGCCCCTGGAAGCATGAAAATCACTTTAAACATGCTAATGTTAGCTCTAACACTGATGATCCACCTACAAATGTGAACTGACGTTCAAAAATAAAACATTTGAAAACGGACCATTTTCCACATTTCTGAAGCATGACGTAATGGGGGGGTGTTATCTCTTTTGTCGAAAATCAGCCGTTTTTGCTCTAACATTAAATGCCTCCAAATGGTATTTAATTAACTTCCCGGGGTGAAGAAACCCTTTTTGAGAACTCAGAGTGAGTAAATTGGCCATTTTCATGCACTTTTAACCATTTCATAAATCTTGTGTTTTGGGCCCCTGGAAGCATGAAAATCACTTTAAACATGCTAATTTTAGCTCTAACACTGATGATCCACCTACAAATGTGAACTGACGTTCAAAAATAAAACATTTGAAAACGGACCATTTTCCACATTTCTGAAGCATGACGTAATGGGGGGGTGTTATCTCTTTTGTCGAAAATCAGCCGTTTTTGCTCGAACATTAAATGCCTCCAAATTGTATTTAATTAACTTCCCGAGCCCCTGGAAGCATGAAAATCACTTTAAACATGCTAATTTCAGCTCTAACACTGATGATCCACCTACAAATGTGAACTGACGTTCAAAAATAAAACATTTGAAAACGGACCATTTTCCACATTTCTGAAGCATGACGTAATGGGGGGGTGTTATCTCTTTTGTCGAAAATCAGCCGTTTTTGCTCGAACATTAAATGCCTCCAAATGGTATTTATTTCACTTCCCGAGCCCCTGGAAGCATGAAAATCACTTTAAACATGCTAATTTTAGCTCTAACACTGATGATCCACCTACAAATGTGAACTGACGTTCAAAAATAAAACATTTGAAAACGGACCATTTTCCACATTTCTGAAGCATGACGTAATGGGGGGGTGTTATCTCTTTTGTCGAAAATCAGCCGTTTTTGCTCGAACATTAAATTCCTCCAAATAGTATTTAATTAACTTCCCGAGCCCCTGGAAGCATGAAAATCACTTTAAACATGCTAATTTTAGCTCTAACACTGATGATCCACCTACAAATGTGAACTGACGTTCAAAAATAAAACATTTGAAAACGGACCATTTTCCACATTTCTGAAGCATGACGTAATGGGGGGGTGTTATCTCTTTTGTCGAAAATCAGCCGTTTTTGCTCTAACATTAAATGCCTCCAAATGGTATTTAATTAACTTCCCGGGGTGAAGAAACCCTTTTTGAGAACTCAGAGTGAGTAAATTGGCCATTTTCATGCACTTTTAACCATTCCATAAATCTTGTGTTTTGGGCCCCTGGAAGCATGAAAATCACTTTAAACATGCTAATTTTAGCTCTAACACTGATGATCCACCTACAAATGTGAACTAACGTTCAAAAATAAAACATTTGAAAACGGACCATTTTCCACATTTCTGAAGCATGACGTAATGGGGGGGTGTTATCTCTTTTGTCGAAAATCAGCTGTTTTTGCTCTAACATTAAATGCCTCCAAATGGTATTTAATTAACTTCCCGGGGTGAAGAAACCCTTTTTGAGAACTCAGAGTGAGTAAATTGGCCATTTTCATGCACTTTTAACCATTCCATAAATCTTGTGTTTTGGGCCCCTGGAAGCATGAAAATCACTTTAAACATGCTAATTTTAGCTCTAACACTGATGATCCACCTACAAATGTGAACTGACGTTCAAAAATAAAACATTTGAAAACGGACCATTTTCCA
This sequence comes from Lissotriton vulgaris, assembly GCF_964263255.1. Lineage (NCBI taxonomy): Eukaryota > Metazoa > Chordata > Amphibia > Caudata > Salamandridae > Lissotriton > Lissotriton vulgaris. The sequence goes on along the minus strand of NW_028253923.1, from coordinate 181,303 downwards.
CATTTCTGAAGCATGACGTAATGGGGGGGTGTTATCTCTTTAGTCGAAAATCAGCCGTTTTTGCTCGAACATTAAATGCCTCCAAATGGTATTTAATTAACTTCCCGAGCCCCTGGAAGCATGAAAATCACTTTAAACATGCTCATTTTAGCTCTAACACTGATGATCCACCTACAAATGTGAACTGACGTTCAAAAATAAAACATTTGAAAACAGACCATTTTCCACATTTCTGACGCATGACGTAATGGGGGGGGTGTTATCTCTTTTGTCGAAAATCAGCCGTTTTTGCTCGAACATTAAATGCCTCCAAATGGTATTTAATTATCTTCCCCGGGGTGAAGAAACCCTTTTTGAGAACTCAGAGTGAGTAAATTGGCCATTTTCATGCACTTTTAACCATTCCATAAATCTTGTGTTTTGGGCCCCTGGAAGCATGAAAATCACTTTAAACATGCTAATTTTAGCTCTAACACTGATGATCCACCTACAAATGTGAACTGACGTTCAAAAATAAAACATTTGAAAACGGACCATTTTCCACATTTCTGAAGCATGACGTAATGGGGGGGTGTTATCTCTTTTGTCGAAAATCAGCCGTTTTTGCTCGAACATTAAATGCCTCCAAATGGTATTTATTTCACTTCCCGAGCCCCTGGAAGCATGAAAATCACTTTAAACATGCTAATTTTAGCTCTAACACTGATGATCCACCTACAAATGTGAACTTACGTTCAAAAATAAAACATTTGAAAACGGACCATTTTCCACATTTCTGAAGCATGACGTAAAGGGGGGGTGTTATCTCTTTTGTCGAAAATCAGCCGTTTTTGCTCGAACATTAAATGCCTCCAAATGGTATTTAATTATCTTCCCCGGGGTGAAGAAACCCTTTTTGAGAACTCAGAGTGAGTAAATTGGCCATTTTCATGCACTTTTAACCATTCCATAAATCTTGTGTTTTGGGCCCCTGGAAGCATGAAAATCACTTTAAACATGCTAATTTTAGCTCTAACACTGATGATCCACCTACAAATGTGAACTGACGTTCAAAAATAAAACATTTGAAAACGGACCATTTTCCACATTTCTGAAGCATGACGTAATGGGGGGGTGTTATCTCTTTTGTCGAAAATCAGCCGTTTTTGCTCTAACATTAAATGCCTCCAAATGGTATTTAATTAACTTCCCGGGGTGAAGAAACCCTTTTTGAGAACTCAGAGTGAGTAAATTGGCCATTTTCATGCACTTTTAACCATTCCATAAATCTTGTGTTTTGGGCCCCTGGAAGCATGAAAATCACTTTAAACATGCTAATTTTAGCTCTAACACTGATGATCCACCTACAAATGTGAACTGACGTTCAAAAATAAAACATTTGAAAACGGACCATTTTCCACATTTCTGAAGCATGACGTAATGGGGGGGTGTTATCTCTTTTGTCGAAAATCAGCCGTTTTTGCTCGAACATTAAATGCCTCCAAATGGTATTTAATTAACTTCCCGGGGTGAAGAAACCCTTTTTGAGAACTCAGAGTGAGTAAATTGGCCATTTTCATGCACTTTTAACCATTCTATAAATCTTGTGTTTTGGGCCCCTGGAAGCATGAAAATCACTTTAAACATGCTAATTTTAGCTCTAACACTGATGATCCACCTACAAATGTGAACTGACGTTCAAAAATAAAACATTTGAAAACGGACCATTTTCCACATTTCTGAAGCATGACGTAATGGGTGGGTGTTATCTCTTTTGTCGAAAATCAGCCGTTTTTGCTCGAACATTAAATTCCTCCAAATAGTATTTAATTAACTTCCCGAGCCCCTGGAAGCATGAAAATCACTTTAAACATGCTAATTTTAGCTCTAACACTGATGATCCACCTACAAATGTGAACTGACGTTCAAAAATAAAACATTTGAAAACGGACCATTTTCCACATTTCTGAAGCATGACGTAATGGGGGGGTGTTATCTCTTTTGTCGAAAATCAGCCGTTTTTGCTCTAACATTAAATGCCTCCAAATGGTATTTAATTAACTTCCCGGGTGAAGAAACCCTTTTTGAGAACTCTGAGTGAGTAAATTGGCCATTTTCATGCACTTTTAACCATTCCATAAATCTTGTGTTTTGGGCCCCTGGAAGCATGAAAATCACTTTAAACATGCTAATTTTAGCTCTAACACTGATGATCCACCTACAAATGTGAACTAACGTTCAAAAATAAAACATTTGAAAACGGACCATTTTCCACATTTCTGAAGCATGACGTAATGGGGGGGTGTTATCTCTTTTGTCGAAAATCAGCTGTTTTTGCTCTAACATTAAATGCCTCCAAATGGTATTTAATTAACTTCCCGGGGTGAAGAAACCCTTTTTGAGAACTCAGAGTGAGTAAATTGGCCATTTTCATGCACTTTTAACCATTCCATAAATCTTGTGTTTTGGGCCCCTGGAAGCATGAAAATCACTTTAAACATGCTAATTTTAGCTCTAACACTGATGATCCACCTACAAATGTGAACTGACGTTCAAAAATAAAACATTTGAAAACGGACCATTTTCCACATTTCTGAAGCATGACGTAATGGGGGGGTGTTATCTCTTTTGTCGAAAATCAGCCGTTTTTGCTCGAACATTAAATGCCTCCAAATGGTATTTAATTAACTTCCCGAGCCCCTGGAAGCATGAAAATCACTTTAAACATGCTCATTTTAGCTCTAACACTGATGATCCACCTACAAATGTGAACTGACGTTCAAAAATAAAACATTTGAAAACGGACCATTTTCCACATTTCTGAAGCATGACGTAATGGCAAGGGGCGACCAATCGGTCCCCCCGAACGTATGGCAGAGTACCACGATCCCCCCGGGAAGCCATCTTGGGCGGGAGGCGAGTCTCGGCTGGTATGCCCGAAGCGGCGTAGCCGGGGCGCGCCTTTTCCCGCCCTAGAGTGGGTTGGCCTAGACACTGACGCGGCTGGCCACGCCCTTGGGGCAGGCAGGGGCGGGTTTACGCCCGCCCTGAAGACGGATAAAAGGAGGAGCAAGACCAGAAAGCATCCTCTTGTTCCTGTGCTCTGAAGCTGCACCTCCTCGCTGCACGTGAGCTCGAGACGGAACGAAGAGCCATTTTTGAGCGTTGTAATCTTTCTCGTTTGTTTTACAGATACTCTGTCGGAGAATGCCGAAGAAGGCGGGAAAGCGGATGACTACCGAACAGATGCTGCGTGTTCTCATGAAGGAGATGACCGACCTGAAGAGGCGGATGGATAAAAATGAGGAAGGGGGCCCGAAACGTCCTTCGGAGGGAACGGCCCCGGGAGGAAAAGGCAAGAGGCCCAGGAGAGGAGCAGCTGGGGGGGAGACCCCGGGTCCCAGTGCCCCGCTCGAAGCACCCACTCCTGTGCCGGAGGAAGGGAATCCGATTCCCGTGGTGGTCACCCCCGGGTCCGGGGAAGACATGCCGCCCGAGCTGGCAGCACAAGTAGCAGCGTGGTTGGGTAAGAGTAGCAAGGGCGCCACGGCTGTCGACGCGCAGGTGTTAATGAAGCAACTGCGGGAAACTCGTGAAGCAGCGAAGGTATCCATGCCGGCTGCAGAGAAGCCACAGGGGACGGTTCTAGTCACAGAGACAGCGTCCAGTTCAGGTAAGCGGCCATTGCCGGTTGCGAGGGAAGAGTCGGCTCCCTCTCGAAGGGAGAGGTTGGGTCAGCATGTTCCTCTAGCTATTAAGGAAAAGATATGGGCAGGGGAATATGTAAACATCTTCTCGTTGCTTACTGATCATTATGAGATGGAGCATGTTAAAGGTCAGAAGGATCTCATGCATCCGAGTGTTTGGCGCGCAAAGATGGCCGCCTTTAAGGTTAATGAAAACGTTGGCAATTGGGGCAAGGCATGGGGAATTTTTACATCGATTTTGGGAGAACGGAGGCCCGAATTGCTACCCGAGTTGCCGAGTTATCAGTCACGGATCATGGGGTACTCGGTATCACACGAGGGTAATCATTGGTTTTGCTATGATAATCTTTTCAGAAAGGCAAAAGAACATGATAAAAACTTAACTTGGGATTGTTATGATTCTGTGTCCTGGTCCAAAATGAAGGAGACGGGTATGTTGAAAGTGCCATTAGTAGGGAGTAATGTGGGCGAATCCTCCCGTCAGTATGCGGGGACGCCTTTTCGATCAGGTACGGGTACCGACAATCACTCGAGGCCTACCGGTAATACAGGTAAAAAAGGGGTTTGTTGGAATTTCAACAGGAGTAAGTGTACTAGGCCACAGGGATCGTGCAAATTTAAGCATGAATGTAGCGGGTGTGGGCAATCATCCCATCCTGAGTCCACGTGCAGAGCCAAAACGGGTGATAACGGGGGTAGAGGAGGTGCCAAACAGGTCTAACATAGTCCGAGGGGCGCCTTTACCTACCCCGATTGATACCTTGGCAATGATTCCCTGGCTCAGTGAATACCCGGATCGTGCTTCCGCTGGGGTGTGGCGGAACGGGTTTTCATATGGTTTCCGCATCCCAGTGGGGGACTTTCAGGGTGTGGAAAAATGTAAAAATCAGATATCGGTCTTGCAGCATACGACCGTGGTACAGGAAAAGATCCGGAAGGAGGTTACTCGAGGTCGAGTCGCCGGTCCGTTTAGTGTACCCCCGGTGGCTAACTTTGTCTGTTCGCCTTTAGGAGTGGTCCCCAAGAAGGACCCGGGTGAGTTTCGGCTGATACATAATTTGTCAGCCCCTCGTGGTCTTTCCGTAAACGAAGCGATAGACCCGGAAATATGCTCGGTACGGTACGCATCCTTCGATGAGGCCGTGGCCATTTTGAATCGCCTGGGGCCCGGGGCGCTGATGGCAAAATCTGATATCGAGTCAGCGTTCCGGTTGCTCCCGGTACATCCAGACGATCAGCGTCTACTGGGTTTCATGTTTCAGGGTCAGTACTATATGGATAGATGTATGCCGATGGGATGCTCAATTTCTTGTGCCTATTTCGAAAAATTCAGTAGTTTTCTACAATGGGTCTTCACAAAGAAGACGGGTTTTCAACATGTGATGCATTATCTCGATGATTTCTTGTTCCTGGGGGCAGCCGGGGATCCGGGATGTGGGCAAGCTTTGGCTGCATTTTGTGTTTTAATGAATCAGTTTGGCGTGCCATTGGCACCAGGTAAGACGGTGGGTCCTTCGACTTGCCTCGAGTTTCTGGGGATCGAGTTAGACTCCGGAGAAGGTTGTTTCCGTTTACCAAGTGATAAAGTGTGTAAATTCAGGGCATCCCTGCAAATGTGTCTGAGTGAAGCTAAGGTTAAGCTGCATCAGTTACAGCAGTTAGTGGGCCAGTTGAATTTTGCCCTGAGAGTCATACCTATGGCCCGCCCCTTTTCCCGTTCGATCGCTCAAGCCATGGTCGGATTGAAGGAGGGCCATCATCGCACGAGGCTCTCGGCCGAGGTCCGCCAGGACATGCGCATTTGGTTGGCATTTCTGGCGGATTTCAATGGTCGAGTCGTCTGGAATAAACCAGCTGTGTCCTCTGAGGAGCTGGGGCTGTGGACGGATTCGGCAGGGAGTGTAGGTTTTGGTGCCATTTTCGGTGCTCGATGGTCTGCACAGAAATGGCCGGCATGGTGGCATAACAGTGGACTGACAAGTAACATTGCTTTCCTGGAACTTTTCCCCATTTTCGTGGCCCTGAGAACGTGGCCCGAAGGGTTCAGAGATCACTCTGTGGTATTTTGGTCTGACAATATGACCGTGGTTGAGTGTATCAATAGTCAGGCAGCACGATGCAAATGGGTTTTGAGGCTGCTCAAGGAGATCGTATTACTGTGTATGCAACTGAATGTGTTATTCAAAGCAAGACATGTCCCTGGAGTAATGAACCAGGCGGCTGATGCCCTTTCTCGTTTTCGTATGCAGGCCTTCTGGGGTTTTCTGCCCACAGCGGACCCGGAGCCGGCACCCTTTCCCGAAGCTCTTTGGTCTCTCGGTGCCCCGAACTTCGTAACCTCGTGGGAGAGAGTTTAGCACCCAGGACGAGGAAGGCATATGAAGGGGCGTTCCGGTCCTATTTAGCCTTTTTGGGGACTGCTAGTGAGGAGCTTTGGGGCCAGGAGGAAGGGGTTGTGAACTTCCTGATGTCATTACGTTTGGCAGGAAAGACGGTGGCCACGGCCCAGAAGCATCGGGCTGCCATTTCCTTTGTTGCTAGGGCTCATGGGATCCAGGACCCGACAGCGTCTTTCGTTGTGCAAAAAGCGCTACGTGGGTGGCAACGCCTGGAGGGTCGCAGAATAGATGAGAGGCGCCCGATAGGTTTGGATAGGTTGGCCCAGTTATTGTCTAGACTCCCTACAACATGTTCGTCCCAGTTTGAGACAGTGTTATTCCGAGCCGCTTTTACGCTGGCATTTCACGGGGCTATGCGGGTAAGCGAATTAGTGGCAAGGAACAAACGGGATGTGACGGGAGGACTGTGCGCAGAGCACGTTCAGGTCAGAGGGGAGACGATGACTGTGTCATTGGTGAGGTCCAAAACCGACCAGAGTGGGATGGGCGAATGCATAATTATACGCAGGATTCCCGGGTCGTCCATGTGCCCAGTGAGGTGTTTAGAGGACTATTTAACACAAAGGGTGGCATCATGGGGGGGGACCTTGTTGAGACACGCGGACGCCACCCCACTGACAAGGTTTCAGTTTCAGCGGGTGCTTGCGATGTCGATTACAGCTGCGGGCTTGAACCCGGGCGAATTTTGGACCCATTCCTTTCGGATAGGGGCTGCTACAGAGGCTACAGCCAGGGGTCTGAATGTGGAACAAGTTAAACGAGTGGGGCGTTGGTCCTCCAATTGTTATAAAAGGTATGTGCGTTTGCACATGTTGTGAAGCCGTAATGATGTACTCACGCTTCTTGTTTTGTTTGGTTTTCAGTTACGCAAGCCTACGAGGCGGGGCGAACTATGCAGTCGACCCAACACCGGGCCAGCGGGCAGACATCACCGGCTGTGAAAAAGGAGGTGTGGGTCGTGGGCCACTCATACGTGAGGCGTGCCGCGGACGTATTCAAGGCAGGTGACATGGTGCACATGGCTGAGGAATACGGGTACAGTGTGTCCTTCTACGGAAAGGGCGGTCTCTGTATTGACCAGTTCCAATCATTTTTCGAGGGTTTGCTAGGGCGGACGAGGTCACCGCCATCTGTAGTCATAGTACATCTTGGGGGCAATGATTTGGTCACCACTGGTAGACGACTTCTCCTGGAAGCGATGCTTTCCACTGTAAGTTGGTTAGCGAGGAGAGTTCCAGGGTGCACGATTGCATGGTCCCATATGATCCCACGAAAAGTGTGGCGGGGGGCTTTTTCGGTTTCTGCTCTTAATCACTCTGTGAGAAAAATTAATAACAAAGTAAGTAGGTTGTTCCGTTCCAATGCACTGCATTCTATCGCGCATGGATGTATTAAGGATGACAGTATGTATTTGGGGGATGGTGTTCATTTGTCTCGGATGGGGAATGAGTTACTCATAGGAGACTTCATAGCTTGGCTGAAGACGTTAAACATGACCTTTAGGTAGGAGTGTGGTGAGGGGTCCGGATAGCCGGTCAACTATCCGGACCTGTGGCGGTAAGGTCATGATCGGTGAGCACTAATTGGAAGATCCCTATGAGTGGGCGTCACCCATTACGGATGGGGGCGCTCGGGGGAGGTGGCCATTGGCCCCTCAACGGGGAGGCGGTCCCTTCTAAGGATGGGTCGCCGAAAGGAAAGGGAAGGCGGTCAAGGCCCCTTCATGGATAGGAGGGGTTACAGCCCCCTCCTGGGGAATTTCCCGGGGCCAGTACGTCTGCGACGGCAGATGTGGTAAGTTGTGTGGGGTTTGGGGGGGTCTACGCTACCTTCTAGATACCTCACACGAGTCCTCGTACGACCTTTAAGTGGCGTCGAGTTTTATTGGGGCCCCCGTCAAGTCAAGGGAAATTGGTAGTTGCACTTGAGGTAAGCCTCCGTGCCGCCCCTCTCAAGGGAGGGGGATATGTCTGGGTTAGGGATCTTGACACCGGTTACGACCTTGCCGTCGGCCCTTAAACGTTAGGATGTACAATTTCAAAAGTTAAGTAAATGTTTGGTAGGATGTTAGTCGGCTAGGAGAACCTTTGTATTAGAGGATATGTTAAGGTTAGCCAAACATCGCAATGTGGTAATGAAATTGTACATAATATGAAACTGTTTATTTTAATGTTTTAATTTTGTTTCATATTTTAATAAATACGGCCCGGGAGGGTCACTCCCTCCCGTCTCCAAAAATCTTCAGAACTGTTTCCGGTTTCCCATCCTTGGGGATTGTGTTGAGAGGGGGTGGCGGGTATCTCAGCCATATGGCAAGGGGCGACCAATCGGTCCCCCCGAACGTATGGCAGAGTACCACGATCCCCCCGGGAAGCCATCTTGGGCGGGAGGCGAGTCTCGGCTGGTATGCCCGAAGCGGCGTAGCCGGGGCGCGCCTTTTCCCGCCCTAGAGTGGGTTGGCCTAGACACTGACGCGGCTGGCCACGCCCTTGGGGCAGGCAGGGGCGGGTTTACGCCCACCCTGAAGACGGATAAAAGGAGGAGCAAGACCAGAAAGCATCCTCTTGTTCCTGTGCTCTGAAGCTGCACCTCCTCGCTGCACGTGAGCTCGAGACGGAACGAAGAGCCATTTTTGACCCACCCACCAGCCCCTGAAGACAGCGTGTGGTTTCTAATAAAGTTTGATTGAGAATTCTGATTTTAATTTACAGGTTGTGGTTGTATCGTGAGGATTTTGAGTATGCAATAAAAAATGATCTTTTTGTGTTATGTTTTGCAAATAAAGTAATTCTGCTTTAGTGTTCATCAGTAGGCATGCATTGAATAAAGTTGTTGTTGCTACTGTCTGTTATTTTTAGTCTTTAGTTATTTAGTTATCTTTGTCGTATTTATTTTGTCGGGCGGTAAGGTCATGATCGGTGAGCACTAATTGGAAGATCCCTATGAGTGGGCGTCACCCATTACGGATGGGGGCGCTCGGGGGAGGTGGCCATTGGCCCCTCAACGGGGAGGCGGTCCCTTCTAAGGATGGGTCGCCGAAAGGAAAGGGAAGGCGGTCAAGGCCCCTTCATGGATAGGAGGGGTTACAGCCCCCTCCTGGGGAATTTCCGGGGCCAGTACGTCTGCGACGGCAGATGTGGTAAGTTGTGTGGGGTTTGGGGGGGGGTCTACGCTACCTTCTAGATACCTCACACGAGTCCTCGTACGACCTTTAAGTGGCGTCGAGTTTTATTGGGGCCCCCGTCAAGTCAAGGGAAATTGGTAGTTGCACTTGAGGTAAGCCTCCGTGCCGCCCCTCTCAAGGGAGGGGGATATGTCTGGGTTAGGGATCTTGACACCGGTTACGACCTTGCCGTCGGCCCTTAAACGTTAGGATGTACAATTTCAAAAGTTAAGTAAATGTTTGGTAGGATGTTAGTCGGCTAGGAGAACCTTTGTATTAGAGGATATGTTAAGGTTAGCCAAACATCGCAATGTGGTAATGAAATTGTACATAATATGAAACTGTTTATTTTAATGTTTTAATTTTGTTTCATATTTTAATAAATACGGCCCGGGAGGGTCACTCCCTCCCGTCTCCAAAAATCTTCAGAACTGTTTCCGGTTTCCCATCCTTGGGGATTGTGTTGAGAGGGGGTGGCGGGTATCTCAGCCATATGGGGGGGTGTTATCTCTTTTGTCGAAAATCAGCCGTTTTTGCTCGAACATTAAATGCCTCCAAATGGTATTTAATTATCTTCCCCGGGGTGAAGAAACCCTTTTTGAGAACTCAGAGTGAGTAAATTGGCCATTTTCATGCACTTTTAACCATTCCATAAATCTTGTGTTTTGGGCCCCTGGAAGCATGAAAATCACTTTAAACATGCTAATTTTAGCTCTAACACTGATGATCCACCTACAAATGTGAACTGACGTTCAAAAATAAAGCATTTGAAAACGGACCATTTTCCACATTTCTGAAGCATGACGTAATGGGGGGGGTGTTATCTCTTTTGTCGAAAATCAGCCGTTTTTGCTCGAACATTAAATGCCTCCAAATGGTATTTATTTCACTTCCCGAGCCCCTGGAAGCATGAAAATCACGTTAAACATGCTAATTTAAGCTCTAACACTGATGATCCACCTACAAATGTGAACTTACGTTCAAAAATAAAACATTTGAAAACGGACCATTTTCCACATTTCTGAAGCATGACGTAATGGGGGGGTGTTATCTCTTTTGTCGAAAATCAGCCGTTTTTGCTCGAACATTAAATGCCTCCAAATGGTATTTAATTAACTTCCCGAGCCCCTGGAAGCATGAAAATCACTTTAAACATGCTAATTTTAGCTCTAACACTGATGATCCACCTACAAATGTGAACTGACGTTCAAAAATAAAACATTTGAAAACGGACCATTTTCCACATTTCTGAAGCATGACGTAATGGGGGGGTGTTATCTCTTTTGTCGAAAATCAGCCGTTTTTGCTTGAACATTAAATGCCTCCAAATGGTATTTAATTAACTTCCCGAGCCCCTGGAAGCATGAAAATCACTTTAAACATGCTAATTTTAGCTCTAACACTGATGATCCACCTACAAATGTGAACTGACGTTCAAAAATAAAACATTTGAAAACGGACCATTTTCCACATTTCTGAAGCATGACTTAATGGGGGGGTGTTATCTCTTTTGTCGAAAATCAGCCGTTTTTGCTCGAACATTAAATGCCTCCAAATGGTATTTATTTCACTTCCCGAGCCCCTGGAAGCATGAAAATCACTTTAAACATGCTAATTTTAGCTCTAACACTGATGATCCACCTACAAATGTGAACTGACGTTCAAAAATGAAACATTTGAAAACGGACCATTTTCCACATTTCTGAAGCATGACGTAATGGGGGGGTGTTATCTCTTTTGTCGAAAATCAGCCGTTTTTGCTCTAACATTAAATGCCTCCAAATGGTATTTAATTAACTTCCCGGGGTGAAGAAACCCTTTTTGAGAACTCAGAGTGAGTAAATTGGCCATTTTCATGCACTTTTAACCATTCCATAAATCTTGTGTTTTGGGCCCCTGGAAGCATGAAAATCACTTTAAACATGCTAATTTTAGCTCTAACACTGATGATCCACCTACAAATGTGAACTGACGTTCAAAAATAAAACATTTGAAAACGGACCATTTTCCACATTTCTGAAGCATGACGTAATGGGGGGGTGTTATCTCTTTTGTCGAAAATCAGCCGTTTTTGCTCGAACATTAAATTCCTCCAAATAGTATTTAATTAACTTCCCGAGCCCCTGGAAGCATGAAAATCACTTTAAACATGCTAATTTTAGCTCTAACACTGATGATCCACCTACAAATGTGAACTGACGTTCAAAAATAAAACATTTGAAAACGGACCATTTTCCACATTTCTGAAGCATGACGTAATGGGGGGGTGTTATCTCTTTTGTCGAAAATCAGCCGTTTTTGCTCTAACATTAAATGCCTCCAAATGGTATTTAACTAACTTCCCGGGGTGAAGAAACCCTTTTTGAGAACTCAGAGTGAGTAAATTGGCCATTTTCATGCACTTTTAACCATTCCATAAATCTTGTGTTTTGGGCCCCTGGAAGCATGAAAATCACTTTAAACATGCTAATTTTAGCTCTAACACTGATGATCCACCTACAAATGTGAACTGACGTTCAAAAATAAAACATTTGAAAACGGACCATTTTCCACATTTCTGAAGCATGACGTAATGGGGGGGTGTTATCTCTTTTGTCGAAAATCAGCCGTTTTTGCTCGAACATTAAATGCCTCCAAATGGTATTTATTTCACTTCCCGAGCCCCTGGAAGCATGAAAATCACTTTAAACATGCTAATTTTAGCTCTAACACTGATGATCCACCTACAAATGTGAACTTACGTTCAAAAATAAAACATTTGAAAACGGACCATTTTCCACATTTCTGAAGCATGACGTAATGGGGGGGTGTTATCTCTTTTGTCGAAAATCAGCCGTTTTTGCTCGAACATTAAATGCCTCCAAATGGTATTTAATTATCTTCCCCGGGGTGAAGAAACCCTTTTTGAGAACTCAGAGTGAGTAAATTGGCCATTTTCATGCACTTTTAACCATTCCATAAATCTTGTGTTTTGGGCCCCTGGAAGCATGAAAATCACTTTAAACATGCTAATTTTAGCTCTAACACTGATGATCCACCTACAAATGTGAACTGACGTTCAAAAATAAAACATTTGAAAACGGACCATTTTCCACATTTCTGAAGCATGACGTAATGGGGGGGGTGTTATCTCTTTTGTCGAAAATCAGCCGTTTTTGCTCGAACATTAAATGCCTCCAAATGGTATTTATTTCACTTCCCGAGCCCCTGGAAGCATGAAAATCACTTTAAACATGCTCATTTTAGCTCTAACACTGATGATCCACCTACAAATGTGAACTTACGTTCAAAAATAAAACATTTGAAAACGGACCATTTTCCACATTTCTGAAGCATGACGTAATGGGGGGGTGTTATCTCTTTTGTCGAAAATCAGCCGTTTTTGCTCGAACATTAAATGCCTCCAAATGGTATTTAATTAACTTCCCGAGCCCCTGGAAGCATGAAAATCACTTCAAACATGCTAATTTTAGCTCTAACACTGATGATCCACCTACAAATGTGAACTGACGTTCAAAAATAAAACATTTGAAAACGGACCATTTTCCACATTTCTGAAGCATGACGTAATGGGGGGGTGTTATCTCTTTTGTCGAAAATCAGCCGTTTTTGCTTGAACATTAAATGCCTCCAAATGGTATTTAATTAACTTCCCGAGCCCCTGGAAGCATGAAAATCACTTTAAACATGCTAATTTTAGCTCTAACACTGATGATCCACCTACAAATGTGAACTGACGTTCAAAAATAAAACATTTGAAAACGGACCATTTTCCACATTTCTGAAGCATGACTTAATGGGGGGGTGTTATCTCTTTTGTCGAAAATCAGCCGTTTTTGCTCGAACATTAAATGCCTCCAAATGGTATTTATTTACTTCCCGAGCCCCTGGAAGCATGAAAATCACTTTAAACATGCTAATTTTAGCTCTAACACTGATGATCCACCTACAAATGTGAACTGATGTTCAAAAATGAAACATTTGAAAACGGACCATTTTCCACATTTCTGAAGCATGACGTAATGGGGGGGTGTTATCTCTTTTGTCGAAAATCAGCCGTTTTTGCTCTAACATTAAATGCCTGCAAATGGTATTTAATTAACTTCCCGGGGTGAAGAAACCCTTTTTGAGAACTCAGAGTGAGTAAATTGGCCATTTTCATGCACTTTTAACCATTCCATAAATCTTGTGTTTTGGGCCCCTGGAAGCATGAAAATCACTTTAAACATGGTAATTTTAGCTCTAACACTGATGATCCACCTACAAATGTGAACTGACGTTCAAAAATAAAACATTTGAAAACGGACCATTTTCCACATTTCTGAAGCATGACGTAATGGGGGGGTGTTATCTCTTTTGTCGAAAATCAGCCGTTTTTGCTCGAACATTAAATTCCTCCAAATGGTATTTGTTTCACTTCCCGAGCCCCTGGAAGCATGAAAATCACTTTAAACATGCTAATTTTAGCTCTAACACTGATGATCCACCTACAAATGTGAACTTACGTTCAAAAATAAAACATTTGAAAACGGACCATTTTCCACATTTCTGAAGCATGACGTAATGGGGGGGTGTTATCTCTTTTGTCGAAAATCAGCCGTTTTTGCTCGAACATTAAATGCCTCCAAATGGTATTTAATTATCTTCCCCGGGGTGAAGAAACCCTTTTTGAGAACTCAGAGTGAGTAAATTGGCCATTTTCATGCACTTTTAACCATTCCATAAATCTTGTGTTTTGGGCCCCTGGAAGCATGAAAATCACTTTAAACATGCTAATTTTAGCTCTAACACTGATGATCCACCTACAAATGTGAACTGACGTTCAAAAATAAAACATTTGAAAACGGACCATTTTCCACATTTCTGAAGCATGACGTAATGGGGGGGGTGTTATCTCTTTTGTCGAAAATCAGCCGTTTTTGCTCGAACATTAAATGCCTCCAAATGGTATTTATTTCACTTCCCGAGCCCCTGGAAGCATGAAAATCACTTTAAACATGCTAATTTTAGCTCTAACACTGATGATCCACCTACAAATGTGAACTTACGTTCAAAAATAAAACATTTGAAAACGGACCATTTTCCACATTTCTGAAGCATGACGTAATGGGGGGGTGTTATCTCTTTTGTCGAAAATCAGCCGTTTTTGCTCGAACATTAAATGCCTCCAAATGGTATTTAATTAACTTCCCGAGCCCCTGGAAGCATGAAAATCACTTTAAACATGCTAATTTTAGCTCTAACACTGATGATCCACCTACAAATGTGAACTGACGTTCAAAAATAAAACATTTGAAAACGGACCATTTTCCACATTTCTGAAGCATGACGTAATGGGGGGGTGTTATCTCTTTTGTCGAAAATCAGCCGTTTTTGCTTGAACATTAAATGCCTCCAAATGGTATTTAATTAACTTCCCGAGCCCCTGGAAGCATGAAAATCACTTTAAACATGCTAATTTTAGCTCTAACACTGATGATCCACCTACAAATGTGAACTGACGTTCAAAAATAAAACATTTGAAAACGGACCATTTTCCACATTTCTGAAGCATGACTTAATGGGGGGGTGTTATCTCTTTTGTCGAAAATCAGCCGTTTTTGCTCGAACATTAAATGCCTCCAAATGGTATTTATTTCACTTCCCGAGCCCCTGGAAGCATGAAAATCACTTTAAACATGATAATTTTAGCTCTAACACTGATGATCCACCTACAAATGTGAACTGACGTTCAAAAATGAAACATTTGAAAACGGACCATTTTCCACATTTCTGAAGCATGACGTAATGGGGGGGTGTTATCTCTTTTGTCGAAAATCAGCCGTTTTTGCTCTAACATTAAATGCCTCCAAATGGTATTTAATTAACTTCCCGGGGTGAAGAAACCCTTTTTGAGAACTCAGAGTGAGTAAATTGGCCATTTTCATGCACTTTTAACCATTCCATTAATCTTGTGTTTTGGGCCCCTGGAAGCATGAAAATCACTTTAAACATGCTAATTTTAGCTCTAACACTGATGATCCACCTACAAATGTGAACTGACGTTCAAAAATAAAACATTTGAAAACGGACCATTTTCCACATTTCTGAAGCATGACGTAATGGGGGGGTGTTATCTCTTTTGGCGAAAATCAGCCGTTTTTGCTCTAACATTAAATGCCTCCAAATGGTATTTAATTAACTTCCCGGGGTGAAGAAACCCTTTTTGAGAACTCAGAGTGAGTAAATTGGCCATTTTCATGCACTTTTAACCATTCCATAAATCTTGTGTTTTGGGCCCCTGGAAGCATGAAAATCACTTTAAACATGCTAATTTTAGCTCTAACACTGATGATCCACCTACAAATGTGAACTGACGTTCAAAAATAAAACATTTGAAAACGGACCATTTTCCACATTTCTGTAGCATGACGTAATGGGGGGGTGTTATCTCTTTTGTCGAAAATCAGCCGTTTTTGCTCGAACATTAAATGCCTCCAAATGGTATTTAATTAACTTCCCGAGCCCCTGGAAGCATGAAAATCACTTTAAACATGCTCATTTTAGCTCTAACGCTGATGATCCACCTACAAATGTGAACTGACGTTCAAAAATAAAACATTTGAAAACGGACCATTTTCCACATTTCTGAAGCATGACGTAATGGGGGGGTGTTATCTCTTTTGTCGAAAATCAGCCGTTTTTGCTCGAACATTAAATGCCTCCAAATGGTATTTAATTATCTTCCCCGGGGGTGAAGAAACCCTTTTTGAGAACTCAGAGTGAGTAAATTGGCCATTTTCATGCACTTTTAACCATTCCATAAATCTTGTGTTTTGGGCCCCTGGAAGCATGAAAATCACTTTAAACATGCTAATTTTAGCTCTAACACTGATGATCCACCTACAAATGTGAACTGACGTTCAAAAATAAAACATTTGAAAACGGACCATTTTCCACATTTCTGAAGCATGACGTAATGGGGGGGTGTTATCTCTTTTGTCGAAAATCAGCCGTTTTTGCTCGAACATTAAATGCCTCCAAATGGTATTTATTTCACTTCCCGAGCCCCTGGAAGCATGAAAATCACTTTAAACATGCTAATTTTAGCTCTAACACTGATGATCCACCTACAAATGTGAACTTACGTTCAAAAATAAAACATTTGAAAACGGACCATTTTCCACATTTCTGAAGCATGACGTAATGGGGGGGGTGTTATCTCTTTTGTCGAAAATCAGCCGTTTTTGCTCGAACATTAAATGCCTCCAAATGGTATTTAATTAACTTCCCGAGCCCCTGGAAGCATGAAAATCACTTTAAACATGCTAATTTTAGCTCTAACACTGATGATCCACCTACAAATGTGAACTGACGTTCAAAAATAAAACATTTGAAAACGGACCATTTTCCACATTTCTGAAGCATGACGTAATGGGGGGGTGTTATCTCTTTTGTCGAAAATCAGCCGTTTTTGCTTGAACATTAAATGCCTCCAAATGGTATTTAATTAACTTCCCGAGCCCCTGGAAGCATGAAAATCACTTTAAACATGCTAATTTTAGCTCTAACACTGATGATCCACCTACAAATGTGAACTGATGTTCAAAAATAAAACATTTGAAAACGGACCATTTTCCACATTTCTGAAGCATGACGTAATGGGGGGGTGTTATCTCTTTTGTGGAAAATCAGCCGTTTTTGCTCGAACATTAAATGCCTCCAAATGGTATTTTTTTCACTTCCCGAGCCCCTGGAAGCATGAAAATCACTTTAAACATGCTAATTTTAGCTCTAACACTGATGATCCACCTACAAATGTGAACTGACGTTCAAAAATAAAACATTTGAAAACGGACCATTTTCCACATTTCTGAAGCATGACGTAATGGGGGGGTGTTATCTCTTTTGTGGAAAATCAGCCTTTTTTGCTCGAACATTAAATGCCTCCAAATGGTATTTATTTCACTTCCCGAGCCCCTGGAAGCATGAAAATCACTTTAAACATGCTAATTTTAGCTCTAACACTGATGATCCACCTACAAATGTGAACTGACGTTCAAAAATAAAACATTTGAAAACGGACCATTTTCCACATTTCTGAAGCATGACGTAATGGGGGGGTGTTATCTCTTTTGTGGAAAATCAGCCTTTTTTGCTCGAACATTAAATGCCTCCAAATGGTATTTATTTCACTTCCCGAGCCCCTGGAAGCATGAAAATCACTTTAAACATGCTAATGTTAGCTCTAACACTGATGATCCACCTACAAATGTGAACTGACGTTCAAAAATAAAACATTTGAAAACGGACCATTTTCCACATTTCTGAAGCATGACGTAATGGGGGGGTGTTATCTCTTTTGTCGAAAATCAGCCGTTTTTGCTCTAACATTAAATGCCTCCAAATGGTATTTAATTAACTTCCCGGGGTGAAGAAACCCTTTTTGAGAACTCAGAGTGAGTAAATTGGCCATTTTCATGCACTTTTAACCATTCCATAAATCTTGTGTTTTGGGCCCCTGGAAGCATGAAAATCACTTTAAACATGCTAATTTTAGCTCTAACACTGATGATCCACCTACAAATGTGAACTGACGTTCAAAAATAAAACATTTGAAAACGGACCATTTTCCACATTTCTGAAGCATGACGTAATGGGGGGGTGTTATCTCTTTTGTCGAAAATCAGCCGTTTTTGCTCGAACATTAAATGCCTCCAAATTGTATTTAATTAACTTCCCGAGCCCCTGGAAGCATGAAAATCACTTTAAACATGCTATTTTAGCTCTAACACTGATGATCCACCTACAAATGTGAACTGACGTTCAAAAATAAAACATTTGAAAACGGACCATTTTCCACATTTCTGAAGCATGACGTAATGGGGGGGTGTTATCTCTTTTGTCGAAAATCAGCCGTTTTTGCTCGAACATTAAATGCCTCCAAATGGTATTTATTTCACTTCCCGAGCCCCTGGAAGCATGAAAATCACTTTAAACATGCTAATTTTAGCTCTAACACTGATGATCCACCTACAAATGTGAACTGACGTTCAAAAATAAAACATTTGAAAACGGACCATTTTCCACATTTCTGAAGCATGACGTAATGGGGGGGTGTTATCTCTTTTGTCGAAAATCAGCCGTTTTTGCTCTAACATTAAATGCCTCCAAATGGTATTTAATTAACTTCCCGGGGTGAAGAAACACTTTTTGAGAACTCAGAGTGAGTAAATTGGCCATTTTCATGCACTTTTAACCATTCCATAAATCTTGTGTTTTGGGCCCCTGGAAGCATGAAAATCACTTTAAACATGCTAATTTTAGCTCTAACACTGATGATCCACCTACAAATGTGAACTAACGTTCAAAAATAAAACATTTGAAAACGGACCATTTTCCACATTTCTGAAGCATGACGTAATGGGGGGGTGTTATCTCTTTTGTCGAAAATCAGCTGTTTTTGCTCTAACATTAAATGCCTCCAAATGGTATTTAATTAACTTCCCGGGGTGAAGAAACCCTTTTTGAGAACTCAGAGTGAGTAAATTGGCCATTTTCATGCACTTTTAACCATTCCATAAATCTTGTGTTTTGGGCCCCTGGAAGCATGAAAATCACTTTAAACATGCTAATTTTAGCTCTAACACTGATGATCCACCTACAAATGTGAACTGACGTTCAAAAATAAAACATTTGAAAACAGACCATTTTCCACATTTCTGAAGCATGACGTAATGGGGGGGGTGTTATCTCTTTTGTCGAAAATCAGCCGTTTTTGCTCGAACATTAAATGCCTCCAAATGGTATTTAATTATCTTCCCCGGGGGTGAAGAAACCCTTTTTGAGAACTCAGAGTGAGTAAATTGGCCATTTTCATGCACTTTTAACCATTCCATAAATCTTGTGTTTTGGGCCCCTGGAAGCATGAAAATCACTTTAAACATGCTAATTTTAGCTCTAACACTGATGATCCACCTACAAATGTGAACTGACGTTCAAAAATAAAACATTTGAAAACGGATCATTTTCCACATTTCTGAAGCATGACGTAATGGGGGGGTGTTATCTCTTTTGTCGAAAATCAGCCGTTTTTGCTCGAACATTAAATGCCTCCAAATGGTATTTATTTCACTTCCCGAGCCCCTGGAAGCATGAAAATCACTTTAAACATGCTAATTTTAGCTCTAACACTGATGATCCACCTACAAATGTGAACTGACGTTCAAAAATAAAACATTTGAAAACGGACCATTTTCCACATTTCTGAAGCATGACGTAATGGGGGGGTGTTATCTCTTTTGTCGAAAATCAGCCGTTTTTGCTCTAACATTAAATGCCTCCAAATGGTATTTAATTAACTTCCCGGGGTGAAGAAACCCTTTTTGAGAACTCAGAGTGAGTAAATTGGCCATTTTCATGCACTTTTAACCATTCCATAAATCTTGTGTTTTGGGCCCCTGGAAGCATGAAAATCACTTTAAACATGCTAATTTTAGCTCTAACACTGATGATCCATCTACAAATGTGAACTGACGTTCAAAAATAAAACATTTGAAAACGGACCATTTTCCACATTTCTGAAGAATGACGTAATGGGGGGTGTTATCTCTTTTGTGGAAAATCAGCCTTTTTTGCTCGAACATTAAATGCCTCCAAATGGTATTTATTTCACTTCCCGAGCCCCTGGAAGCATGAAAATCACTTTAAACATGCTAATTTTAGCTCTAACACTGATGATCCACCTACAAATGTGAACTGACGTTCAAAAATAAAACATTTGAAAACGGACCATTTTCCACATTTCTGAAGAATGACGTAATGGGGGGTGTTATCTCTTTTGTGGAAAATCAGCCTTTTTTGCTCGAACATTAAATGCCTCCAAATGGTATTTATTTCACTTCCCGAGCCCCTGGAAGCATGAAAATCACTTTAAACATGCTAATTTTAGCTCTAACACTGATGATCCACCTACAAATGTGAACTGACGTTCAAAAATAAAACATTTGAAAACAGACCATTTTCCACATTTCTGAAGCATGACGTAATGGGGGGGTGTTATCTCTTTTGTCGAAAATCAGCCGTTTTTGCTCGAACATTAAATGCCTCCAAATGGTATTTAATTAACTTCCCGAGCCCCTGGAAGCATGAAAATCACTTTAAACATGCTAATTTTAGCTCTAACACTGATGATTCACCTACAAATGTGAACTGACGTTCAAAAATAAAACATTTGAAAACGGACCATTTTCCACATTTCTGAAGCATGACGTAATGGGGGGGTGTTATCTCTTTTGTGGAAAATCAGCCTTTTTTGCTCGAACATTAAATGCCTCCAAATGGTATTTATTTCACTTCCCGAGCCCCTGGAAGCATGAAAATCACTTTAAACATGCTAATTTTAGCTCTAACACTGATGATCCACCTACAAATGTGAACTGACGTTCAAAAATAAAACATTTGAAAACGGACCATTTTCCACATTTCTGAAGCATGACGTAATGGGGGGGTGTTATCTCTTTTGTCGAAAATCAGCCGTTTTTGCTCGAACAATAAATGCCTCCAAATGGTATTTATTTCACTTCCCGAGCCCCTGGAAGCATGAAAATCACTTTAAACATGCTAATTTTAGCTCTAACACTGATGATCCACCTACAAATGTGAACTGACGTTCAAAAATAAAACATTTGAAAACGGACCATTTTCCACATTTCTGAAGCATGACGTAATGGGGGGGTGTTATCTCTTTTGTCGAAAATCAGCCGTTTTTGCTCGAACATTAAATGCCTCCAAATGGTATTTATTTCACTTCCCGAGCCCCTGGAAGCATGAAAATCACTTTAAACATGCTAATTTTAGCTCTAACACTGATGATCCACCTACAAATGTGAACTGACGTTCAAAAATAAAACATTTGAAAACGGACCATTTTCCACATTTCTGAAGCATGACGTAATGGGGGGGTGTTATCTCTTTTGTCGAAAATCAGCCGTTTTTGCTCAAACATTAAATGCCTCCAAATGGTATTTATTTCACTTCCCGAGCCCCTGGAAGCATGAAAATCACTTTAAACATGCTAATTTTAGCTCTAACACTGATGATCCACCTACAAATGTGAACTGACGTTCAAAAATAAAACATTTGAAAACGGACCATTTTCCACATTTCTGAAGCATGACGTAATGGGGAGGTGTTATCTCTTTTGTCGAAAATCAGCCGTTTTTGCTCGAACATTAAATGCCTCCAAATGGTATTTATTTCACTTCCCGAGTCCCTGGAAGCATGAAAATCACTTTAAACATGCTAATTTTAGCTCTAACACTGATGATCCACCTACAAATGTGAACTGACGTTCAAAAATAAAACATTTGAAAACGGACCATTTTCCACATTTCTGAAGCATGACATAATGGGGGGGTGTTATCTCTTTTGTCGAAAATCAGCCGTTTTTGCTCTAACATTAAATGCCTCCAAATGGTATTTAATTAACTTCCCGGGGTGAAGAAACCCTTTTTGAGAACTCAGAGTGAGTAAATTGGCCATTTTCATGCACTTTTAACCATTCCATAAATCTTGTGTTTTGGGCCCCTGGAAGCATGAAAATCACTTTAAACATGCTAATTTTAGCTCTAACACTGATGATCCACCTACAAATGTGAACTGACGTTCAAAAATAAAACATTTGAAAACGGACCATTTTCCACATTTCTGAAGCATGACGTAATGGGGGGGTGTTATCTCTTTTGTCGAAAATCAGCCGTTTTTGCTCTAACATTAAATGCCTCCAAATGGTATTTAATTAAGTTCCCGGGGTGAAGAAACCCTTTTTGAGAACTCAGAGTGAGTAAATTGGCCATTTTCATGCACTTTTAACCATTCCATAAATCTTGTGTTTTGGGCCCCAAGAAGCATGAAAATCACTTTAAACATGCTAATTTTAGCTCTAACACTGATGATCCACCTACAAATGTGAACTGACGTTCAAAAATAAAACATTTGAAAACGGACCATTTTCCACATTTCTGAAGCATGACGTAATGGGGGGGTGTTATCTCTTTTGTCGAAAATCAGCCGTTTTTGCTCGAACATTAAATGCCTCCAAATGGTATTTAATTAACTTCCCGGGGTGAAGAAACCCTTTTTGAGAACTCAGAGTGAGTAAATTGGCCATTTTCATGCACTTTTAACCATTCCATAAATCTTGTGTTTTGGGCCCCTGGAAGCATGAAAATCACTTTAAACATGCTAATTTTAGCTCTAACACTGATGATCCACCTAAAAATGTGAACTGACGTTCAAAAATAAAACATTTGAAAACGGACCATTTTCCACATTTCTGAAGCATGACGTAATGGGGGGGTGTTATCTCTTTTGTCGAAAATCAGCCGTTTTTGCTCGAACATTAAATGCCTCCAAATGGTATTTAATTAACTTCCCGGGGTGAAGAAACCCTTTTTGAGAACTCAGAGTGAGTAAATTGGCCATTTTCATGCACTTTTAACCATTCCATAAATCTTGTGTTTTGGGCCCCTGGAAGCATGAAAATCACTTTAAACATGCTAATTTTAGCTCTAACACTGATGATCCACCTACAAATGTGAACTGACGTTCAAAAATAAAACATTTGAAAACGGACCATTTTCCACATTTCTGAAGCATGACGTAATGGGGGGGTGTTATCTCTTTTGTCGAAAATCAGCCGTTTTTGCTCTCACATTAAATGCCTCCAAATGGTATTTAATAAACTTCCTGGGGTGAAGAAACCCTTTTTGAGAACTCAGAGTGAGTAAATTGGCCATTTTCATGCACTTTTAACCATTCCATAAATCTTGTGTTTTGGGCCCCTGGAAGCATGAAAATCACTTTAAACATGCTAATTTTAGCTCTAACACTGATGATCCATCTACAAATGTGAACTGACGTTCAAAAATAAAACATTTGAAAACGGACCATTTTCCACATTTCTGAAGCATGACGTAATGGGGGGGTGTTATCTCTTTTGTCGAAAATCAGCCGTTTTTGCTCTAACATTAAATGCCTCCAAATGGTATTTAATTAACTTCCCGAGCCCCTGGAAGCATGAAAATCACTTTAAACATGCTAATTTTAGCTCTAACACTGATGATCCACCTACAAATGTGAACTGACGTTCAAAAATAAAACATTTGAAAACGGACCATTTTCCACATTTCTGAAGCATGACGTAATGGGGGGGTGTTATCTCTTTTGTTGAAAATCAGCCTTTTTTGCTCGAACATTAAATGCCTCCAAATGGTATTTATTTCACTTCCCGAGCCCCTGGAAGCATGAAAATCACTTTAAACATGCTAATTTTAGCTCTAACACTGATGATCCACCTACAAATGTGAACTGACGTTCAAAAATAAAACATTTGAAAACGGACCATTTTCCACATTTCTGAAGCATGACGTAATGGGGGGGTGTTATCTCTTTTGTCGAAAATCAGCCGTTTTCGCTCGAACATTAAATGCCTCCAAATGGTATTTAATTAACTTCCCGAGCCCCTGGAAGCATGAAAATCACTTTAAACATGCTAATTTTAGCTCTAACACTGATGATCCACCTACAAATGTGAACTGACGTTCAAAAATAAAACATTTGAAAACGGACCATTTTCCACATTTCTGAAGCATGACGTAATGGGGGGGTGTTATCTCTTTTGTGGAAAATCAGCCTTTTTTGCTCGAACATTAAATGCCTCCAAATGGTATTTATTTCACTTCCTGAGCCCCTGGAAGCATGAAAATCACTTTAAACATGCTAATTTTAGCTCTAACACTGATGATCCACCTACAAATGTGAACTGACGTTCAAAAATAAAACATTTGAAAACGGACCATTTTCCACATTTCTGAAGCATGACGTAATGGGGGGGTGTTATCTCTTTTGTCGAAAATCAGCCGTTTTTGCTCGAACATTAAATGCCTCCAAATGGTATTTATTTCACTTCCCGAGCCCCTGGAAGCATGAAAATCACTTTAAACATGCTAATTTTAGCTCTAACACTGATGATCCACCTACAAATGTGAACTGACGTTCAAAAATAAAACATTTGAAAATGGACCATTTTCCACATTTCTGAAGCATGACGTAATGGGGGGGTGTTATCTCTTTTGTCGAAAATCAGCCGTTTTTGCTCGAACATTAAATGCCTCCAAATGGTATTTATTTCACTTCCCGAGCCCCTGGAAGCATGAAAATCACTTTAAACATGCTAATTTTAGCTCTAACACTGATGATCCACCTACAAATGTGAACTGACGTTCAAAAATAAAACATTTGAAAACGGACCATTTTCCACATTTCTGAAGCATGACGTAATGGGGGGGTGTTATCTCTTTTGTCGAAAATCAGCCGTTTTTGCTCGAACATTAAATGCCTCCAAATGGTATTTATTTCACTTCCCGAGCCCCTGGAAGCATGAAAATCACTTTAAACATGCTAATTTTAGCTCTAACACTGATGATCCACCTACAAATGTCAACTGACGTTCAAAAATAAAACTTTTGAAAACGGACCATTTTCCACATTTCTGAAGCATGACGTAATGGGGGGGGTGTTAGCTCTTTCGTCGAAAATCAGCCGTTTTTGCTCGAACATTAAAATCCTCCAAATGGTATTTAATTAACTTCCCGGGGAGAAGAAACCCTTTTTGAGAACTAAGAGTGAGTAAATTGGCCATTTTTATGCACTTTTAACCATTCCATAAATCTTGTGTTTTGGGCCCCTGGAAGCATGAAAATCACTTTAAACATGCTAATTTTAGCTCTAACACTGATGATCCACCTACAAATGTGAACTGACGTTCAAAAATAAAACATTTGAAAACGGACCATTTTCCACATTTCTGAAGCATGACGTAATGGGGGGGCGTTATCTCTTTTGTCGAAAATCAGCCGTTTTTGCTCGAACATTAAATGCCTCCAAATGGTATTTAATTAACTTCCCGAGCCCCTGGAAGCATGAAAATCACTTTAAACATGCTAATTTTAGCTCTAACACTGATGATCCACCTACAAATGTGAACTGACGTTCAAAAATGAAACATTTGAAAACGGACCATTTTCCACATTTCTGAAGCATGACGTAATGGGGGGGTGTTATCTCTTTTGTCGAAAATCAGCCGTTTTTGCTCGAACATTAAATGCCTCCAAATGGTATTTATTTCACTTCCCGAGCCCCTGGAAGCATGAAAATCACTTTAAACATGCTAATTTTAGCTCTAACACTGATGATCCACCTACAAATGTGAACTGACGTTCAAAAATAAAACATTTGAAAACTGACCATTTTCCACATTTCTAAAGCATGACGTAATGGGGGGGTGTTATCTCTTTTGTGGAAAATCAGCCTTTTTTGCTCGAACATTAAATGCCTCCAAATGGTATTTATTTCACTTCCCGAGCCCCTGGAAGCATGAAAATCACTTTAAACATGCTAATTTTAGCTCTAACACTGATGATCCACATACAAATGTGAACTGACGTTCAAAAATGAAACATTTGAAAACGGACCATTTTCCACATTTCTGAAGCATGACGTAATGGGGGGGTGTTATCTCTTTTGTCGAAAATCAGCCGTTTTTGCTCTAACATTAAATGCCTCCAAATGGTATTTAATTAACTTCCCGGGGTGAAGAAACCCTTTTTGAGAACTCAGAGTGAGTAAATTGGCCATTTTCATGCCCTTTTAACCATTCCATAAATCTTGTGTTTTGGGCCCCTGGAAGCATGAAAATCACTTTAAACATGCTAATTTTAGCTCTAACACTGATGATCCACCTACAAATGTGAACTGACGTTCAAAAATAAAACATTTGAAAACGGACCATTTTCCACATTTCTGAAGCATGACGTAATGGGGGGGTGTTATCTCTTTTGTCGAAAATCAGCCGTTTTTGCTCGAACATTAAATTCCTCCAAATAGTATTTAATTAACTTCCCGAGCCCCTGGAAGCATGAAAATCACTTTAAACATGCTAATTTTAGCTCTAACACTGATGATCCACCTACAAATGTGAACTGACGTTCAAAAATAAAACATTTGAAAACGGACCATTTTCCACATTTCTGAAGCATGACGTAATGGGGGGGTGTTATCTCTTTTGTCGAAAATCAGCCGTTTTTGCTCTAACATTAAATGCCTCCAAATGGTATTTAATTAACTTCCCGGGGTGAAGAAACCCTTTTTGAGAACTCAGAGTGAGTAAATTGGCCATTTTCATGCACTTTTAACCATTCCATAAATCTTGTGTTTTGGGCCCCTGGAAGCATGAAAATCACTTTAAACATGCTAATTTTAGCTCTAACACTGATGATCCACCTACAAATGTGAACTAACGTTCAAAAATAAAACATTTGAAAACGGACCATTTTCCACATTTCTGAAGCATGACGTAATGGGGGGGTGTTATCTCTTTTGTCGAAAATCAGCTGTTTTTGCTCTAACATTAAATGCCTCCAAATGGTATTTAATTAACTTCCCGGGGTGAAGAAACCCTTTTTGAGAACTCAGAGTGAGTAAATTGGCCATTTTCATGCACTTTTAACCATTCCATAAATCTTGTGTTTTGGGCCCCTGGAAGCATGAAAATCACTTTAAACATGCTAATTTTAGCTCTAACACTGATGATCCACCTACAAATGTGAACTGACGTTCAAAAATAAAACATTTGAAAACGGACCATTTTCCACATTTCTGAAGCATGACGTAATGGGGGGGTGTTATCTCTTTTGTCGAAAATCAGCCGTTTTTGCTCGAACATTAAATTCCTCCAAATAGTATTTAATTAACTTCCCGAGGTGAAGAAACCCTTTTTGAGAACTCAGAGTGAGTAAATTGGCAATTTTCATGCACTTTTAACCATTCCATAAATCTTGTGTTTTGGGCCCCAAGAAGCATGAAAATCACTTTAAACATGCTAATTTTAGCTCTAACACTGATGATCCACCTACAAATGTGAACTGACGTTCAAAAATAAAACATTTGAAAACGGACCATTTTCCACATTTCTGAAGCATGACGTAATGGGGGGGTGTTATCTCTTTTGTGGAAAATCAGCCTTTTTTGCTCGAACATTAAATGCCTCCAAATGGTATTTATTTCACTTCCCGAGCCCCTGGAAGCATGAAAATCACTTTAAACATGCTAATTTTAGCTCTAACACTGATGATCCACCTAAAAATGTGAACTGACGTTCAAAAATAAAACATTTGAAAACAGACCATTTTCCACATTTCTGAAGCATGACGTAATGGGGGGGTGTTATCTCTTTTGTCGAAAATCAGCAGTTTTTGCTCGAACATTAAATGCCTCCAAATGGTATTTAATTAACTTCCCGGGGTGAAGAAACCCTTTTTGAGAACTCAGAGTGAGTAAATTGGCCATTTTCATGCACTTTTAACCATTCCATAAATCTTGTGTTTTGGGCCCCTGGAAGCATGAAAATCACTTTAAACATGCTAATTTTAGCTCTAACACTGATGATCCACCTACAAATGTGAACTGACGTTCAAAAATAAAACATTTGAAAACGGACCATTTTCCACATTTCTGAAGCATGACGTAATGGGGGGGTGTTATCTCTTTTGTCGAAAATCAGCCGTTTTTGCTCTAACATTAAATGCCTCCAAATGGTATTTAATTAACTTCCCGGGGTGAAGAAACCCTTTTTGAGAACTCAGAGTGAGTAAATTGGCCATTTTCATGCACTTTTAACCATTCCATAAATCTTGTGTTTTGGGCCCCTGGAAGCATGAAAATCACTTTAAACATGCTAATTTTAGCTCTAACACTGATGATCCACCTACAAATGTGAACTGACGTTCAAAAATAAAACATTTGAAAACGGACCATTTTCCACATTTCTGAAGCATGACGTAATGGGGGGGTGTTATCTCTTTTGTCGAAAATCAGCCGTTTTTGCTCGAACATTAAATGCCTCCAAATGGTATTTAATTAACTTCCCGAGCCCCTGGAAGCATGAAAATCACTTTAAACATGCTCATTTTAGCTCTAACGCTGATGATCCACCTACAAATGTGAACTGACGTTCAAAAATAAAACATTTGAAAACGGACCATTTTCCACATTTCTGAAGCATGACGTAATGGGGGGGTGTTATCTCTTTTGTCGAAAATCAGCCGTTTTTGCTCGAACATTAAATGCCTCCAAATGGTATTTAATTATCTTCCCCGGGGGTGAAGAAACCCTTTTTGAGAACTCAGAGTGAGTAAATTGGCCATTTTCATGCACTTTTAACCATTCCATAAATCTTGTGTTTTGGGCCCCTGGAAGCATGAAAATCACTTTAAACATGCTAATTTTAGCTCTAACACTGATGATCCACCTACAAATGTGAACTGACGTTCAAAAATAAAACATTTGAAAACGGATCATTTTCCACATTTCTGAAGCATGACGTAATGGGGGGGTGTTATCTCTTTTGTCGAAAATCAGCCGTTTTTGCTCGAACATTAAATGCCTCCAAATGGTATTTATTTCACTTCCCGAGCCCCTGGAAGCATGAAAATCACTTTAAACATGCTAATTTTAGCTCTAACACTGATGATCCACCTACAAATGTGAACTGACGTTCAAAAATAAAACATTTGAAAACGGACCATTTTCCACATTTCTGAAGCATGACGTAATGGGGGGGTGTTATCTCTTTTGTCGAAAATCAGCCGTTTTTGCTCTAACATTAAATGCCTCCAAATGGTATTTAATTAACTTCCCGGGGTGAAGAAACCCTTTTTGAGAACTCAGAGTGAGTAAATTGGCCATTTTCATGCACTTTTAACCATTCCATAAATCTTGTGTTTTGGGCCCCTGGAAGCATGAAAATCACTTTAAACATGCTAATTTTAGCTCTAACACTGATGATCCATCTACAAATGTGAACTGACGTTCAAAAATAAAACATTTGAAAACGGACCATTTTCCACATTTCTGAAGCATGACGTAATGGGGGGGTGTTATCTCTTTTGTCGAAAATCAGCCGTTTTTGCTCTAACATTAAATGCCTCCAAATGGTATTTAATTCACTTCCCGAGCCCCTGGAAGCATGAAAATCACTTTAAACATGCTAATTTTAGCTCTAACACTGATGATCCACCTACAAATGTGAACTGACGTTCAAAAATAAAACATTTGAAAACGGACCATTTTCCACATTTCTGAAGCATGACGTAATGGGGGGGTGTTATCTCTTTTGTCGAAAATCAGCCGTTTTTGCTCTAACATTAAATGCCTCCAAATGGTATTTAATTAACTTCCCGGGGTGAAGAAACCCTTTTTGAGAACTCAGAGTGAGTAAATTGGCCATTTTCATGCACTTTTAACCATTCCATAAATCTTGTGTTTTGGGCCCCTGGAAGCATGAAAATCACTTTAAACATGCTAATTTTAGCTCTAACACTGATGATCCACCTACAAATGTGAACTAACGTTCAAAAATAAAACATTTGAAAACGGACCATTTTCCACATTTCTGAAGCATGACGTAATGGGGGGGTGTTATCTCTTTTGTCGAAAATCAGCTGTTTTTGCTCTAACATTAAATGCCTCCAAATGGTATTTAATTAACTTCCCGGGGTGAAGAAACCCTTTTTGAGAACTCAGAGTGAGTAAATTGGCCATTTTCATGCACTTTTAACCATTCCATAAATCTTGTGTTTTGGGCCCCTGGAAGCATGAAAATCACTTTAAACATGCTAATTTTAGCTCTAACACTGATGATCCACCTACAAATGTGAACTGACGTTCAAAAATAAAACATTTGAAAACGGACCATTTTCCACATTTCTGAAGCATGACGTAATGGGGGGGTGTTATCTCTTTTGTCGAAAATCAGCCGTTTTTGCTCGAACATTAAATTCCTCCAAATAGTATTTAATTAACTTCCCGAGGTGAAGAAACCCTTTTTGAGAACTCAGAGTGAGTAAATTGGCAATTTTCATGCACTTTTAACCATTCCATAAATCTTGTGTTTTGGGCCCCAAGAAGCATGAAAATCACTTTAAACATGCTAATTTTAGCTCTAACACTGATGATCCACCTACAAATGTGAACTGACGTTCAAAAATAAAACATTTGAAAACGGACCATTTTCCACATTTCTGAAGCATGACGTAATGGGGGGGTGTTATCTCTTTTGTGGAAAATCAGCCTTTTTTGCTCGAACATTAAATGCCTCCAAATGGTATTTATTTCACTTCCCGAGCCCCTGGAAGCATGAAAATCACTTTAAACATGCTAATTTTAGCTCTAACACTGATGATCCACCTAAAAATGTGAACTGACGTTCAAAAATAAAACATTTGAAAACAGACCATTTTCCACATTTCTGAAGCATGACGTAATGGGGGGGTGTTATCTCTTTTGTCGAAAATCAGCAGTTTTTGCTCGAACATTAAATGCCTCCAAATGGTATTTAATTAACTTCCCGGGGTGAAGAAACCCTTTTTGAGAACTCAGAGTGAGTAAATTGGCCATTTTCATGCACTTTTAACCATTCCATAAATCTTGTGTTTTGGGCCCCTGGAAGCATGAAAATCACTTTAAACATGCTAATTTTAGCTCTAACACTGATGATCCACCTACAAATGTGAACTGACGTTCAAAAATAAAACATTTGAAAACGGACCATTTTCCACATTTCTGAAGCATGACGTAATGGGGGGGTGTTATCTCTTTTGTCGAAAATCAGCCGTTTTTGCTCTAACATTAAATGCCTCCAAATGGTATTTAATTAACTTCCCGGGGTGAAGAAACCCTTTTTGAGAACTCAGAGTGAGTAAATTGGCCATTTTCATGCACTTTTAACCATTCCATAAATCTTGTGTTTTGGGCCCCTGGAAGCATGAAAATCACTTTAAACATGCTAATTTTAGCTCTAACACTGATGATCCACCTACAAATGTGAACTGACGTTCAAAAATAAAACATTTGAAAACGGACCATTTTCCACATTTCTGAAGCATGACGTAATGGGGGGGTGTTATCTCTTTTGTCGAAAATCAGCCGTTTTTGCTCGAACATTAAATGCCTCCAAATGGTATTTAATTAACTTCCCGAGCCCCTGGAAGCATGAAAATCACTTTAAACATGCTCATTTTAGCTCTAACGCTGATGATCCACCTACAAATGTGAACTGACGTTCAAAAATAAAACATTTGAAAACGGACCATTTTCCACATTTCTGAAGCATGACGTAATGGGGGGGTGTTATCTCTTTTGTCGAAAATCAGCCGTTTTTGCTCGAACATTAAATGCCTCCAAATGGTATTTAATTATCTTCCCCGGGGGTGAAGAAACCCTTTTTGAGAACTCAGAGTGAGTAAATTGGCCATTTTCATGCACTTTTAACCATTCCATAAATCTTGTGTTTTGGGCCCCTGGAAGCATGAAAATCACTTTAAACATGCTAATTTTAGCTCTAACACTGATGATCCACCTACAAATGTGAACTGACGTTCAAAAATAAAACATTTGAAAACGGATCATTTTCCACATTTCTGAAGCATGACGTAATGGGGGGGTGTTATCTCTTTTGTCGAAAATCAGCCGTTTTTGCTCGAACATTAAATGCCTCCAAATGGTATTTATTTCACTTCCCGAGCCCCTGGAAGCATGAAAATCACTTTAAACATGCTAATTTTAGCTCTAACACTGATGATCCACCTACAAATGTGAACTGACGTTCAAAAATAAAACATTTGAAAACGGACCATTTTCCACATTTCTGAAGCATGACGTAATGGGGGGGTGTTATCTCTTTTGTCGAAAATCAGCCGTTTTTGCTCTAACATTAAATGCCTCCAAATGGTATTTAATTAACTTCCCGGGGTGAAGAAACCCTTTTTGAGAACTCAGAGTGAGTAAATTGGCCATTTTCATGCACTTTTAACCATTCCATAAATCTTCTGTTTTGGGCCCCTGGAAGCATGAAAATCACTTTAAACATGCTAATTTTAGCTCTAACACTGATGATCCATCTACAAATGTGAACTGACGTTCAAAAATAAAACATTTGAAAACGGACCATTTTCCACATTTCTGAAGCATGACGTAATGGGGGGGTGTTATCTCTTTTGTCGAAAATCAGCCGTTTTTGCTCTAACATTAAATGCCTCCAAATGGTATTTAATTAACTTCCCGAGCCCCTGGAAGCATGAAAATCACTTTAAACATGCTAATTTTAGCTCTAACACTGATGATCCACCTACAAATGTGAACTGACGTTCAAAAATAAAACATTTGAAAACGGACCATTTTCCACATTTCTGAAGAATGACGTAATGGGGGGTGTTATCTCTTTTGTGGAAAATCAGCCTTTTTTGCTCGAACATTAAATGCCTCCAAATGGTATTTATTTCACTTCCCGAGCCCCTGGAAGCATGAAAATCACTTTAAACATGCTAATTTTAGCTCTAACACTGATGATCCACCTACAAATGTGAACTGACGTTCAAAAATAAAACATTTGAAAACAGACCATTTTCCACATTTCTGAAGCATGACGTAATGGGGGGGTGTTATCTCTTTTGTCGAAAATCAGCCGTTTTTGCTCGAACATTAAATGCCTCCAAATGGTATTTAATTAACTTCCCGAGCCCCTGGAAGCATGAAAATCACTTTAAACATGCTAATTTTAGCTCTAACACTGATGATTCACCTACAAATGTGAACTGACGTTCAAAAATAAAACATTTGAAAACGGACCATTTTCCACATTTCTGAAGCATGACGTAATGGGGGGGTGTTATCTCTTTTGTGGAAAATCAGCCTTTTTTGCTCGAACATTAAATGCCTCCAAATGGTATTTATTTCACTTCCCGAGCCCCTGGAAGCATGAAAATCACTTTAAACATGCTAATTTTAGCTCTAACACTGATGATCCACCTACAAATGTGAACTGACGTTCAAAAATAAAACATTTGAAAACGGACCATTTTCCACATTTCTGAAGCATGACGTAATGGGGGGGTGTTATCTCTTTTGTCGAAAATCAGCCGTTTTTGCTCGAACAATAAATGCCTCCAAATGGTATTTATTTCACTTCCCGAGCCCCTGGAAGCATGAAAATCACTTTAAACATGCTAATTTTAGCTCTAACACTGATGATCCACCTACAAATGTGAACTGACGTTCAAAAATAAAACATTTGAAAACGGACCATTTTCCACATTTCTGAAGCATGACGTAATGGGGGGGTGTTATCTCTTTTGTCGAAAATCAGCCGTTTTTGCTCGAACATTAAATGCCTCCAAATGGTATTTATTTCACTTCCCGAGCCCCTGGAAGCATGAAAATCACTTTAAACATGCTAATTTTAGCTCTAACACTGATGATCCACCTACAAATGTGAACTGACGTTCAAAAATAAAACATTTGAAAACGGACCATTTTCCACATTTCTGAAGCATGACGTAATGGGGGGGTGTTATCTCTTTTGTCGAAAATCAGCCGTTTTTGCTCGAACATTAAATGCCTCCAAATGGTATTTATTTCACTTCCCGAGCCCCTGGAAGCATGAAAATCACTTTAAACATGCTAATTTTAGCTCTAACACTGATGATCCACCTACAAATGTGAACTGACGTTCAAAAATAAAACATTTGAAAACGGACCATTTTCCACATTTCTGAAGCATGACGTAATGGGGAGGTGTTATCTCTTTTGTCGAAAATCAGCCGTTTTTGCTCGAACATTAAATGCCTCCAAATGGTATTTATTTCACTTCCCGAGTCCCTGGAAGCATGAAAATCACTTTAAACATGCTAATTTTAGCTCTAACACTGATGATCCACCTACAAATGTGAACTGACGTTCAAAAATAAAACATTTGAAAACGGACCATTTTCCACATTTCTGAAGCATGACATAATGGGGGGGTGTTATCTCTTTTGTCGAAAATCAGCCGTTTTTGCTCTAACATTAAATGCCTCCAAATGGTATTTAATTAACTTCCCGGGGTGAAGAAACCCTTTTTGAGAACTCAGAGTGAGTAAATTGGCCATTTTCATGCACTTTTAACCATTCCATAAATCTTGTGTTTTGGGCCCCTGGAAGCATGAAAATCACTTTAAACATGCTAATTTTAGCTCTAACACTGATGATCCACCTACAAATGTGAACTGACGTTCAAAAATAAAACATTTGAAAACGGACCATTTTCCACATTTCTGAAGCATGACGTAATGGGGGGGTGTTATCTCTTTTGTCGAAAATCAGCCGTTTTTGCTCTAACATTAAATGCCTCCAAATGGTATTTAATTAACTTCCCGGGGTGAAGAAACCCTTTTTGAGAACTCAGAGTGAGTAAATTGGCCATTTTCATGCACTTTTAACCATTCCATAAATCTTGTGTTTTGGGCCCCAAGAAGCATGAAAATCACTTTAAACATGCTAATTTTAGCTCTAACACTGATGATCCACCTACAAATGTGAACTGACGTTCAAAAATAAAACATTTGAAAACGGACCATTTTCCACATTTCTGAAGCATGACGTAATGGGGGGGTGTTATCTCTTTTGTCGAAAATCAGCCGTTTTTGCTCGAACATTAAATGCCTCCAAATGGTATTTAATTAACTTCCCGGGGTGAAGAAACCCTTTTTGAGAACTCAGAGTGAGTAAATTGGCCATTTTCATGCACTTTTAACCATTCCATAAATCTTGTGTTTTGGGCCCCTGGAAGCATGAAAATCACTTTAAACATGCTAATTTTAGCTCTAACACTGATGATCCACCTAAAAATGTGAACTGACGTTCAAAAATAAAACATTTGAAAACGGACCATTTTCCACATTTCTGAAGCATGACGTAATGGGGGGGTGTTATCTCTTTTGTCGAAAATCAGCCGTTTTTGCTCGAACATTAAATGCCTCCAAA
Source organism: Lissotriton vulgaris (assembly GCF_964263255.1). Taxonomy (NCBI): domain Eukaryota; kingdom Metazoa; phylum Chordata; class Amphibia; order Caudata; family Salamandridae; genus Lissotriton; species Lissotriton vulgaris. Next base: position 146,159 of record NW_028253923.1, on the reverse strand, counting down.
TGGTATTTAATTAACTTCCCGGGGTGAAGAAACCCTTTTTGAGAACTCAGAGTGAGTAAATTGGCCATTTTCATGCACTTTTAACCATTCCATAAATCTTGTGTTTTGGGCCCCTGGAAGCATGAAAATCACTTTAAACATGCTAATTTTAGCTCTAACACTGATGATCCACCTACAAATGTGAACTGACGTTCAAAAATAAAACATTTGAAAACGGACCATTTTCCACATTTCTGAAGCATGACGTAATGGGGGGGTGTTATCTCTTTTGTCGAAAATCAGCCGTTTTTGCTCTCACATTAAATGCCTCCAAATGGTATTTAATAAACTTCCCGGGGTGAAGAAACCCTTTTTGAGAACTCAGAGTGAGTAAATTGGCCATTTTCATGCACTTTTAACCATTCCATAAATCTTGTGTTTTGGGCCCCTGGAAGCATGAAAATCACTTTAAACATGCTAATTTTAGCTCTAACACTGATGATCCATCTACAAATGTGAACTGACGTTCAAAAATAAAACATTTGAAAACGGACCATTTTCCACATTTCTGAAGCATGACGTAATGGGGGGGTGTTATCTCTTTTGTCGAAAATCAGCCGTTTTTGCTCTAACATTAAATGCCTCCAAATGGTATTTAATTAACTTCCCGAGCCCCTGGAAGCATGAAAATCACTTTAAACATGCTAATTTTAGCTCTAACACTGATGATCCACCTACAAATGTGAACTGACGTTCAAAAATAAAACATTTGAAAACGGACCATTTTCCACATTTCTGAAGCATGACGTAATGGGGGGGTGTTATCTCTTTTGTTGAAAATCAGCCTTTTTTGCTCGAACATTAAATGCCTCCAAATGGTATTTATTTCACTTCCCGAGCCCCTGGAAGCATGAAAATCACTTTAAACATGCTAATTTTAGCTCTAACACTGATGATCCACCTACAAATGTGAACTGACGTTCAAAAATAAAACATTTGAAAACGGACCATTTTCCACATTTCTGAAGCATGACGTAATGGGGGGGTGTTATCTCTTTTGTCGAAAATCAGCCGTTTTTGCTCGAACATTAAATGCCTCCAAATGGTATTTAATTAACTTCCCGAGCCCCTGGAAGCATGAAAATCACTTTAAACATGCTAATTTTAGCTCTAACACTGATGATCCACCTACAAATGTGAACTGACGTTCAAAAATAAAACATTTGAAAACGGACCATTTTCCACATTTCTGAAGCATGACGTAATGGGGGGGTGTTATCTCTTTTGTGGAAAATCAGCCTTTTTTGCTCGAACATTAAATGCCTCCAAATGGTATTTATTTCACTTCCTGAGCCCCTGGAAGCATGAAAATCACTTTAAACATGCTAATTTTAGCTCTAACACTGACGATCCACCTACAAATGTGAACTGACGTTCAAAAATAAAACATTTGAAAACGGACCATTTTCCACATTTCTGAAGCATGACGTAATGGGGGGGTGTTATCTCTTTTGTCGAAAATCAGCCGTTTTTGCTCGAACATTAAATGCCTCCAAATGGTATTTATTTCACTTCCCGAGCCCCTGGAAGCATGAAAATCACTTTAAACATGCTAATTTTAGCTCTAACACTGATGATCCACCTACAAATGTGAACTGACGTTCAAAAATAAAACATTTGAAAATGGACCATTTTCCACATTTCTGAAGCATGACGTAATGGGGGGGTGTTATCTCTTTTGTCGAAAATCAGCCGTTTTTGCTCGAACATTAAATGCCTCCAAATGGTATTTATTTCACTTCCCGAGCCCCTGGAAGCATGAAAATCACTTTAAACATGCTAATTTTAGCTCTAACACTGATGATCCACCTACAAATGTGAACTGACGTTCAAAAATAAAACATTTGAAAACGGACCATTTTCCACATTTCTGAAGCATGACGTAATGGGGGGGTGTTATCTCTTTTGTCGAAAATCAGCCGTTTTTGCTCGAACATTAAATGCCTCCAAATGGTATTTATTTCACTTCCCGAGCCCCTGGAAGCATGAAAATCACTTTAAACATGCTAATTTTAGCTCTAACACTGATGATCCACCTACAAATGTGAACTGACGTTCAAAAATAAAACATTTGAAAACGGACCATTTTCCACATTTCTGAAGCATGACGTAATGGGGGGGGTGTTAGCTCTTTCGTCGAAAATCAGCCGTTTTTGCTCGAACATTAAAATCCTCCAAATGGTATTTAATTAACTTCCCGGGGAGAAGAAACCCTTTTTGAGAACTAAGAGTGAGTAAATTGGCCATTTTTATGCACTTTTAACCATTCCATAAATCTTGTGTTTTGGGCCCCTGGAAGCATGAAAATCACTTTAAACATGCTAATTTTAGCTCTAACACTGATGATCCACCTACAAATGTGAACTGACGTTCAAAAATAAAACATTTGAAAACGGACCATTTTCCACATTTCTGAAGCATGACGTAATGGGGGGGCGTTATCTCTTTTGTCGAAAATCAGCCGTTTTTGCTCGAACATTAAATGCCTCCAAATGGTATTTAATTAACTTCCCGAGCCCCTGGAAGCATGAAAATCACTTTAAACATGCTAATTTTAGCTCTAACACTGATGATCCACCTACAAATGTGAACTGACGTTCAAAAATGAAACATTTGAAAACGGACCATTTTCCACATTTCTGAAGCATGACGTAATGGGGGGGTGTTATCTCTTTTGTCGAAAATCAGCCGTTTTTGCTCGAACATTAAATGCCTCCAAATGGTATTTATTTCACTTCCCGAGCCCCTGGAAGCATGAAAATCACTTTAAACATGCTAATTTTAGCTCTAACACTGATGATCCACCTACAAATGTGAACTGACGTTCAAAAATAAAACATTTGAAAACTGACCATTTTCCACATTTCTAAAGCATGACGTAATGGGGGGGTGTTATCTCTTTTGTGGAAAATCAGCCTTTTTTGCTCGAACATTAAATGCCTCCAAATGGTATTTATTTCACTTCCCGAGCCCCTGGAAGCATGAAAATCACTTTAAACATGCTAATTTTAGCTCTAACACTGATGATCCACATACAAATGTGAACTGACGTTCAAAAATGAAACATTTGAAAACGGACCATTTTCCACATTTCTGAAGCATGACGTAATGGGGGGGTGTTATCTCTTTTGTCGAAAATCAGCCGTTTTTGCTCTAACATTAAATGCCTCCAAATGGTATTTAATTAACTTCCCGGGGTGAAGAAACCCTTTTTGAGAACTCAGAGTGAGTAAATTGGCCATTTTCATGCCCTTTTAACCATTCCATAAATCTTGTGTTTTGGGCCCCTGGAAGCATGAAAATCACTTTAAACATGCTAATTTTAGCTCTAACACTGATGATCCACCTACAAATGTGAACTGACGTTCAAAAATAAAACATTTGAAAACGGACCATTTTCCACATTTCTGAAGCATGACGTAATGGGGGGGTGTTATCTCTTTTGTCGAAAATCAGCCGTTTTTGCTCGAACATTAAATTCCTCCAAATAGTATTTAATTAACTTCCCGAGCCCCTGGAAGCATGAAAATCACTTTAAACATGCTAATTTTAGCTCTAACACTGATGATCCACCTACAAATGTGAACTGACGTTCAAAAATAAAACATTTGAAAACGGACCATTTTCCACATTTCTGAAGCATGACGTAATGGGGGGGTGTTATCTCTTTTGTCGAAAATCAGCCGTTTTTGCTCTAACATTAAATGCCTCCAAATGGTATTTAATTAACTTCCCGGGGTGAAGAAACCCTTTTTGAGAACTCAGAGTGAGTAAATTGGCCATTTTCATGCACTTTTAACCATTCCATAAATCTTGTGTTTTGGGCCCCTGGAAGCATGAAAATCACTTTAAACATGCTAATTTTAGCTCTAACACTGATGATCCACCTACAAATGTGAACTAACGTTCAAAAATAAAACATTTGAAAACGGACCATTTTCCACATTTCTGAAGCATGACGTAATGGGGGGGTGTTATCTCTTTTGTCGAAAATCAGCTGTTTTTGCTCTAACATTAAATGCCTCCAAATGGTATTTAATTAACTTCCCGGGGTGAAGAAACCCTTTTTGAGAACTCAGAGTGAGTAAATTGGCCATTTTCATGCACTTTTAACCATTCCATAAATCTTGTGTTTTGGGCCCCTGGAAGCATGAAAATCACTTTAAACATGCTAATTTTAGCTCTAACACTGATGATCCACCTACAAATGTGAACTGACGTTCAAAAATAAAACATTTGAAAACGGACCATTTTCCACATTTCTGAAGCATGACGTAATGGGGGGGTGTTATCTCTTTTGTCGAAAATCAGCCGTTTTTGCTCGAACATTAAATTCCTCCAAATAGTATTTAATTAACTTCCCGAGCCCCTGGAAGCATGAAAATCACTTTAAACATGCTAATTTTAGCTCTAACACTGATGATCCACCTACAAATGTGAACTGACGTTCAAAAATAAAACATTTGAAAACGGACCATTTTCCACATTTCTGAAGCATGACATAATGGGGGGGTGTTATCTCTTTTGTCGAAAATCAGCCGTTTTTGCTCTAACATTAAATGCCTCCAAATGGTATTTAATTAACTTCCCGGGGTGAAGAAACCCTTTTTGAGAACTCAGAGTGAGTAAATTGGCCATTTTCATGCACTTTTAACCATTCCATAAATCTTGTGTTTTGGGCCCCTGGAAGCATGAAAATCACTTTAAACATGCTAATTTTAGCTCTAACACTGATGATCCACCTACAAATGTGAACTAACGTTCAAAAATAAAACATTTGAAAACGGACCATTTTCCACATTTCTGAAGCATGACGTAATGGGGGGTGTTATCTCTTTTGTCGAAAATCAGCTGTTTTTGCTCTAACATTAAATGCCTCCAAATGGTATTTAATTAACTTCCCGGGGTGAAGAAACCCTTTTTGAGAACTCAGAGTGAGTAAATTGGCCATTTTCATGCACTTTTAACCATTCCATAAATCTTGTGTTTTGGGCCCCTGGAAGCATGAAAATCACTTTAAACATGCTAATTTTAGCTCTAACACTGATGATCCACCTACAAATGTGAACTGACGTTCAAAAATAAAACATTTGAAAACGGACCATTTTCCACATTTCTGAAGCATGACGTAATGGGGGGGGTGTTATCTCTTTTGTCGAAAATCAGCCGTTTTTGCTCGAACATTAAATGCCTCCAAATGGTATTTAATTAACTTCCCGAGCCCCTGGAAGCATGAAAATCACTTTAAACATGCTCATTTTAGCTCTATCACTGATGATCCACCTACAAATGTGAACTGACGTTCAAAAATAAAACATTTGAAAACGGACCATTTTCCACATTTCTGAAGCATGACGTAATGGGGGGGTGTTATCTCTTTTGTCGAAAATCTGCCGTTTTTGCTTGAACATTAAATGCCTCCAAATGGTATTTAATTAACTTCCCGAGCCCCTGGAAGCATGAAAATCACTTTAAACATGCTAATTTTAGCTCTAACACTGATGATCCACCTACAAATGTGAACTGACGTTCAAAAATAAAACATTTGAAAACGGACCATTTTCCACATTTCTGAAGCATGACGTAATGGGGGGGTGTTATCTCTTTTGTGGAAAATCAGCCGTTTTTGCTCGAACATTAAATGCCTCCAAATGGTATTTTTTTCACTTCCCGAGCCCCTGGAAGCATGAAAATCACTTTAAACATGCTAATTTTAGCTCTAACACTGATGATCCACCTACAAATGTGAACTGACGTTCAAAAATAAAACATTTGAAAACGGACCATTTTCCACATTTCTGAAGCATGACGTAATGGGGGGGGTGTTATCTCTTTTGTGGAAAATCAGCCTTTTTTGCTCGAACATTAAATGCCTCCAAATGGTATTTATTTCACTTCCCGAGCCCCTGGAAGCATGAAAATCACTTTAAACATGCTAATTTTAGCTCTAACACTGATGATCCACCTACAAATGTGAACTGACGTTCAAAAATAAAACATTTGAAAACGGACCATTTTCCACATTTCTGAAGCATGACGTAATGGGGGGGTGTTATCTCTTTTGTGGAAAATCAGCCTTTTTTGCTCGAACATTAAATGCCTCCAAATGGTATTTATTTCACTTCCCGAGCCCCTGGAAGCATGAAAATCACTTTAAACATGCTAATTTTAGCTCTAACACTGATGATCCACCTACAAATGTGAACTGACGTTCAAAAATAAAACATTTGAAAACGGACCATTTTCCACATTTCTGAAGCATGACGTAATGGGGGGGTGTTATCTCTTTTGTCGAAAATCAGCCGTTTTTGCTCTAACATTAAATGCCTCCAAATGGTATTTAATTAACTTCCCGGGGTGAAGAAACCCTTTTTGAGAACTCAGAGTGAGTAAATTGGCCATTTTCATGCACTTTTAACCATTCCATAAATCTTGTGTTTTGGGCCCCTGGAAGCATGAAAATCACTTTAAACATGCTAATTTTAGCTCTAACACTGATGATCCACCTACAAATGTGAACTGACGTTCAAAAATAAAACATTTGAAAACGGACCATTTTCCACATTTCTGAAGCATGACGTAATGGGGGGGTGTTATCTCTTTTGTCGAAAATCAGCAGTTTTTGCTCGAACATTAAATGCCTCCAAATGGTATTTAATTAACTTCCCGAGCCCCTGGAAGCATGAAAATCACTTTAAACATGCTAATTTTAGCTCTAACACTGATGATCCACCTACAAATGTGAACTGACGTTCAAAAATAAAACATTTGAAAACGGACCATTTTCCACATTTCTGAAGCATGACGTAATGGGGGGGTGTTATCTCTTTTGTCGAAAATCAGCCGTTTTTGCTCGAACATTAAATGCCTCCAAATGGTATTTATTTCACTTCCCGAGCCCCTGGAAGCATGAAAATCACTTTAAACATGCTAATTTTAGCTCTAACACTGATGATCCACCTACAAATGTGAACTGACGTTCAAAAATAAAACATTTGAAAACGGACCATTTTCCACATTTCTGAAGCATGACGTAATGGGGAGGTGTTATCTCTTTTGTCGAAAATCAGCCATTTTTGCTTGAACATTAAATGCCTCCAAATGGTATTTATTTCACTTCCCGAGCCCCTGGAAGCATGAAAATCACTTTAAACATGCTAATTTTAGCTCTAACACTGATGATCCACCTACAAATGTGAACTGACGTTCAAAAATAAAACATTTGAAAACGGACCATTTTCCACATTTCTGAAGCATGACGTAATGGGGGGGTGTTATCTCTTTTGTGGAAAATCAGCCTTTTTTGCTCGAACATTAAATGCCTCCAAATGGTATTTATTTCACTTCCCGAGCCCCTGGAAGCATGAAAATCACTTTAAACATGCTAATTTTAGCTCTAACACTGATGATCCACCTACAAATGTGAACTGACGTTCAAAAATAAAACATTTGAAAACGGACCATTTTCCACATTTCTGAAGCATGACGTAATGGGGGGGTGTTATCTCTTTTGTCGAAAATCAGCCGTTTTTGCTCTAACATTAAATGCCTCCAAATGGTATTTAATTAACTTCCCGGGGTGAAGAAACCCTTTTTGAGAACTCAGAGTGAGTAAATTGGCCATTTTCATGCACTTTTAACCATTCCATAAATCTTGTGTTTTGGGCCCCTGGAAGCATGAAAATCACTTTAAACATGCTAATTTTAGCTCTAACACTGATGATCCACCTACAAATGTGAACTGACGTTCAAAAATAAAACATTTGAAAACGGACCATTTTCCACATTTCTGAAGCATGACGTAATGGGGGGGTGTTATCTCTTTTGTCGAAAATCAGCAGTTTTTGCTCGAACATTAAATGCCTCCAAATGGTATTTAATTAACTTCCCGAGCCCCTGGAAGCATGAAAATCACTTTAAACATGCTAATTTTAGCTCTAACACTGATGATCCACCTACAAATGTGAACTGACGTTCAAAAATAAAACATTTGAAAACGGACCATTTTCCACATTTCTGAAGCATGACGTAATGGGGGGGTGTTATCTCTTTTGTCGAAAATCAGCCGTTTTTGCTCGAACATTAAATGCCTCCAAATGGTATTTATTTCACTTCCCGAGCCCCTGGAAGCATGAAAATCACTTTAAACATGCTAATTTTAGCTCTAACACTGATGATCCACCTACAAATGTGAACTGACGTTCAAAAATAAAACATTTGAAAACGGACCATTTTCCACATTTCTGAAGCATGACGTAATGGGGAGGTGTTATCTCTTTTGTCGAAAATCAGCCGTTTTTGCTTGAACATTAAATGCCTCCAAATGGTATTTATTTCACTTCCCGAGCCCCTGGAAGCATGAAAATCACTTTAAACATGCTAATTTTAGCTCTAACACTGATGATCCACCTACAAATGTGAACTGACGTTCAAAAATAAAACATTTGAAAACGGACCATTTTCCACATTTCTGAAGCATGACGTAATGGGGGGGTGTTATCTCTTTTGTCGAAAATCAGCCGTTTTTGCTCTAACATTAAATGCCTCCAAATGGTATTTAATTAACTTCCCGGGGTGAAGAAACCCTTTTTGAGAACTCAGAGTGAATAAATTGGCCATTTTCATGCACTTTTAACCATTCCATAAATCTTGTGTTTTGGGCCCCTGGAAGCATGAAAATCACTTTAAACATGCTAATTTTAGCTCTAACACTGATGATCCACCTACAAATGTGAACTGACGTTCAAAAATAAAACATTTGAAAACGGACCATTTTCCACATTTCTGAAGCATGACGTAATGGGGGGGTGTTATCTCTTTTGTCGAAAATCAACCGTTTTTGCTCTAACATTAAATGCCTCCAAATGGTATTTAATTAACTTCCCGGGGTGAAGAAACCCTTTTTGAGAACTCAGAGTGAGTAAATTGGCCATTTTCATGCACTTTTAACCATTCCATAAATCTTGTGTTTTGGGCCCCTGGAAGCATGAAAATCACTTTAAACATGCTAATTTTAGCTCTAACACTGATGATCCACCTACAAATGTGAACTGACGTTCAAAAATAAAACATTTGAAAACGGACCATTTTCCACATTTCTGAAGCATGACGTAATGGGGGGGTGTTATCTCTTTTGTCGAAAATCAGCCGTTTTTGCTCGAACATTAAATGCCTCCAAATGGTATTTAATTAACTTCCCGGGGTGAAGAAACCCTTTTTGAGAACTCAGAGTGAGTAAATTGGCCATTTTCATGCACTTTTAACCATTTCATAAATCTTGTGTTTTGGGCCCCAAGAAGCATGAAAATCACTTTAAACATGCTAATTTTAGCTCTAACACTGATGATCCACCTACAAATGTGAACTGACGTTCAAAAATAAAACATTTGAAAACGGACCATTTTCCACATTTCTGAAGCATGACGTAATGGGGGGGTGTTATCTCTTTTGTCGAAAATCAGCCGTTTTTGCTCTAACATTAAATGCCTCCAAATGGTATTTAATTAACTTCCCGAGCCCCTGGAAGCATGAAAATCACTTTAAACATGCTAATTTTAGCTCTAACACTGATGATCCACCTACAAATGTGAACTGACGTTCAAAAATAAAACATTTGAAAACGGACCATTTTCCACATTTCTGAAGCATGACGTAATGGGGGGGTGTTATCTCTTTTGTCGAAAATCAGCTGTTTTTGCTCGAACATTAAATGCCTCCAAATGGTATTTAATTAACTTCCCGGGGTGAAGAAACCCTTTTTGAGAACTCAGAGTGAGTAAATTGGCCATTTTCATGCACTTTTAACCATTCCATAAATCTTGTGTTTTGGGCCCCTGGAAGCATGAAAATCACTTTAAACATGCTAATTTTAGCTCTAACACTGATGATCCACCTACAAATGTGAACTGACGTTCAAAAATAAAACATTTGAAAACGGATCATTTTCCACATTTCTGAAGCATGACGTAATGGGGGGGTGTTATCTCTTTTGTCGAAAATCAGCCGTTTTTGCTCGAACATTAAAAGCCTCCAAATGGAATTTAATTAACTTCCCGAGCCCCTGGAAGCATGAAAATCACTTTAAACATGCTAATTTTAGCTCTAACACTGATGATCCACCTACAAATGTGAACTGACGTTCAAAATTAAAACATTTGAAAACGGACCATTTTCCACATTTCTGAAGCATGACGTAATGGGGGGTGTTATCTCTTTTGTCGAAAATCAGCCGTTTTTGCTCGAACATTAAATGCCTCCAAATGGTATTTAATTAACTTCCCGGGGTGAAGAAACCCTTTTTGAGAACTCAGAGTGAGTAAATTGGCCATTTTCATGCACTTTTAACCATTCCATAAATCTTGTGTTTTGGGCCCCTGGAAGCATGAAAATCACTTTAAACATGCTAATTTTAGCTCTAACACTGATGATCCACCTACAAATGTGAACTGACGTTCAAAAATAAAACATTTGAAAACGGACCATTTTCCACATTTCTGAAGCATGACGTAATGGGGGGGTGTTATCTCTTTTGTCGAAAATCAGCCGTTTTTGCTCGAACATTAAATGCCTCCAAATGGTATTTAATTAACTTCCCGGGGTGAAGAAACCCTTTTTGAGAACTCAGAGTGAGTAAATTGGCCATTTTCATGCACTTTTAACCATTCCATAAATCTTGTGTTTTGGGCCCCTGGAAGCATGAAAATCACTTTAAACATGCTAATTTTAGCTCTAACACTGATGATCCACCTACAAATGTGAACTGACGTTCAAAAATAAAACATTTGAAAACGGACCATTTTCCACATTTCTGAAGCATGACGTAATGGGGGGTGTTATCTCTTTTGTCGAAAATCAGCCGTTTTTGCTCGAACATTAAATGCCTCCAAATGGTATTTAATTAACTTCCCGAGCCCCTGGAAGCATGAAAATCACTTTAAACATGCTAATTTTAGCTCTAACACTGATGATCCACCTACAAATGTGAACTGACGTTCAAAAATAAAACATTTGAAAACGGACCATTTTCCACATTTCTGAAGCATGACGTAATGGGGGGGTGTTATCTCTTTTGTCGAAAATCTGCCGTTTTTGCTCGAACATTAAATGCCTCCAAATGGTATTTAATTAACTTCCCGGGGTGAAGAAACCCTTTTTGAGAACTCAGAGTGAGTAAATTGGCCATTTTCATGCACTTTTAACCATTCCATAAATCTTGTGTTTTGGGCCCCTGGAAGCATGAAAATCACTTTAAACATGCTAATTTTAGCTCTAACACTGATGATCCACCTACAAATGTGAACTGACGTTCAAAAATAAAACATTTGAAAACGGACCATTTTCCACATTTCTGAAGCATGACGTAATGGGGGGGTGTTATCTCTTTTGTCGAAAATCAGCCGTTTTTGCTCGAACATTAAATGCCTCCAAATGGTATTTAATTAACTTCCCGAGCCCCTGGAAGCATGAAAATCACTTTAAACATGCTAATTTTAGCTCTAACACTGATGATCCACCTACAAATGTGAACTGACGTTCAAAAATGAAACATTTGAAAACGGACCATTTTCCACATTTCTGAAGCATGACGTAATGGGGGGGTGTTATCTCTTTTGTGGAAAATCAGCCTTTTTTGCTCGAACATTAAATGCCTCCAAATGGTATTTATTTCACTTCCCGAGCCCCTGGAAGCATGAAAATCACTTTAAACATGCTAATTTTAGCTCTAACACTGATGATCCACCTACAAATGTGAACTGACGTTCAAAAATAAAACATTTGAAAACTGACCATTTTCCACATTTCTGAAGCATGACGTAATGGGGGTGTTATCTCTTATGTCGAAAATCAGCCGTTTTTGCTCGAACATTAAATGCCTCCAAATGGTATTTAATTAACTTCCCGGGGTGAAGAAACCCTTTTTGAGAACTCAGAGTGAGTAAATTGGCCATTTTCATGCACTTTTAACCATTCCATAAATTCTGTGTTTTGGGCCCCTGGAAGCATGAAAATCACTTTAAACATGCTAATTTTAGCTCTAACACTGATGATCCACCTACAAATGTGAACTGACGTTCAAAAATAAAACATTTGAAAACGGACCATTTTCCACATTTCTGAAGCATGACGTAATGGGGGGGTGTTATCTCTTTTGTCGAAAATCAGCCGTTTTTGCTCGAACATTAAATGCCTCCAAATGGTATTTAATTAACTTCCCGGGGTGAAGAAACCCTTTTTGAGAACTCAGAGTGAGTAAATTGGCCATTTTCATGCACTTTTAACCATTCCATAAATCTTGTGTTTTGGGCCCCTGGAAGCATGAAAATCACTTTAAACATGCTAATTTTAGCTCTAACACTGATGATCCACCTACAAATGTGAACTGACGTTCAAAAATAAAACATTTGAAAACGGACCATTTTCCACATTTCTGAAGCATGACGTAATGGGGGGGTGTTATCTCTTTTGTCGAAAATCAGCCGTTTTTGCTCGAACATTAAATGCCTCCAAATGGTATTTAATTAACTTCCCAAACCCCTGGAAGCATGAAAATCACTTTAAACATGCTAATTTTAGCTCTAACACTGATGATCCACCTACAAATGTGAACTGACGTTCAAAAATAAAACATTTGAAAACGGACCATTTTCCACATTTCTGAAGCATGACGTAATGGGGGGGTGTTATCTCTTTTGTCGAAAATCAGCCGTTTTTGCTCGAACATTAAATGCCTCCAAATGGTATTTAATTAACTTCCCAAACCCCTGGAAGCATGAAAATCACTTTAAACATGCTAATTTTAGCTCTAACACTGATGATCCACCTACAAATGTGAACTGACGTTCAAAAATAAAACATTTGAAAACGGACCATTTTCCACATTTCTGAAGCATGACGTAATGGGGGGGTGTTATCTCTTTTGTCGAAAATCAGCCGTTTTTGCTCGAATATTAAATGCCTCCAAATGGTATTTAATTAACTTCCCAGGGTGAAGAAACCCTTTTTGAGAACTCAGAGTGAGTAAATTGGCCATTTTCATGCACTTTTAACCATTCCATAAATCTTGTGTTTTGGGCCCCTGGAAGCATGAAAATCACTTTAAACATGCTAATTTTAGCTCTAACACTGATGATCCACCTACAAATGTGAACTGACGTTCAAAAATAAAACATTTGAAAACGGACCAATTTTCCACATTTCTGAAGCATGACGTAATGGGGGGGGTGTTATCTCTTTTGTCGAAAATCAGCCGTTTTTGCTCGAACATTAAATGCCTCCAAATGGTATTTAATTAACTTCCCGGGGTGAAGAAACCCTTTTTGAGAACTCAGAGTGAGTAAATTGGCCATTTTCATGCACTTTTAACCATTCCATAAATCTTGTGTTTTGGGCCCCTGGAAGCATGAAAATCACTTTAAACATGCTAATTTTAGCTCTAACACTGATGATCCACCTACAAATGTGAACTGACGTTCAAAAATAAAACATTTGAAAACGGACCATTTTCCACATTTCTGAAGCATGACGTAATGGGGGGGTGTTATCTCTTTTGTCGAAAATGAGCCGTTTTTGCTCGAACATTAAATGCCTCCAAATGGTATTTAATTAACTTCCCGAGCCCCTGGAAGCATGAAAATCACTTTAAACATGCTAATTTTAGCTCTAACACTGAAGATCCACCTACAAATGTGAACTGACGTTCAAAAATAAAACATTTGAAAACGGACCATTTTCCACATTTCTGAAGCATGACATAATGGTGGGGTGTTATCTCTTTTGTCGAAAATCAGCCGTTTTTGCTCGAACATTAAATGCCTCCAAATGGTATTTAATTAACTTCCCGGGGTGAAGAAACCCTTTTTGAGAACTCAGAGTGAGTAAATTGGCCATTTTCATGCACTTTTAACCATTCCATAAATCTTGTGTTTTGGGCCCCTGGAAGCATGAAAATCACTTTAAACATGCTAATTTTAGCTCTAACACTGATGATCCACCTACAAATGTGAACTGACGTTCAAAAATAAAACATTTGAAAAACGGACCATTTTCCACATTTCTGAAGCATGACGTAATGGGGGGGTGTTATCTCTTTTGTCGAAAATCAGCCGTTTTTGCTCTAACATTAAATGCCTCCAAATGGTATTTAATTAACTTCCCGGGGTGAAGAAACCCTTTTTGAGAACTCAGAGTGAGTAAATTGGCCATTTTCATGCACTTTTAACCATTCCATAAATCTTGTGTTTTGGGCCCCTGGAAGCATGAAAATCACTTTAAACATGCTAATTTTAGCTCTAACACTGATGATCCACCTACAAATGTGAACTGACGTTCAAAAATAAAACATTTGAAAACGGACCATTTTCCACATTTCTGAAGCATGACGTAATGGGGGGGTGTTATCTCTTTTGTCGAAAATCAGCCGTTTTTGCTCTAACATTAAATGCCTCCAAATGGTATTTAATTAACTTCCCGGGGTGAAGAAACCCTTTTTGAGAACTCAGAGTGAGTAAATTGGCCATTTTCATGCACTTTTAACCATTCCATAAATCTTGTGTTTTGGGCCCCTGGAAGCATGAAAATCACTTTAAACATGCTAATTTTAGCTCTAACACTGATGATCTACCTACAAATGTGAACTGACGTTCAAAAATAAAACATTTGAAAACGGACCATTTTCCACATTTCTGAAGCATGACGTAATGGGGGGGTGTTATCTCTTTTGTCGAAAATCAGCCGTTTTTGCTCGAACATTAAATGCCTCCAAATGGTATTTAATTAACTTCCCGAGCCCCTGGAAGCATGAAAATCACTTTAAACATGCTAATTTTAGCTCTAACACTGATGATCCACCTACAAATGTGAACTGACGTTAAAAAATGAAACATTTGAAAACGGACCATTTTCCACATTTCTGAAGCATGACGTAATGGGGGGGTGTTATCTCTTTTGTCGAAAATGAGCCGTTTTTGCTCGAACATTAAATGCCTCCAAATGGTATTTAATTAACTTCCCGAGCCCCTGGAAGCATGAAAATCACTTTAAACATGCTAATTTTAGCTCTAACACTGAAGATCCACCTACAAATGTGAACTGACGTTCAAAAATAAAACATTTGAAAACGGACCATTTTCCACATTTCTGAAGCATGACGTAATGGGGGGGTGTTATCTCTTTTGTCGAAAATCAGCCGTTTTTGCTCGAACATTAAATGCCTCCAAATGGTATTTAATTAACTTCCCGGGGTGAAGAAACCCTTTTTGAGAACTCAGAGTGAGTAAATTGGCCATTTTCATGCACTTTTAACCATTCCATAAATCTTGTGTTTTGGGCCCCTGGAAGCATGAAAATCACTTTAAACATGCTAATTTTAGCTCTAACACTGATGATCCACCTACAAATGTGAACTGACGTTCAAAAATAAAACATTTGAAAACGGACCATTTTCCACATTTCTGAAGCATGACGTAATGGGGGGGTGTTATCTCTTTTGTCGAAAATCAGCCGTTTTTGCTCGAACATTAAATGCCTCCAAATGGTATTTAATTAACTTCCCGGGGTGAAGAAACCCTTTTTGAGAACTCAGAGTGAGTGAATTGGCCATTTTCATGCACTTTTAACCATTCCATAAATCTTGTGTTTTGGGCCACTGGAAGCATGAAAATCACTTTAAACATGCTAATTTTAGCTCTAACACTGATGATCCACCTACAAATGTGAACTGACGTTCAAAAATAAAACATTTGAAAACGGACCATTTTCCACATTTCTGAAGCATGACGTAATGGGGGGGTGTTATCTCTTTTGTCGAAAATCAGCCGTTTTTGCTCTAACATTAAATGCCTCCAAATGGTATTTAATTAACTTCCCGGGGTGAAGAAACCCTTTTTGAGAACTCAGAGTGAGTAAATTGGCCATTTTCATGCACTTTTAACCATTCCATAAATCTTGTGTTTTGGGCCCCTGGAAGCATGAAAATCACTTTAAACATGCTAATTTTAGCTCTAACACTGATGATCCACC
The DNA here is from genome assembly GCF_964263255.1 of Lissotriton vulgaris. Taxonomy (NCBI): domain Eukaryota; kingdom Metazoa; phylum Chordata; class Amphibia; order Caudata; family Salamandridae; genus Lissotriton; species Lissotriton vulgaris. Next base: position 130,103 of record NW_028253923.1, on the reverse strand, counting down.
TACAAATGTGAACTGACGTTCAAAAATAAAACATTTGAAAACGGACCATTTTCCACATTTCTGAAGCATGACGTAATGGGGGGGTGTTATCTCTTTTGTCGAAAATCAGCCGTTTTTGCTCTAACATTAAATGCCTCCAAATGGTATTTAATTAACTTCCCGGGGTGAAGAAACCCTTTTTGAGAACTCAGAGTGAGTAAATTGGCAATTTTCATGCACTTTTAACCATTCCATAAATCTTGTGTTTTGGGCCCCTGGAAGCATGAAAATCACTTTAAACATGCTAATTTTAGCTCTAACACTGATGATCTACCTACAAATGTGAACTGACGTTCAAAAATAAAACATTTGAAAACGGACCATTTTCCACATTTCTGAAGCATGACGTAATGGGGGGGTGTTATCTCTTTTGTCGAAAATCAGCCGTTTTTGCTCGAACATTAAATGCCTCCAAATGGTATTTAATTAACTTCCCGAGCCCCTGGAAGCATGAAAATCACTTTAAACATGCTAATTTTAGCTCTAACACTGATGATCCACCTACAAATGTGAACTGACGTTCAAAAATGAAACATTTGAAAACGGACCATTTTCCACATTTCTGAAGCATGACGTAATGGGGGGGTGTTATCTCTTTTGTGGAAAATCAGCCTTTTTTGCTCGAACATTAAATGCCTCCAAATGGTATTTATTTCACTTCCCGAGCCCCTGGAAGCATGAAAATCACTTTAAACATGCTAATTTTAGCTCTAACACTGATGATCCACCTACAAATGTGAACTGACGTTCAAAAATAAAACATTTGAAAACTGACCATTTTCCACATTTCTGAAGCATGACGTAATGGGGGTGTTATCTCTTATGTCGAAAATCAGCCGTTTTTGCTCGAACATTAAATGCCTCCAAATGGTATTTAATTAACTTCCCGGGGTGAAGAAACCCTTTTTGAGAACTCAGAGTGAGTAAATTGGCCATTTTCATGCACTTTTAACCATTCCATAAATCATGTGTTTTGGGCCCCTGGAAGCATGAAAATCACTTTAAACATGCTAATTTTAGCTCTAACACTGATGATCCACCTACAAATGTGAACTGACGTTCAAAAATAAAACATTTGAAAACGGACCATTTTCCACATTTCTGAAGCATGACGTAATGGGGGGGTGTTATCTCTTTTGTCGAAAATCAGCCGTTTTTGCTCGAACATTAAATGCCTCCAAATGGTATTTAATTAACTTCCTGGGGTGAAGAAACCCTTTTTGAGAACTCAGAGTGAGTAAATTGGCCATTTTCATGCACTTTTAACCATTCCATAAATTCTGTGTTTTGGGCCCCTGGAAGCATGAAAATCACTTTAAACATGCTAATTTTAGCTCTAACACTGATGATCCACCTACAAATGTGAACTGACGTTCAAAAATAAAACATTTGAAAACGGACCATTTTCCACATTTCTGAAGCATGACGTAATGGGGGGGTGTTATCTCTTTTGTCGAAAATCAGCCGTTTTTGCTCGAACATTAAATGCCTCCAAATGGTATTTAATTAACTTCCCGGGGTGAAGAAACCCTTTTTGAGAACTCAGAGTGAGTAAATTGGCCATTTTCATGCACTTTTAACCATTCCATAAATCTTGTGTTTTGGGCCCCTGGAAGCATGAAAATCACTTTAAACATGCTAATTTTAGCTCTAACACTGATGATCCACCTACAAATGTGAACTGACGTTCAAAAATAAAACATTTGAAAACGGACCATTTTCCACATTTCTGAAGCATGACGTAATGGGGGGGTGTTATCTCTTTTGTCGAAAATGAGCCGTTTTTGCTCGAACATTAAATGCCTCCAAATGGTATTTAATTAACTTCCCGAGCCCCTGGAAGCATGAAAATCACTTTAAACATGCTAATTTTAGCTCTAACACTGAAGATCCACCTACAAATGTGAACTGACGTTCAAAAATAAAACATTTGAAAACGGACCATTTTCCACATTTCTGAAGCATGACGTAATGGGGGGGTGTTATCTCTTTTGTCGAAAATCAGCCGTTTTTGCTCGAACATTAAATGCCTCCAAATGGTATTTAATTAACTTCCCGGGGTGAAGAAACCCTTTTTGAGAACTCAGAGTGAGTAAATTGGCCATTTTCATGCACTTTTAACCATTCCATAAATCTTGTGTTTTGGGCCCCTGGAAGCATGAAAATCACTTTAAACATGCTAATTTTAGCTCTAACACTGATGATCCACCTACAAATGTGAACTGACGTTCAAAAATAAAACATTTGAAAACGGACCATTTTCCACATTTCTGAAGCATGACGTAATGGGGGGGTGTTATCTCTTTTGTCGAAAATCAGCCGTTTTTGCTCGAACATTAAATGCCTCCAAATGGTATTTAATTAACTTCCCGGGGTGAAGAAACCCTTTTTGAGAACTCAGAGTGAGTAAATTGGCCATTTTCATGCACTTTTAACCATTCCATAAATCTTGTGTTTTGGGCCACTGGAAGCATGAAAATCACTTTAAACATGCTAATTTTAGCTCTAACACTGATGATCCACCTACAAATGTGAACTGACGTTCAAAAATAAAACATTTGAAAACGGACCATTTTCCACATTTCTGAAGCATGACGTAATGGGGGGGTGTTATCTCTTTTGTCGAAAATCAGCCGTTTTTGCTCTAACATTAAATGCCTCCAAATGGTATTTAATTAACTTCCCGGGGTGAAGAAACCCTTTTTGAGAACTCAGAGTGAGTAAATTGGCCATTTTCATGCACTTTTAACCATTCCATAAATCTTGTGTTTTGGGCCCCTGGAAGCATGAAAATCACTTTAAACATGCTAATTTTAGCTCTAACACTGATGATCCACCTACAAATGTGAACTGACGTTCAAAAATAAAACATTTGAAAACGGACCATTTTCCACATTTCTGAAGCATGACGTAATGGGGGGGTGTTATCTCTTTTGTCGAAAATCAGCCGTTTTTGCTCTAACATTAAATGCCTCCAAATGGTATTTAATTAACTTCCCGGGGTGAAGAAACCCTTTTTGAGAACTCAGAGTGAGTAAATTGGCCATTTTCATGCACTTTTAACCATTCCATAAATCTTGTGTTTTGGGCCCCTGGAAGCATGAAAATCACTTTAAACATGCTAATTTTAGCTCTAACACTGATGATCCACCTACAAATGTGAACTGACGTTCAAAAATAAAACATTTGAAAACGGACCATTTTCCACATTTCTGAAGCATGACGTAATGGGGGGGGTGTTATCTCTTTTGTCGAAAATCAGCCGTTTTTGCTCGAACATTAAATGCCTCCAAATGGTATTTAATTAACTTCCCGAGCCCCTGGAAGCATGAAAATCACTTTAAACATGCTAATTTTAGCTCTAACACTGATGATCCACCTACAAATGTGAACTGACGTTCAAAAATAAAACATTTGAAAACGGACCATTTTCCACATTTCTGAAGCATGACGTAATGGGGGGGTGTTATCTCTTTTGTGGAAAATCAGCCGTTTTTGCTCGAACATTAAATGCCTCCAAATGGTATTTTTTTAACTTCCCGAGCCCCTGGAAGCATGAAAATCACTTTAAACATGCTAATTTTAGCTCTAACACTGATGATCCACCTACAAATGTGAACTGACGTTCAAAAATAAAACATTTGAAAACGGACCATTTTCCACATTTCTGAAGCATGACGTAATGGGGGGGGTGTTATCTCTTTTGTGGAAAATCAGCCTTTTTTGCTCGAACATTAAATGCCTCCAAATGGTATTTATTTCACTTCCCGAGCCCCTGGAAGCATGAAAATCACTTTAAACATGCTAATTTTAGCTCTAACACTGATGATCCACCTACAAATGTGAACTGACGTTCAAAAATAAAACATTTGAAAACGGACCATTTTCCACATTTCTGAAGCATGACGTAATGGGGGGGTGTTATCTCTTTTGTGGAAAATCAGCCTTTTTTGCTCGAACATTAAATGCCTCCAAATGGTATTTATTTCACTTCCCGAGCCCCTGGAAGCATGAAAATCACTTTAAACATGCTAATTTTAGCTCTAACACTGATGATCCACCTACAAATGTGAACTGACGTTCCAAAATAAAACATTTGAAAACGGACCATTTTCCACATTTCTGAAGCATGACGTAATGGGGGGGTGTTATCTCTTTTGTCGAAAATCAGCCGTTTTTGCTCTAACATTAAATGCCTCCAAATGGTATTTAATTAACTTCCCGGGGTGAAGAAACCCTTTTTGAGAACTCAGAGTGAGTAAATTGGCCATTTTCATGCACTTTTAACCATTCCATAAATCTTGTGTTTTGGGCCCCTGGAAGCATGAAAATCACTTTAAACATGCTAATTTTAGCTCTAACACTGATGATCCACCTACAAATGTGAACTGACGTTCAAAAATAAAACATTTGAAAACGGACCATTTTCCACATTTCTGAAGCATGACGTAATGGGGGGGTGTTATCTCTTTTGTCGAAAATCAGCAGTTTTTGCTCGAACATTAAATGCCTCCAAATGGTATTTAATTAACTTCCCGAGCCCCTGGAAGCATGAAAATCACTTTAAACATGCTAATTTTAGCTCTAACACTGATGATCCACCTACAAATGTGAACTGACGTTCAAAAATAAAACATTTGAAAACGGACCATTTTCCACATTTCTGAAGCATGACGTAATGGGGGGGTGTTATCTCTTTTGTCGAAAATCAGCCGTTTTTGCTCGAACATTAAATGCCTCCAAATGGTATTTATTTCACTTCCCGAGCCCCTGGAAGCATGAAAATCACTTTAAACATGCTAATTTTAGCTCTAACACTGATGATCCACCTACAAATGTGAACTGACGTTCAAAAATAAAACATTTGAAAACGGACCATTTTCCACATTTCTGAAGCATGACGTAATGGGGGGGGTGTTATCTCTTTTGTCGAAAATCAGCCGTTTTTGCTCTAACATTAAATGCCTCCAAATGGTATTTAATTAACTTCCCGGGGTGAAGAAACCCTTTTTGAGAACTCAGAGTGAATAAATTGGCCATTTTCATGCACTTTTAACCATTCCATAAATCTTGTGTTTTGGGCCCCTGGAAGCATGAAAATCACTTTAAACATGCTAATTTTAGCTCTAACACTGATGATCCACCTACAAATGTGAACTGACGTTCAAAAATAAAACATTTGAAAACGGACCATTTTCCACATTTCTGAAGCATGACGTAATGGGGGGGTGTTATCTCTTTTGTCGAAAATCAACCGTTTTTGCTCTAACATTAAATGCCTCCAAATGGTATTTAATTAACTTCCCGGGGTGAAGAAACCCTTTTTGAGAACTCAGAGTGAGTAAATTGGCCATTTTCATGCACTTTTAACCATTCCATAAATCTTGTGTTTTGGGCCCCTGGAAGCATGAAAATCACTTTAAACATGCTAATTTTAGCTCTAACACTGATGATCCACCTACAAATGTGAACTGACGTTCAAAAATAAAACATTTGAAAACGGACCATTTTCCACATTTCTGAAGCATGACGTAATGGGGGGGTGTTATCTCTTTTGTCGAAAATCAGCCGTTTTTGCTCGAACATTAAATGCCTCCAAATGGTATTTAATTAACTTCCCGGGGTGAAGAAACCCTTTTTGAGAACTCAGAGTGAGTAAATTGGCCATTTTCATGCACTTTTAACCATTTCATAAATCTTGTGTTTTGGGCCCCAAGAAGCATGAAAATCACTTTAAACATGCTAATTTTAGCTCTAACACTGATGATCCACCTACAAATGTGAACTGACGTTCAAAAATAAAACATTTGAAAACGGACCATTTTCCACATTTCTGAAGCATGACGTAATGGGGGGGTGTTATCTCTTTTGTCGAAAATCAGCCGTTTTTGCTCTAACATTAAATGCCTCCAAATGGTATTTAATTAACTTCCCGAGCCCCTGGAAGCATGAAAATCACTTTAAACATGCTAATTTTAGCTCTAACACTGATGATCCACCTACAAATGTGAACTGACGTTCAAAAATAAAACATTTGAAAACGGACCATTTTCCACATTTCTGAAGCATGACGTAATGGGGGGGTGTTATCTCTTTTGTCGAAAATCAGCTGTTTTTGCTCGAACATTAAATGCCTCCAAATGGTATTTAATTAACTTCCCGGGGTGAAGAAACCCTTTTTGAGAACTCAGAGTGAGTAAATTGGCCATTTTCATGCACTTTTAACCATTCCATAAATCTTGTGTTTTGGGCCCCTGGAAGCATGAAAATCACTTTAAACATGCTAATTTTAGCTCTAACACTGATGATCCACCTACAAATGTGAACTGACGTTCAAAAATAAAACATTTGAAAACGGATCATTTTCCACATTTCTGAAGCATGACGTAATGGGGGGGTGTTATCTCTTTTGTCGAAAATCAGCCGTTTTTGCTCGAACATTAAATGCCTCCAAATGGTATTTAATTAACTTCCCGAGCCCCTGGAAGCATGAAAATCACTTTAAACATGCTAATTTTAGCTCTAACACTGATGATCCACCTACAAATGTGAACTGACGTTCAAAAATAAAACATTTGAAAACGGACCATTTTCCACATTTCTGAAGCATGACGTAATGGGGGGTGTTATCTCTTTTGTCGAAAATCAGCCGTTTTTGCTCGAACATTAAATGCCTCCAAATGGTATTTAATTAACTTCCCGGGGTGAAGAAACCCTTTTTGAGAACTCAGAGTGAGTAAATTGGCCATTTTCATGCACTTTTAACCATTCCATAAATCTTGTGTTTTGGGCCCCTGGAAGCATGAAAATCACTTTAAACATGCTAATTTTAGCTCTAACACTGATGATCCACCTACAAATGTGAACTGACGTTCAAAAATAAAACATTTGAAAACGGACCATTTTCCACATTTCTGAAGCATGACGTAATGGGGGGGTGTTATCTCTTTTGTCGAAAAGCAGCCGTTTTTGCTCGAACATTAAATGCCTCCAAATGGTATTTAATTAACTTCCCGGGGTGAAGAAACCCTTTTTGAGAACTCAGAGTGAGTAAATTGGCCATTTTCATGCACTTTTAACCATTCCATAAATCTTGTGTTTTGGGCCCCTGGAAGCATGAAAATCACTTTAAACATGCTAATTTTAGCTCTAACACTGATGATCCACCTACAAATGTGAACTGACGTTCAAAAATAAAACATTTGAAAACGGACCATTTTCCACATTTCTGAAGCATGACGTAATGGGGGGTGTTATCTCTTTTGTCGAAAATCAGCCGTTTTTGCTCGAACATTAAATGCCTCCAAATGGTATTTAATTAACTTCCCGAGCCCCTGGAAGCATGAAAATCACTTTAAACATGCTAATTTTAGCTCTAACACTGATGATCCACCTACAAATGTGAACTGACGTTCAAAAATAAAACATTTGAAAACGGACCATTTTCCACATTTCTGAAGCATGACGTAATGGGGGGGTGTTATCTCTTTTGTCGAAAATCTGCCGTTTTTGCTCGAACATTAAATGCCTCCAAATGGTATTTAATTAACTTCACGGGGTGAAGAAACCCTTTTTGAGAACTCAGAGTGAGTAAATTGGCCATTTTCATGCACTTTTAACCATTCCATAAATCTTGTGTTTTGGGCCCCTGGAAGCATGAAAATCACTTTAAACATGCTAATTTTAGCTCTAACACTGATGATCCACCTACAAATGTGAACTGACGTTCAAAAATAAAACATTTGAAAACGGACCATTTTCCACATTTCTGAAGCATGACGTAATGGGGGGGTGTTATCTCTTTTGTCGAAAATCAGCCGTTTTTGCTCGAACATTAAATGCCTCCAAATGGTATTTAATTAACTTCCCGAGCCCCTGGAAGCATGAAAATCACTTTAAACATGCTAATTTTAGCTCTAACACTGATGATCCACCTACAAATGTGAACTGACGTTCAAAAATGAAACATTTGAAAACGGACCATTTTCCACATTTCTGAAGCATGACGTAATGGGGGGGTGTTATCTCTTTTGTCGAAAATCAGCAGTTTTTGCTCGAACATTAAATGCCTCCAAATGGTATTTAATTAACTTCCCGAGCCCCTGGAAGCATGAAAATCACTTTAAACATGCTAATTTTAGCTCTAACACTGATGATCCACCTACAAATGTGAACTGACGTTCAAAAATAAAACATTTGAAAACGGACCATTTTCCACATTTCTGAAGCATGACGTAATGGGGGGGTGTTATCTCTTTTGTCGAAAATCAGCCGTTTTTGCTCGAACATTAAATGCCTCCAAATGGTATTTATTTCACTTCCCGAGCCCCTGGAAGCATGAAAATCACTTTAAACATGCTAATTTTAGCTCTAACACTGATGATCCACCTACAAATGTGAACTGACGTTCAAAAATAAAACATTTGAAAACGGACCATTTTCCACATTTCTGAAGCATGACGTAATGGGGAGGTGTTATCTCTTTTGTCGAAAATCAGCCGTTTTTGCTTGAACATTAAATGCCTCCAAATGGTATTTATTTCACTTCCCGAGCCCCTGGAAGCATGAAAATCACTTTAAACATGCTAATTTTAGCTCTAACACTGATGATCCACCTACAAATGTGAACTGACGTTCAAAAATAAAACATTTGAAAACGGACCATTTTCCACATTTCTGAAGCATGACGTAATGGGGGGGTGTTATCTCTTTTGTCGAAAATCAGCCGTTTTTGCTCTAACATTAAATGCCTCCAAATGGTATTTAATTAACTTCCCGGGGTGAAGAAACCCTTTTTGAGAACTCAGAGTGAATAAATTGGCCATTTTCATGCACTTTTAACCATTCCATAAATCTTGTGTTTTGGGCCCCTGGAAGCATGAAAATCACTTTAAACATGCTAATTTTAGCTCTAACACTGATGATCCACCTACAAATGTGAACTGACGTTCAAAAATAAAACATTTGAAAACGGACCATTTTCCACATTTCTGAAGCATGACGTAATGGGGGGGTGTTATCTCTTTTGTCGAAAATCAACCGTTTTTGCTCTAACATTAAATGCCTCCAAATGGTATTTAATTAACTTCCCGGGGTGAAGAAACCCTTTTTGAGAACTCAGAGTGAGTAAATTGGCCATTTTCATGCACTTTTAACCATTCCATAAATCTTGTGTTTTGGGCCCCTGGAAGCATGAAAATCACTTTAAACATGCTAATTTTAGCTCTAACACTGATGATCCACCTACAAATGTGAACTGACGTTCAAAAATAAAACATTTGAAAACGGACCATTTTCCACATTTCTGAAGCATGACGTAATGGGGGGGTGTTATCTCTTTTGTCGAAAATCAGCCGTTTTTGCTCGAACATTAAATGCCTCCAAATGGTATTTAATTAACTTCCCGGGGTGAAGAAACCCTTTTTGAGAACTCAGAGTGAGTAAATTGGCCATTTTCATGCACTTTTAACCATTTCATAAATCTTGTGTTTTGGGCCCCAAGAAGCATGAAAATCACTTTAAACATGCTAATTTTAGCTCTAACACTGATGATCCACCTACAAATGTGAACTGACGTTCAAAAATAAAACATTTGAAAACGGACCATTTTCCACATTTCTGAAGCATGACGTAATGGGGGGGTGGTATCTCTTTTGTCGAAAATCAGCCGTTTTTGCTCTAACATTAAATGCCTCCAAATGGTATTTAATTAACTTCCCGAGCCCCTGGAAGCATGAAAATCACTTTAAACATGCTAATTTTAGCTCTAACACTGATGATCCACCTACAAATGTGAACTGACGTTCAAAAATAAAACATTTGAAAACGGACCATTTTCCACATTTCTGAAGCATGACGTAATGGGGGGGTGTTATCTCTTTTGTCGAAAATCAGCTGTTTTTGCTCGAACATTAAATGCCTCCAAATGGTATTTAATTAACTTCCCGGGGTGAAGAAACCCTTTTTGAGAACTCAGAGTGAGTAAATTGGCCATTTTCATGCACTTTTAACCATTCCATAAATCTTGTGTTTTGGGCCCCTGGAAGCATGAAAATCACTTTAAACATGCTAATTTTAGCTCTAACACTGATGATCCACCTACAAATGTGAACTGACGTTCAAAAATAAAACATTTGAAAACGGATCATTTTCCACATTTCTGAAGCATGACGTAATGGGGGGGTGTTATCTCTTTTGTCGAAAATCAGCCGTTTTTGCTCGAACATTAAATGCCTCCAAATGGTATTTAATTAACTTCCCGAGCCCCTGGAAGCATGAAAATCACTTTAAACATGCTAATTTTAGCTCTAACACTGATGATCCACCTACAAATGTGAACTGACGTTCAAAAATAAAACATTTGAAAACGGACCATTTTCCACATTTCTGAAGCATGACGTAATGGGGGGTGTTATCTCTTTTGTCGAAAATCAGCCGTTTTTGCTCGAACATTAAATGCCTCCAAATGGTATTTAATTAACTTCCCGGGGTGAAGAAACCCTTTTTGAGAACTCAGAGTGAGTAAATTGGCCATTTTCATGCACTTTTAACCATTCCATAAATCTTGTGTTTTGGGCCCCTGGAAGCATGAAAATCACTTTAAACATGCTAATTTTAGCTCTAACACTGATGATCCACCTACAAATGTGAACTGACGTTCAAAAATAAAACATTTGAAAACGGACCATTTTCCACATTTCTGAAGCATGACGTAATGGGGGGGTGTTATCTCTTTTGTCGAAAATCAGCCGTTTTTGCTCGAACATTAAATGCCTCCAAATGGTATTTAATTAACTTCCCGGGGTGAAGAAACCCTTTTTGAGAACTCAGAGTGAGTAAATTGGCCATTTTCATGCACTTTTAACCATTCCATAAATCTTGTGTTTTGGGCCCCTGGAAGCATGAAAATCACTTTAAACATGCTAATTTTAGCTCTAACACTGATGATCCACCTACAAATGTGAACTGACGTTCAAAAATAAAACATTTGAAAACGGACCATTTTCCACATTTCTGAAGCATGACGTAATGGGGGGTGTTATCTCTTTTGTCGAAAATCAGCCGTTTTTGCTCGAACATTAAATGCCTCCAAATGGTATTTAATTAACTTCCCGAGCCCCTGGAAGCATGAAAATCACTTTAAACATGCTAATTTTAGCTCTAACACTGATGATCCACCTACAAATGTGAACTGACGTTCAAAAATAAAACATTTGAAAACGGACCATTTTCCACATTTCTGAAGCATGACGTAATGGGGGGGTGTTATCTCTTTTGTCGAAAATCTGCCGTTTTTGCTCGAACATTAAATGCCTCCAAATGGTATTTAATTAACTTCACGGGGTGAAGAAACCCTTTTTGAGAACTCAGAGTGAGTAAATTGGCCATTTTCATGCACTTTTAACCATTCCATAAATCTTGTGTTTTGGGCCCCTGGAAGCATGAAAATCACTTTAAACATGCTGATTTTAGCTCTAACACTGATGATCCACCTACAAATGTGAACTGACGTTCAAAAATAAAACATTTGAAAACGGACCATTTTCCACATTTCTGAAGCATGACGTAATGGGGGGGTGTTATCTCTTTTGTCGAAAATCAGCCGTTTTTGCTCGAACATTAAATGCCTCCAAATGGTATTTAATTAACTTCCCGAGCCCCTGGAAGCATGAAAATCACTTTAAACATGCTAATTTTAGCTCTAACACTGATGATCCACCTACAAATGTGAACTGACGTTCAAAAATGAAACATTTGAAAACGGACCATTTTCCACATTTCTGAAGCATGACGTAATGGGGGGGTGTTATCTCTTTTGTGGAAAATCAGCCTTTTTTGCTCGAACATTAAATGCCTCCAAATGGTATTTATTTCACTTCCCGAGCCCCTGGAAGCATGAAAATCACTTTAAACATGCTAATTTTAGCTCTAACACTGATGATCCACCTACAAATGTGAACTGACGTTCAAAAATAAAACATTTGAAAACTGACCATTTTCCACATTTCTGAAGCATGACGTAATGGGGGTGTTATCTCTTATGTCGAAAAATCAGCCGTTTTTGCTCGAACATTAAATGCCTCCAAATGGTATTTAATTAACTTCCCGGGGTGAAGAAACCCTTTTTGAGAACTCAGAGTGAGTAAATTGGCCATTTTCATGCACTTTTAACCATTCCATAAATTCTGTGTTTTGGGCCCCTGGAAGCATGAAAATCACTTTAAACATGCTAATTTTAGCTCTAACACTGATGATCCACCTACAAATGTGAACTGACGTTCAAAAATAAAACATTTGAAAACGGACCATTTTCCACATTTCTGAAGCATGACGTAATGGGGGGGTGTTATCTCTTTTGTCGAAAATCAGCCGTTTTTGCTCGAACATTAAATGCCTCCAAATGGTATTTAATTAACTTCCCGGGGTGAAGAAACCCTTTTTGAGAACTCAGAGTGAGTAAATTGGCCATTTTCATGCACTTTTAACCATTCCATAAATCTTGTGTTTTGGGCCCCTGGAAGCATGAAAATCACTTTAAACATGCTAATTTTAGCTCTAACACTGATGATCCACCTACAAATGTGAACTGACATTCAAAAATAAAACATTTGAAAACGGACCATTTTCCACATTTCTGAAGCATGACGTAATGGGGGGGTGTTATCTCTTTTGTCGAAAATCAGCCGTTTTTGCTCGAACATTAAATGCCTCCAAATGGTATTTAATTAACTTCCCAAACCCCTGGAAGCATGAAAATCACTTTAAACATGCTAATTTTAGCTCTAACACTGATGATCCACCTACAAATGTGAACTGACGTTCAAAAATAAAACATTTGAAAACGGACCATTTTCCACATTTCTGAAGCATGACGTAATGGGGGGGTGTTATCTCTTTTGTCGAAAATCAGCCGTTTTTGCTCGAACATTAAATGCCTCCAAATGGTATTTAATTAACTTCCCAAACCCCTGGAAGCATGAAAATCACTTTAAACATGCTAATTTTAGCTCTAACACTGATGATCCACCTACAAATGTGAACTGACGTTCAAAAATAAAACATTTGAAAACGGACCATTTTCCACATTTCTGAAGCATGACGTAATGGGGGGGTGTTATCTCTTTTGTCGAAAATCAGCCGTTTTTGCTCGAATATTAAATGCCTCCAAATGGTATTTAATTAACTTCCCAGGGTGAAGAAACCCTTTTTGAGAACTCAGAGTGAGTAAATTGGCCATTTTCATGCACTTTTAACCATTCCATAAATCTTGTGTTTTGGGCCCCTGGAAGCATGAAAATCACTTTAAACATGCTAATTTTAGCTCTAACACTGATGATCCACCTACAAATGTGAACTGACGTTCAAAAATAAAACATTTGAAAACGGACCATTTTCCACATTTCTGAAGCATGACGTAATGGGGGGGGTGTTATCTCTTTTGTCGAAAATCAGCCGTTTTTGCTCGAACATTAAATAGCTCCAAATGGTATTTAATTAACTTCCCGGGGTGAAGAAACCCTTTTTGAGAACTCAGAGTGAGTAAATTGGCCATTTTCATGCACTTTTAACCATTCCATAAATCTTGTGTTTTGGGCCCCTGGAAGCATGAAAATCACTTTAAACATGCTAATTTTAGCTCTAACACTGATGATCCACCTACAAATGTGAACTGACGTTCAAAAATAAAACATTTGAAAACGGACCATTTTCCACATTTCTGAAGCATGACGTAATGGGGGGGTGTTATCTCTTTTGTCGAAAATGAGCCGTTTTTGCTCGAACATTAAATGCCTCCAAATGGTATTTAATTAACTTCCCGAGCCCCTGGAAGCATGAAAATCACTTTAAACATGCTAATTTTAGCTCTAACACTGAAGATCCACCTACAAATGTGAACTGACGTTCAAAAATAAAACATTTGAAAACGGACCATTTTCCACATTTCTGAAGCATGACATAATGGTGGGGTGTTATCTCTTTTGTCGAAAATCAGCCGTTTTTGCTCGAACATTAAATGCCTCCAAATGGTATTTAATTAACTTCCCGGGGTGAAGAAACCCTTTTTGAGAACTCAGAGTGAGTAAATTGGCCATTTTCATGCACTTTTAACCATTCCATAAATCTTGTGTTTTGGGCCCCTGGAAGCATGAAAATCACTTTAAACATGCTAATTTTAGCTCTAACACTGATGATCCACCTACAAATGTGAACTGACGTTCAAAAATAAAACATTTGAAAACGGACCATTTTCCACATTTCTGAAGCATGACATAATGGGGGGGTGTTATCTCTTTTGTCGAAAATCAGCCGTTTTTGCTCTAACATTAAATGCCTCCAAATGGTATTTAATTAACTTCCCGGGGTGAAGAAACCCTTTTTGAGAACTCAGAGTGAGTAAATTGGCCATTTTCATGCACTTTTAACCATTCCATAAATCTTGTGTTTTGGGCCCCTGGAAGCATGAAAATCACTTTAAACATGCTAATTTTAGCTCTAACACTGATGATCCACCTACAAATGTGAACTGACGTTCAAAAATAAAACATTTGAAAACGGACCATTTTCCACATTTCTGAAGCATGACGTAATGGGGGGGTGTTATCTCTTTTGTCGAAAATCAGCCGTTTTTGCTCTAACATTAAATGCCTCCAAATGGTATTTAATTAACTTCCCGGGGTGAAGAAACCCTTTTTGAGAACTCAGAGTGAGTAAATTGGCCATTTTCATGCACTTTTAACCATTCCATAAATCTTGTGTTTTGGGCCCCTGGAAGCATGAAAATCACTTTAAACATGCTAATTTTAGCTCTAACACTGATGATCTACCTACAAATGTGAACTGACGTTCAAAAATAAAACATTTGAAAACGGACCATTTTCCACATTTCTGAAGCATGACGTAATGGGGGGGTGTTATCTCTTTTGTCGAAAATCAGCCGTTTTTGCTCGAACATTAAATGCCTCCAAATGGTATTTAATTAACTTCCCGAGCCCCTGGAAGCATGAAAATCACTTTAAACATGCTAATTTTAGCTCTAACACTGATGATCCACCTACAAATGTGAACTGACGTTAAAAAATGAAACATTTGAAAACGGACCATTTTCCACATTTCTGAAGCATGACGTAATGGGGGGGTGTTATCTCTTTTGTCGAAAATGAGCCGTTTTTGCTCGAACATTAAATGCCTCCAAATGGTATTTAATTAACTTCCCGAGCCCCTGGAAGCATGAAAATCACTTTAAACATGCTAATTTTAGCTCTAACACTGAAGATCCACCTACAAATGTGAACTGACGTTCAAAAATAAAACATTTGAAAACGGACCATTTTCCACATTTCTGAAGCATGACGTAATGGGGGGGTGTTATCTCTTTTGTCGAAAATCAGCCGTTTTTGCTCGAACATTAAATGCCTCCAAATGGTATTTAATTAACTTCCCGGGGTGAAGAAACCCTTTTTGAGAACTCAGAGTGAGTAAATTGGCCATTTTCATGCACTTTTAACCATTCCATAAATCTTGTGTTTTGGGCCCCTGGAAGCATGAAAATCACTTTAAACATGCTAATTTTAGCTCTAACACTGATGATCCACCTACAAATGTGAACTGACGTTCAAAAATAAAACATTTGAAAACGGACCATTTTCCACATTTCTGAAGCATGACGTAATGGGGGGGTGTTATCTCTTTTGTCGAAAATCAGCCGTTTTTGCTCGAACATTAAATGCCTCCAAATGGTATTTAATTAACTTCCCGGGGTGAAGAAACCCTTTTTGAGAACTCAGAGTGAGTGAATTGGCCATTTTCATGCACTTTTAACCATTCCATAAATCTTGTGTTTTGGGCCACTGGAAGCATGAAAATCACTTTAAACATGCTAATTTTAGCTCTAACACTGATGATCCACCTACAAATGTGAACTGACGTTCAAAAATAAAACATTTGAAAACGGACCATTTTCCACATTTCTGAAGCATGACGTAATGGGGGGGTGTTATCTCTTTTGTCGAAAATCAGCCGTTTTTGCTCTAACATTAAATGCCTCCAAATGGTATTTAATTAACTTCCCGGGGTGAAGAAACCCTTTTTGAGAACTCAGAGTGAGTAAATTGGCCATTTTCATGCACTTTTAACCATTCCATAAATCTTGTGTTTTGGGCCCCTGGAAGCATGAAAATCACTTTAAACATGCTAATTTTAGCTCTAACACTGATGATCCACCTACAAATGTGAACTGACGTTCAAAAATAAAACATTTGAAAACGGACCATTTTCCACATTTCTGAAGCATGACGTAATGGGGGGGTGTTATCTCTTTTGTCGAAAATCAGCAGTTTTTGCTCTAACATTAAATGCCTCCAAATGGTATTTAATTAACTTCCCGGGGTGAAGAAACCCTTTTTGAGAACTCAGAGTGAGTAAATTGGCCATTTTCATGCACTTTTAACCATTCCATAAATCTTGTGTTTTGGGCCCCTGGAAGCATGAAAATCACTTTAAACATGCTAATTTTAGCTCTAACACTGATGATCTACCTACAAATGTGAACTGACGTTCAAAAATAAAACATTTGAAAACGGACCATTTTCCACATTTCTGAAGCATGACGTAATGGGGGGGTGTTATCTCTTTTGTCGAAAATCAGCCGTTTTTGCTCGAACATTAAATGCCTCCAAATGGTATTTAATTAACTTCCCGAGCCCCTGGAAGCATGAAAATCACTTTAAACATGATAATTTTAGCTCTAACACTGATGAACCACCTACAAATGTGAACTGACGTTCAAAAATGAAACATTTGAAAACGGACCATTTTCCACATTTCTGAAGCATGACGTAATGGGGGGGTGTTATCTCTTTTGTGGAAAATCAGCCTTTTTTGCTCGAACATTAAATGCCTCCAAATGGTATTTATTTCACTTCCCGAGCCCCTGGAAGCATGAAAATCACTTTAAACATGCTAATTTTAGCTCTAACACTGATGATCCACCTACAAATGTGAACTGACGTTCAAAAATAAAACATTTGAAAACTGACCATTTTCCACATTTCTGAAGCATGACGTAATGGGGGTGTTATCTCTTATGTCGAAAATCAGCCGTTTTTGCTCGAACATTAAATGCCTCCAAATGGTATTTAATTAACTTCCCGGGGTGAAGAAACCCTTTTTGAGAACTCAGAGTGAGTAAATTGGCCATTTTCATGCACTTTTAACCATTCCATAAATCATGTGTTTTGGGCCCCTGGAAGCATGAAAATCACTTTAAACATGCTAATTTTAGCTCTAACACTGATGATCCACCTACAAATGTGAACTGACGTTCAAAAATAAAACATTTGAAAACGGACCATTTTCCACATTTCTGAAGCATGACGTAATGGGGGGGTGTTATCTCTTTTGTCGAAAATCAGCCGTTTTTGCTCGAACATTAAATGCCTCCAAATGGTATTTAATTAACTTCCTGGGGTGAAGAAACCCTTTTTGAGAACTCAGAGTGAGTAAATTGGCCATTTTCATGCACTTTTAACCATTCCATAAATTCTGTGTTTTGGGCCCCTGGAAGCATGAAAATCACTTTAAACATGCTAATTTTAGCTCTAACACTGATGATCCACCTACAAATGTGAACTGACGTTCAAAAATAAAACATTTGAAAACGGACCATTTTCCACATTTCTGAAGCATGACGTAATGGGGGGGTGTTATCTCTTTTGTCGAAAATCAGCCGTTTTTGCTCGAACATTAAATGCCTCCAAATGGTATTTAATTAACTTCCCGGGGTGAAGAAACCCTTTTTGAGAACTCAGAGTGAGTAAATTGGCCATTTTCATGCACGTTTAACCATTCCATAAATCTTGTGTTTTGGGCCCCTGGAAGCATGAAAATCACTTTAAACATGCTAATTTTAGCTCTAACACTGATGATCCACCTACAAATGTGAACTGACGTTCAAAAATAAAACATTTGAAAACGGACCATTTTCCACATTTCTGAAGCATGACGTAATGGGGGGGTGTTATCTCTTTTGTCGAAAATGAGCCGTTTTTGCTCGAACATTAAATGCCTCCAAATGGTATTTAATTAACTTCCCGAGCCCCTGGAAGCATGAAAATCACTTTAAACATGCTAATTTTAGCTCTAACACTGAAGATCCACCTACAAATGTGAACTGACGTTCAAAAATAAAACATTTGAAAACGGACCATTTTCCACATTTCTGAAGCATGACGTAATGGGGGGGGTGTTATCTCTTTTGTCGAAAATCAGCCGTTTTTGCTCGAACATTAAATGCCTCCAAATGGTATTTAATTAACTTCCCGGGGTGAAGAAACCCTTTTTGAGAACTCAGAGTGAGTAAATTGGCCATTTTCATGCACTTTTAACCATTCCATAAATCTTGTGTTTTGGGCCCCTGGAAGCATGAAAATCACTTTAAACATGCTAATTTTAGCTCTAACACTGATGATCCACCTACAAATGTGAACTGACGTTCAAAAATAAAACATTTGAAAACGGACCATTTTCCACATTTCTGAAGCATGACGTAATGGGGGGGTGTTATCTCTTTTGTCGAAAATCAGCCGTTTTTGCTCGAACATTAAATGCCTCCAAATGGTATTTAATTAACTTCCCGGGGTGAAGAAACCCTTTTTGAGAACTCAGAGTGAGTAAATTGGCCATTTTCATGCACTTTTAACCATTCCATAAATCTTGTGTTTTGGGCCACTGGAAGCATGAAAATCACTTTAAACATGCTAATTTTAGCTCTAACACTGATGATCCACCTACAAATGTGAACTGACGTTCAAAAATAAAACATTTGAAAACGGACCATTTTCCACATTTCTGAAGCATGACGTAATGGGGGGGTGTTATCTCTTTTGTCGAAAATCAGCCGTTTTTGCTCTAACATTAAATGCCTCCAAATGGTATTTAATTAACTTCCCGGGGTGAAGAAACCCTTTTTGAGAACTCAGAGTGAGTAAATTGGCCATTTTCATGCACTTTTAACCATTCCATAAATCTTGTGTTTTGGGCCCCTGGAAGCATGAAAATCACTTTAAACATGCTAATTTTAGCTCTAACACTGATGATCCACCTACAAATGTGAACTGACGTTCAAAAATAAAACATTTGAAAACGGACCATTTTCCACATTTCTGAAGCATGACGTAATGGGGGGGTGTTATCTCTTTTGTCGAAAATCAGCCGTTTTTGCTCTAACATTAAATGCCTCCAAATGGTATTTAATTAACTTCCCGGGGTGAAGAAACCCTTTTTGAGAACTCAGAGTGAGTAAATTGGCCATTTTCATGCACTTTTAACCATTCCATAAATCTTGTGTTTTGGGCCCTTGGAAGCATGAAAATCACTTTAAACATGCTAATTTTAGCTCTAACACTGATGATCTACCTACAAATGTGAACTGACGTTCAAAAATAAAACATTTGAAAACGGACCATTTTCCACATTTCTGAAGCATGACGTAATGGGGGGGTGTTATCTCTTTTGTCGAAAATCAGCCGTTTTTGCTCGAACATTAAATGCCTCCAAATGGTATTTAATTAACTTCCCGAGCCCCTGGAAGCATGAAAATCACTTTAAACATGCTAATTTTAGCTCTAACACTGATGATCCACCTACAAATGTGTACTGACGTTCAAAAATAAAACATTTGAAAACGGACCATTTTCCACATTTCTGAAGCATGACGTAATTGGGGGGTGTTATCTCTTTTGTCGAAAATCATCCGTTTTTGCTCGAACATTAAATGCCTCCAAATGGTATTTAATTAACTTCCCGGGGTGAAGAAACCCTTTTTGAGAACTCAGATTGAGTAAATTGGCCATTTTCATGCACTTTTAACCATTTCATAAATCTTGTGTTTTGGGCCCCTGGAAGCATGAAAATCACTTTAAACATGCTAATTTTAGCTCTAACACTGATGATCCACCTACAAATGTGAACTGACGTTCAAAAATAAAACATTTGAAAACGGACCATTTTCCACATTTCTGAAGCATGACGTAATGGGGGGGTGTTATCTCTTTTGTCGAAAATCAGCCGTTTTTGCTCGAACATTAAATGCCTCCAAATGGTATTTAATTAACTTCCCGAGCCCCTGGAAGCATGAAAATCACTTTAAACATGCTAATTTTAGCTCTAACACTGATGATCCACCTACAAATGTGAACTGACGTTCAAAAATGAAACATTTGAAAACGGACCATTTTCCACATTTCTGAAGCATGACGTAATGGGGGGGTGTTATCTCTTTTGTGGAAAATCAGCCTTTTTTGCTCGAACATTAAATGCCTCCAAATGGTATTTATTTCACTTCCCGAGCCCCTGGAAGCATGAAAATCACTTTAAACATGCTAATTTTAGCTCTAACACTGATGATCCACCTACAAATGTGAACTGACGTTCAAAAATAAAACATTTGAAAACGGACCATTTTCCACATTTCTGAAGCATGACGTAATGGGGGGTGTTATCTCTTTTGTCGAAAATCAGCCGTTTTTGCTTGAACATTAAATGCCTCCAAATGGTATTTATTTAACTTCCCGGGGTGAAGAAACCCTTTTTGAGAACTCAGAGTGAGTAAATTGGCCATTTTCATGCACTTTTAACCATTCCATAAATCTTGTGTTTTGGGCCCCTGGAAGCATGAAAATCACTTTAAACATGCTAATTTTAGCTCTAACACTGATGATCCACCTACAAATGTGAACTGACGTTCAAAAATAAAACATTTGAAAACGGACCATTTTCCACATTTCTGAAGCATGACGTAATGGGGGGGTGTTATCTCTTTTGTCGAAAATCAGCCGTTTTTGCTCTAACATTAAATGCCTCCAAATGGTATTTAATTAACTTCCCGGGGTGAAGAAACCCTTTTTGAGAACTCAGAGTGAGTAAATTGGCCATTTTCATGCACTTTTAACCATTCCATAAATCTTGTGTTTTGGGCCCCTGGAAGCATGAACATCACTTTAAACATGCTAATTTTAGCTCTAACACTGATGATCCACCTACAAATGTGAACTGACGTTCAAAAATAAAACATTTGAAAACGGACCATTTTCCACATTTCTGAAGCATGACGTAATGGGGGGGTGTTATCTCTTTTGTCGAAAATCAGCCATTTTTGCTCGAACATTAAATGCCTCCAAATGGTATTTAATTAACTTCCCGGGGTGAATAAACCCTTTTTGAGAACTCAGAGTGAGTAAATTGGCCATTTTCATGCACTTTTAACCATTCCATAAATCTTGTGTTTTGGGCCCCTGGAAGCATGAAAATCACTTTAAACATGCTAATTTTAGCTCTAACACTGATGATCCACCTACAAATGTGAACTGACGTTCAAAAATAAAACATTTGAAAACGGACCATTTTCCACATTTCTGAAGCATGACGTAATGGGGGGGTGTTATCTCTTTTGTCGAAAATCAGCCGTTTTTGCTCGAACATTAAATGCCTCCAAATGGTATTTAATTAACTTCCCGGGGTGAAGAAACCCTTTTTGAGAACTCAGAGTGAGTAAATTGGCCATTTTAATGCACTTTTAACCATTCCATAAATCTTGTGTTTGGGCCCCTGGAAGCATGAAAATCACTTTAAACATGCTAATTTTAGCTCTAACACTGATGATCCACCTACAAATGTGAACTGACGTTCAAAAATAAAACATTCGAAAACGGACCATTTTCCACATTTCTGAAGCATGACGTAATGGGGGGGTGTTATCTCTTTTGTCGAAAATCAGCCGTTTTTGCTCGAACATTAAATGCCTCCAAATGGTATTTAATTAACTTCCCGGGGTGAAGAAACCCTTTTTGAGAACTCAGAGTGAGTAAATTGGCCATTTTCATGCACTTTTAACCATTCCATAAATCTTGTGTTTTGGGCCCCTGGAAGCATGAAAATCACTTTAAACATGCTAATTTTAGCTCTAACACTGATGATCCACCTACAAATGTGAACTGACGTTCAAAAATAAAACATTTGAAAACGGACCATTTTCCACATTTCTGAAGCATGACGTAATGGGGGGGTGTTATCTCTTTTGTCGAAAATCAGCCGTTTTTGCTCGAACATTAAATGCCTCCAAATGGTATTTAATTAACTTCCCAAACCCCTGGAAGCATGAAAATCACTTTAAACATGCTAATTTTAGCTCTAACACTGATGATCCACCTACAAATGTGAACTGACGTTCAAAAATAAAACATTTGAAAACGGACCATTTTCCACATTTCTGAAGCATGACGTAATGGGGGGGTGTTATCTCTTTTGTCGAAAATCAGCCGTTTTTGCTCGAACATTAAATGCCTCCAAATGGTATTTAATTAACTTCCCAGGGTGAAGAAACCCTTTTTGAGAACTCAGAGTGAGTAAATTGGCCATTTTCATGCACTTTTAACCATTCCATAAATCTTGTGTTTTGGGCCCCTGGAAGCATGAAAATCACTTTAAACATGCTAATTTTAGCTCTAACACTGATGATCCACCTACAAATGTGAACTGACGTTCAAAAATAAAACATTTGAAAACGGACCATTTTCCACATTTCTGAAGCATGACGTAATGGGGGGGTGTTATCTCTTTAGTCGAAAATCAGCCGTTTTTTCTCGAACATTAAATGCCTCCAAATGGTATTTAATTAACTTCCCGGGGTGAAGAAACCCTTTTTGAGAACTCAGAGTGAGTAAATTGGCCATTTTCATGCACTTTTAACCATTCCATAAATCTTGTGTTTTGGGCCCCTGGAAGCATGAAAATCACTTTAAACATGCTAATTTTAGCCCTAACACTGATGATCCACCTACAAATGTGAACTGACGTTCAAAAATAAAACATTTGAAAACGGACCATTTTCCACATTTCTGAAGCATGACGTAATGGGGGGGTGTTATCTCTTTTGTCGAAAATCAGCCGTTTTTGCTCGAACATTAAATGCCTCCAAATGGTATTTAATTAACTTCCCGAGCCCCTGGAAGCATGAAAATCACTTTAAACATGCTAATTTTAGCTCTAACACTGAAGATCCACCTACAAATGTGAACTGACGTTCAAAAATAAAACATTTGAAAACGGACCATTTTCCACATTTCTGAAGCATGACGTAATGGGGGGGTGTTATCTCTTTTGTCGAAAATCAGCCGTTTTTGCTCGAACATTAAATGCCTCCAAATGGTATTTAATTAACTTCCCGGGGTGAAGAAACCCTTTTTGAGAACTCAGAGTGAGTAAATTGGCCATTTTCATGCACTTTTAACCATTCCATAAATCTTGTGTTTTGGGCCCCTGGAAGCATGAAAATCACTTTAAACATGCTAATTTTAGCTCTAACACTGATGATCCACCTACAAATGTGAACTGACGTTCAAAAATAAAACATTTGAAAACGGACCATTTTCCACATTTCTGAAGCATGACGTAATGGGGGGGTGTTATCTCTTTTGTCGAAAATCAGCCGTTTTTGCTCGAACATTAAATGCCTCCAAATGGTATTTAATTAACTTCCCGGGGTGAAGAAACCCTTTTTGAGAACTCAGAGTGAGTAAATTGGCCATTTTCATGCACTTTTAACCATTCCATAAATCTTGTGTTTTGGGCCCCTGGAAGCATGAAAATCACTTTAAACATGCTAATTTTAGCTCTAACACTGATGATCCACCTACAAATGTGAACTGACGTTCAAAAATAAAACATTTGAAAACGGACCATTTTCCACATTTCTGAAGCATGACGTAATGGGGGGGTGTTATCTCTTTTGTCGAAAATCAGCCGTTTTTGCTCTAACATTAAATGCCTCCAAATGGTATTTAATTAACTTCCCGGGGTGAAGAAACCCTTTTTGAGAACTCAGAGTGAGTAAATTGGCCATTTTCATGCACTTTTAACCATTCCATAAATCTTGTGTTTTGGGCCCCTGGAAGCATGAAAATCACTTTAAACATGCTAATTTTAGCTCTAACACTGATGATCCACCTACAAATGTGAACTGACGTTCAAAAATAAAACATTTGAAAACGGACCATTTTCCACATTTCTGAAGCATGACGTAATGGGGGGGTGTTATCTCTTTTGTCGAAAATTAGCCGTTTTTGCTCGAACATTAAATGCCTCCAAATGGTATTTAATTAACTTCCCGAGCCCCTGGAAGCATGAAAATCACTTTAAACATGCTAATTTTAGCTCTAACACTGATGATCCACCTACAAATGTGAACTGACGTTCAAAAATAAAACATTTGAAAACGGACCATTTTCCACATTTCTGAAGCATGACGTAATGGGGGGGTGTTATCTCTTTTGTCGAAAATCAGCCGTTTTTGCTCGAACATTAAATGCCTCCAAATGGTATTTAATTAACTTCCCGAGCCCCTGGAAGCATGAACATCACTTTAAACATGCTAGTTTTAGCTCTAACACTAATGATCCACCTACAAATGTGAACTGACGTTCAAAAATAAAACATTTGAAAACGGACCATTTTCCACATTTCTGAAGCATGACGTAATGGGGGGGTGTTATCTCTTTTGTCGAAAATCAGCCGTTTTTGCTCGAACATTAAATGCCTCCAAATGGTATTTAATTAACTTCCCGGGGTGAAGAAACCCTTTTTGAGAACTCAGAGTGAGTAAATTGGCCATTTTCATGCACTTTTAACCATTCCATAAATCTTGTGTTTTGGGCCCCAAGAAGCATGAAAATCACTTTAAACATGCTAATTTTAGCTCTAACACTGATGATCCACCTACAAATGTGAACTGACGTTCAAAAATAAAACATTTGAAAACGGACCATTTTCCACATTTCTGAAGCATGACGTAATGGGGGGGTGTTATCTCTTTTGTCGAAAATCAGCCGTTTTTGCTCGAACATTAAATGCCTCCAAATGGTATTTAATTAACTTCCCGGGGTGAAGAAACCCTTTTTGAGAACTCAGAGTGAGTAAATTGGCCATTTTCATGCACTTTTAACCATTCCATAAATCTTGTGTTTTGGGCCCCTGGAAGCATGAAAATCACTTTAAACATGCTAATTTTAGCTCTAACACTGATGATCCACCTACAAATGTGAACTGACGTTCAAAAATAAAACATTTGAAAACGGACCATTTTCCACATTTCTGAAGCATGACGTAATGGGGGGGTGTTATCTCTTTTGTCGAAAATCAGCCGTTTTTGCTCTAACATTAAATGCCTCCAAATGGTATTTAATTAACTTCCCGGGGTGAAGAAACCCTTTTTGAGAACTCAGAGTGAGTAAATTGGCCATTTTCATGCACTTTTAACCATTCCATAAATCTTGTGTTTTGGGCCCCTGGAAGCATGAAAATCACTTTAAACATGCTAATTTTAGCTCTAACACTGATGATCCACCTACAAATGTGAACTGACGTTCAAAAATAAAACATTTGAAAACGGACCATTTTCCACATTTCTGAAGCATGACGTAATGGGGGGGTGTTATCTCTTTTGTCGAAAATCAGCCATTTTTGCTCGAACATTAAATGCCTCCAAATGGTATTTAATTAACTTCCCGGGGTGAAGAAACCCTTTTTGAGAACTCAGAGTGAGTAAATTGGCCATTTTCATGCACTTTTAACCATTCCATAAATCTTGTGTTTTGGGCCCCTGGAAGCATGAAAATCACTTTAAACATGCTAATTTTAGCTCTAACACTGATGATCCACCTACAAATGTGAACTGACGTTCAAAAATAAAACATTTGAAAACGGACCATTTTCCACATTTCTGAAGCATGACGTAATGGGGGGGTGTTATCTCTTTTGTCGAAAATCAGCCGTTTTTGCTCGAACATTAAATGCCTCCAAATGGTATTTAATTAACTTCCCGAGCCCCTGGAAGCATGAAAATCACTTTAAACATGCTAATTTTAGCTCTAACACTGATGATCCACCTACAAATGTGAACTGACGTTCAAAAATAAAACATTTGAAAACGGACCATTTTCCACATTTCTGAAGCATGACGTAATGGGGGGGTGTTATCTCTTTTGTCGAAAATCAGCCGTTTTTGCTCGAACATTAAATGCCTCCAAATGGTATTTAATTAACTTCCCGGGGTGAAGAAACCCTTTTTGAGAACTCAGAGTGAGTAAATTGGCCATTTTAATGCACTTTTAACCATTCCATAAATCTTGTGTTTTGGGCCCCTGGAAGCATGAAAATCACTTTAAACATGCTAATTTTAGCTCTAACACTGATGATCCACCTACAAATGTGAACTGACGTTCAAAAATAAAACATTGGAAAACGGACCATTTTCCACATTTCTGAAGCATGACGTAATGGGGGGGTGTTATCTCTTTTGTCGAAAATCAGCCGTTTTTGCTCGAACATTAAATGCCTCCAAATGGTATTTAATTAACTTCCCGGGGTGAAGAAACCCTTTTTGAGAACTCAGAGTGAGTAAATTGGCCATTTTCATGCACTTTTAACCATTCCATAAATCTTGTGTTTTGGGCCCCTGGAAGCATGAAAATCACTTTAAACATGCTAATTTTAGCTCTAACACTGATGATCCACCTACAAATGTGAACTGACGTTCAAAAATAAAACATTTGAAAACGGACCATTTTCCACATTTCTGAAGCATGACGTAATGGGGGGTGTTATCTCTTTTGTCGAAAATCAGCCGTTTTTGCTCGAACATTAAATGCCTCCAAATGGTATTTAATTAACTTCCCGAGCCCCTGGAAGCATGAAAATCACTTTAAACATGCTAATTTTAGCTCTAACACTGATGATCCACCTACAAATGTGAACTGACGTTCAAAAATAAAACATTTGAAAACGGACCATTTTCCACATTTCTGAAGCATGACGTAATGGGGGGGTGTTATCTCTTTTGTCGAAAATCTGCCGTTTTTGCTCGAACATTAAATGCCTCCAAATGGTATTTAATTAACTTCACGGGGTGAAGAAACCCTTTTTGAGAACTCAGAGTGAGTAAATTGGCCATTTTCATGCACTTTTAACCATTCCATAAATCTTGTGTTTTGGGCCCCTGGAAGCATGAAAATCACTTTAAACATGCTGATTTTAGCTCTAACACTGATGATCCACCTACAAATGTGAACTGACGTTCAAAAATAAAACATTTGAAAACGGACCATTTTCCACATTTCTGAAGCATGACGTAATGGGGGGGTGTTATCTCTTTTGTCGAAAATCAGCCGTTTTTGCTCGAACATTAAATGCCTCCAAATGGTATTTAATTAACTTCCCGAGCCCCTGGAAGCATGAAAATCACTTTAAACATGCTAATTTTAGCTCTAACACTGATGATCCACCTACAAATGTGAACTGACGTTCAAAAATGAAACATTTGAAAACGGACCATTTTCCACATTTCTGAAGCATGACGTAATGGGGGGGTGTTATCTCTTTTGTGGAAAATCAGCCTTTTTTGCTCGAACATTAAATGCCTCCAAATGGTATTTATTTCACTTCCCGAGCCCCTGGAAGCATGAAAATCACTTTAAACATGCTAATTTTAGCTCTAACACTGATGATCCACCTACAAATGTGAACTGACGTTCAAAAATAAAACATTTGAAAACTGACCATTTTCCACATTTCTGAAGCATGACGTAATGGGGGTGTTATCTCTTATGTCGAAAATCAGCCGTTTTTGCTCGAACATTAAATGCCTCCAAATGGTATTTAATTAACTTCCCGGGGTGAAGAAACCCTTTTTGAGAACTCAGAGTGAGTAAATTGGCCATTTTCATGCACTTTTAACCATTCCATAAATTCTGTGTTTTGGGCCCCTGGAAGCATGAAAATCACTTTAAACATGCTAATTTTAGCTCTAACACTGATGATCCACCTACAAATGTGAACTGACGTTCAAAAATAAAACATTTGAAAACGGACCATTTTCCACATTTCTGAAGCATGACGTAATGGGGGGGTGTTATCTCTTTTGTCGAAAATCAGCCGTTTTTGCTCGAACATTAAATGCCTCCAAATGGTATTTAATTAACTTCCCGGGGTGAAGAAACCCTTTTTGAGAACTCAGAGTGAGTAAATTGGCCATTTTCATGCACTTTTAACCATTCCATAAATCTTGTGTTTTGGGCCCCTGGAAGCATGAAAATCACTTTAAACATGCTAATTTTAGCTCTAACACTGATGATCCACCTACAAATGTGAACTGACATTCAAAAATAAAACATTTGAAAACGGACCATTTTCCACATTTCTGAAGCATGACGTAATGGGGGGGTGTTATCTCTTTTGTCGAAAATCAGCCGTTTTTGCTCGAACATTAAATGCCTCCAAATGGTATTTAATTAACTTCCCAAACCCCTGGAAGCATGAAAATCACTTTAAACATGCTAATTTTAGCTCTAACACTGATGATCCACCTACAAATGTGAACTGACGTTCAAAAATAAAACATTTGAAAACGGACCATTTTCCGCATTTCTGAAGCATGACGTAATGGGGGGGTGTTATCTCTTTTGTCGAAAATCAGCCGTTTTTGCTCGAACATTAAATGCCTCCAAATGGTATTTAATTAACTTCCCAAACCCCTGGAAGCATGAAAATCACTTTAAACATGCTAATTTTAGCTCTAACACTGATGATCCACCTACAAATGTGAACTGACGTTCAAAAATAAAACATTTGAAAACGGACCATTTTCCACATTTCTGAAGCATGACGTAATGGGGGGGTGTTATCTCTTTTGTCGAAAATCAGCCGTTTTTGCTCGAATATTAAATGCCTCCAAATGGTATTTAATTAACTTCCCAGGGTGAAGAAACCCTTTTTGAGAACTCAGAGTGAGTAAATTGGCCATTTTCATGCACTTTTAACCATTCCATAAATCTTGTGTTTTGGGCCCCTGGAAGCATGAAAATCACTTTAAACATGCTAATTTTAGCTCTAACACTGATGATCCACCTACAAATGTGAACTGACGTTCAAAAATAAAACATTTGAAAACGGACCATTTTCCACATTTCTGAAGCATGACGTAATGGGGGGGGTGTTATCTCTTTTGTCGAAAATCAGCCGTTTTTGCTCGAACATTAAATAGCTCCAAATGGTATTTAATTAACTTCCCGGGGTGAAGAAACCCTTTTTGAGAACTCAGAGTGAGTAAATTGGCCATTTTCATGCACTTTTAACCATTCCATAAATCTTGTGTTTTGGGCCCCTGGAAGCATGAAAATCACTTTAAACATGCTAATTTTAGCTCTAACACTGATGATCCACCTACAAATGTGAACTGACGTTCAAAAATAAAACATTTGAAAACGGACCATTTTCCACATTTCTGAAGCATGACGTAATGGGGGGGTGTTATCTCTTTTGTCGAAAATGAGCCGTTTTTGCTCGAACATTAAATGCCTCCAAATGGTATTTAATTAACTTCCCGAGCCCCTGGAAGCATGAAAATCACTTTAAACATGCTAATTTTAGCTCTAACACTGAAGATCCACCTACAAATGTGAACTGACGTTCAAAAATAAAACATTTGAAAACGGACCATTTTCCACATTTCTGAAGCATGACATAATGGTGGGGTGTTATCTCTTTTGTCGAAAATCAGCCGTTTTTGCTCGAACATTAAATGCCTCCAAATGGTATTTAATTAACTTCCCGGGGTGAAGAAACCCTTTTTGAGAACTCAGAGTGAGTAAATTGGCCATTTTCATGCACTTTTAACCATTCCATAAATCTTGTGTTTTGGGCCCCTGGAAGCATGAAAATCACTTTAAACATGCTAATTTTAGCTCTAACACTGATGATCCACCTACAAATGTGAACTGACGTTCAAAAATAAAACATTTGAAAACGGACCATTTTCCACATTTCTGAAGCATGACATAATGGGGGGGTGTTATCTCTTTTGTCGAAAATCAGCCGTTTTTGCTCTAACATTAAATGCCTCCAAATGGTATTTAATTAACTTCCCGGGGTGAAGAAACCCTTTTTGAGAACTCAGAGTGAGTAAATTGGCCATTTTCATGCACTTTTAACCATTCCATAAATCTTGTGTTTTGGGCCCCTGGAAGCATGAAAATCACTTTAAACATGCTAATTTTAGCTCTAACACTGATGATCCACCTACAAATGTGAACTGACGTTCAAAAATAAAACATTTGAAAACGGACCATTTTCCACATTTCTGAAGCATGACGTAATGGGGGGGTGTTATCTCTTTTGTCGAAAATCAGCCGTTTTTGCTCTAACATTAAATGCCTCCAAATGGTATTTAATTAACTTCCCGGGGTGAAGAAACCCTTTTTGAGAACTCAGAGTGAGTAAATTGGCCATTTTCATGCACTTTTAACCATTCCATAAATCTTGTGTTTTGGGCCCCTGGAAGCATGAAAATCACTTTAAACATGCTAATTTTAGCTCTAACACTGATGATCTACCTACAAATGTGAACTGACGTTCAAAAATAAAACATTTGAAAACGGACCATTTTCCACATTTCTGAAGCATGACGTAATGGGGGGGTGTTATCTCTTTTGTCGAAAATCAGCCGTTTTTGCTCGAACATTAAATGCCTCCAAATGGTATTTAATTAACTTCCCGAGCCCCTGGAAGCATGAAAATCACTTTAAACATGCTAATTTTAGCTCTAACACTGATGATCCACCTACAAATGTGAACTGACGTTAAAAAATGAAACATTTGAAAACGGACCATTTTCCACATTTCTGAAGCATGACGTAATGGGGGGGTGTTATCTCTTTTGTCGAAAATGAGCCGTTTTTGCTCGAACATTAAATGCCTCCAAATGGTATTTAATTAACTTCCCGAGCCCCTGGAAGCATGAAAATCACTTTAAACATGCTAATTTTAGCTCTAACACTGAAGATCCACCTACAAATGTGAACTGACGTTCAAAAATAAAACATTTGAAAACGGACCATTTTCCACATTTCTGAAGCATGACGTAATGGGGGGGTGTTATCTCTTTTGTCGAAAATCAGCCGTTTTTGCTCGAACATTAAATGCCTCCAAATGGTATTTAATTAACTTCCAGGGGTGAAGAAACCCTTTTTGAGAACTCAGAGTGAGTAAATTGGCCATTTTCATGCACTTTTAACCATTCCATAAATCTTGTGTTTTGGGCCCCTGGAAGCATGAAAATCACTTTAAACATGCTAATTTTAGCTCTAACACTGATGATCCACCTACAAATGTGAACTGACGTTCAAAAATAAAACATTTGAAAACGGACCATTTTCCACATTTCTGAAGCATGACGTAATGGGGGGGTGTTATCTCTTTTGTCGAAAATCAGCCGTTTTTGCTCGAACATTAAATGCCTCCAAATGGTATTTAATTAACTTCCCGGGGTGAAGAAACCCTTTTTGAGAACTCAGAGTGAGTGAATTGGCCATTTTCATGCACTTTTAACCATTCCATAAATCTTGTGTTTTGGGCCACTGGAAGCATGAAAATCACTTTAAACATGCTAATTTTAGCTCTAACACTGATGATCCACCTACAAATGTGAACTGACGTTCAAAAATAAAACATTTGAAAACGGACCATTTTCCACATTTCTGAAGCATGACGTAATGGGGGGGTGTTATCTCTTTTGTCGAAAATCAGCCGTTTTTGCTCTAACATTAAATGCCTCCAAATGGTATTTAATTAACTTCCCGGGGTGAAGAAACCCTTTTTGAGAACTCAGAGTGAGTAAATTGGCCATTTTCATGCACTTTTAACCATTCCATAAATCTTGTGTTTTGGGCCCCTGGAAGCATGAAAATCACTTTAAACATGCTAATTTTAGCTCTAACACTGATGATCCACCTACAAATGTGAACTGACGTTCAAAAATAAAACATTTGAAAACGGACCATTTTCCACATTTCTGAAGCATGACGTAATGGGGGGGTGTTATCTCTTTTGTCGAAAATCAGCAGTTTTTGCTCTAACATTAAATGCCTCCAAATGGTATTTAATTAACTTCCCGGGGTGAAGAAACCCTTTTTGAGAACTCAGAGTGAGTAAATTGGCCATTTTCATGCACTTTTAACCATTCCATAAATCTTGTGTTTTGGGCCCCTGGAAGCATGAAAATCACTTTAAACATGCTAATTTTAGCTCTAACACTGATGATCTACCTACAAATGTGAACTGACGTTCAAAAATAAAACATTTGAAAACGGACCATTTTCCACATTTCTGAAGCATGACGTAATGGGGGGGTGTTATCTCTTTTGTCGAAAATCAGCCGTTTTTGCTCGAACATTAAATGCCTCCAAATGGTATTTAATTAACTTCCCGAGCCCCTGGAAGCATGAAAATCACTTTAAACATGCTAATTTTAGCTCTAACACTGATGAACCACCTACAAATGTGAACTGACGTTCAAAAATGAAACATTTGAAAACGGACCATTTTCCACATTTCTGAAGCATGACGTAATGGGGGGGTGTTATCTCTTTTGTGGAAAATCAGCCTTTTTTGCTCGAACATTAAATGCCTCCAAATGGTATTTATTTCACTTCCCGAGCCCCTGGAAGCATGAAAATCACTTTAAACATGCTAATTTTAGCTCTAACACTGATGATCCACCTACAAATGTGAACTGACGTTCAAAAATAAAACATTTGAAAACTGACCATTTTCCACATTTCTGAAGCATGACGTAATGGGGGTGTTATCTCTTATGTCGAAAATCAGCCGTTTTTGCTCGAACATTAAATGCCTCCAAATGGTATTTAATTAACTTCCCGGGGTGAAGAAACCCTTTTTGAGAACTCAGAGTGAGTAAATTGGCCATTTTCATGCACTTTTAACCATTCCATAAATCATGTGTTTTGGGCCCCTGGAAGCATGAAAATCACTTTAAACATGCTAATTTTAGCTCTAACACTGATGATCCACCTACAAATGTGAACTGACGTTCAAAAATAAAACATTTGAAAACGGACCATTTTCCACATTTCTGAAGCATGACGTAATGGGGGGGTGTTATCTCTTTTGTCGAAAATCAGCCGTTTTTGCTCGAACATTAAATGCCTCCAAATGGTATTTAATTAACTTCCTGGGGTGAAGAAACCCTTTTTGAGAACTCAGAGTGAGTAAATTGGCCATTTTCATGCACTTTTAACCATTCCATAAATTCTGTGTTTTGGGCCCCTGGAAGCATGAAAATCACTTTAAACATGCTAATTTTAGCTCTAACACTGATGATCCACCTACAAATGTGAACTGACGTTCAAAAATAAAACATTTGAAAACGGACCATTTTCCACATTTCTGAAGCATGACGTAATGGGGGGGTGTTATCTCTTTTGTCGAAAATCAGCCGTTTTTGCTCGAACATTAAATGCCTCCAAATGGTATTTAATTAACTTCCCGGGGTGAAGAAACCCTTTTTGAGAACTCAGAGTGAGTAAATTGGCCATTTTCATGCACGTTTAACCATTCCATAAATCTTGTGTTTTGGGCCCCTGGAAGCATGAAAATCACTTTAAACATGCTAATTTTAGCTCTAACACTGATGATCCACCTACAAATGTGAACTGACGTTCAAAAATAAAACATTTGAAAACGGACCATTTTCCACATTTCTGAAGCATGACGTAATGGGGGGGTGTTATCTCTTTTGTCGAAAATGAGCCGTTTTTGCTCGAACATTAAATGCCTCCAAATGGTATTTAATTAACTTCCCGAGCCCCTGGAAGCATGAAAATCACTTTAAACATGCTAATTTTAGCTCTAACACTGAAGATCCACCTACAAATGTGAACTGACGTTCAAAAATAAAACATTTGAAAACGGACCATTTTCCACATTTCTGAAGCATGACGTAATGGGGGGGGTGTTATCTCTTTTGTCGAAAATCAGCCGTTTTTGCTCGAACATTAAATGCCTCCAAATGGTATTTAATTAACTTCCCGGGGTGAAGAAACCCTTTTTGAGAACTCAGAGTGAGTAAATTGGCCATTTTCATGCACTTTTAACCATTCCATAAATCTTGTGTTTTGGGCCCCTGGAAGCATGAAAATCACTTTAAACATGCTAATTTTAGCTCTAACACTGATGATCCACCTACAAATGTGAACTGACGTTCAAAAATAAAACATTTGAAAACGGACCATTTTCCACATTTCTGAAGCATGACGTAATGGGGGGGTGTTATCTCTTTTGTCGAAAATCAGCCGTTTTTGCTCGAACATTAAATGCCTCCAAATGGTATTTAATTAACTTCCCGGGGTGAAGAAACCCTTTTTGAGAACTCAGAGTGAGTAAATTGGCCATTTTCATGCACTTTTAACCATTCCATAAATCTTGTGTTTTGGGCCACTGGAAGCATGAAAATCACTTTAAACATGCTAATTTTAGCTCTAACACTGATGATCCACCTACAAATGTGAACTGACGTTCAAAAATAAAACATTTGAAAACGGACCATTTTCCACATTTCTGAAGCATGACGTAATGGGGGGGTGTTATCTCTTTTGTCGAAAATCAGCCGTTTTTGCTCTAACATTAAATGCCTCCAAATGGTATTTAATTAACTTCCCGGGGTGAAGAAACCCTTTTTGAGAACTCAGAGTGAGTAAATTGGCCATTTTCATGCACTTTTAACCATTCCATAAATCTTGTGTTTTGGGCCCCTGGAAGCATGAAAATCACTTTAAACATGCTAATTTTAGCTCTAACACTGATGATCCACCTACAAATGTGAACTGACGTTCAAAAATAAAACATTTGAAAACGGACCATTTTCCACATTTCTGAAGCATGACGTAATGGGGGGGTGTTATCTCTTTTGTCGAAAATCAGCCGTTTTTGCTCTAACATTAAATGCCTCCAAATGGTATTTAATTAACTTCCCGGGGTGAAGAAACCCTTTTTGAGAACTCAGAGTGAGTAAATTGGCCATTTTCATGCACTTTTAACCATTCCATAAATCTTGTGTTTTGGGCCCTTGGAAGCATGAAAATCACTTTAAACATGCTAATTTTAGCTCTAACACTGATGATCTACCTACAAATGTGAACTGACGTTCAAAAATAAAACATTTGAAAACGGACCATTTTCCACATTTCTGAAGCATGACGTAATGGGGGGGTGTTATCTCTTTTGTCGAAAATCAGCCGTTTTTGCTCGAACATTAAATGCCTCCAAATGGTATTTAATTAACTTCCCGAGCCCCTGGAAGCATGAAAATCACTTTAAACATGCTAATTTTAGCTCTAACACTGATGATCCACCTACAAATGTGTACTGACGTTCAAAAATAAAACATTTGAAAACGGACCATTTTCCACATTTCTGAAGCATGACGTAATTGGGGGGTGTTATCTCTTTTGTCGAAAATCATCCGTTTTTGCTCGAACATTAAATGCCTCCAAATGGTATTTAATTAACTTCCCGGGGTGAAGAAACCCTTTTTGAGAACTCAGATTGAGTAAATTGGCCATTTTCATGCACTTTTAACCATTTCATAAATCTTGTGTTTTGGGCCCCTGGAAGCATGAAAATCACTTTAAACATGCTAATTTTAGCTCTAACACTGATGATCCACCTACAAATGTGAACTGACGTTCAAAAATAAAACATTTGAAAACGGACCATTTTCCACATTTCTGAAGCATGACGTAATGGGGGGGTGTTATCTCTTTTGTCGAAAATCAGCCGTTTTTGCTCGAACATTAAATGCCTCCAAATGGTATTTAATTAACTTCCCGAGCCCCTGGAAGCATGAAAATCACTTTAAACATGCTAATTTTAGCTCTAACACTGATGATCCACCTACAAATGTGAACTGACGTTCAAAAATGAAACATTTGAAAACGGACCATTTTCCACATTTCTGAAGCATGACGTAATGGGGGGGTGTTATCTCTTTTGTGGAAAATCAGCCTTTTTTGCTCGAACATTAAATGCCTCCAAATGGTATTTATTTCACTTCCCGAGCCCCTGGAAGCATGAAAATCACTTTAAACATGCTAATTTTAGCTCTAACACTGATGATCCACCTACAAATGTGAACTGACGTTCAAAAATAAAACATTTGAAAACGGACCATTTTCCACATTTCTGAAGCATGACGTAATGGGGGGTGTTATCTCTTTTGTCGAAAATCAGCCGTTTTTGCTTGAACATTAAATGCCTCCAAATGGTATTTATTTAACTTCCCGGGGTGAAGAAACCCTTTTTGAGAACTCAGAGTGAGTAAATTGGCCATTTTCATGCACTTTTAACCATTCCATAAATCTTGTGTTTTGGGCCCCTGGAAGCATGAAAATCACTTTAAACATGCTAATTTTAGCTCTAACACTGATGATCCACCTACAAATGTGAACTGACGTTCAAAAATAAAACATTTGAAAACGGACCATTTTCCACATTTCTGAAGCATGACGTAATGGGGGGGTGTTATCTCTTTTGTCGAAAATCAGCCGTTTTTGCTCTAACATTAAATGCCTCCAAATGGTATTTAATTAACTTCCCGGGGTGAAGAAACCCTTTTTGAGAACTCAGAGTGAGTAAATTGGCCATTTTCATGCACTTTTAACCATTCCATAAATCTTGTGTTTTGGGCCCCTGGAAGCATGAAAATCACTTTAAACATGCTAATTTTAGCTCTAACACTGATGATCCACCTACAAATGTGAACTGACGTTCAAAAATAAAACATTTGAAAACGGACCATTTTCCACATTTCTGAAGCATGACGTAATGGGGGGGTGTTATCTCTTTTGTCGAAAATCAGCCATTTTTGCTCGAACATTAAATGCCTCCAAATGGTATTTAATTAACTTCCCGGGGTGAAGAAACCCTTTTTGAGAACTCAGAGTGAGTAAATTGGCCATTTTCATGCACTTTTAACCATTCCATAAATCTTGTGTTTTGGGCCCCTGGAAGCATGAAAATCACTTTAAACATGCTAATTTTAGCTCTAACACTGATGATCCACCTACAAATGTGAACTGACGTTCAAAAATAAAACATTTGAAAACGGACCATTTTCCACATTTCTGAAGCATGACGTAATGGGGGGGTGTTATCTCTTTTGTCGAAAATCAGCCGTTTTTGCTCGAACATTAAATGCCTCCAAATGGTATTTAATTAACTTCCCGAGCCCCTGGAAGCATGAAAATCACTTTAAACATGCTAATTTTAGCTCTAACACTGATGATCCACCTACAAATGTGAACTGACGTTCAAAAATAAAACATTTGAAAACGGACCATTTTCCACATTTCTGAAGCATGACGTAATGGGGGGGTGTTATCTCTTTTGTCGAAAATCAGCCGTTTTTGCTCGAACATTAAATGCCTCCAAATGGTATTTAATTAACTTCCCGGGGTGAAGAAACCCTTTTTGAGAACTCAGAGTGAGTAAATTGGCCATTTTAATGCACTTTTAACCATTCCATAAATCTTGTGTTTTGGGCCCCTGGAAGCATGAAAATCACTTTAAACATGCTAATTTTAGCTCTAACACTGATGATCCACCTACAAATGTGAACTGACGTTCAAAAATAAAACATTCGAAAACGGACCATTTTCCACATTTCTGAAGCATGACGTAATGGGGGGGTGTTATCTCTTTTGTCGAAAATCAGCCGTTTTTGCTCGAACATTAAATGCCTCCAAATGGTATTTAATTAACTTCCCGGGGTGAAGAAACCCTTTTTGAGAACTCAGAGTGAGTAAATTGGCCATTTTCATGCACTTTTAACCATTCCATAAATCTTGTGTTTTGGGCCCCTGGAAGCATGAAAATCACTTTAAACATGCTAATTTTAGCTCTAACACTGATGATCCACCTACAAATGTGAACTGACGTTCAAAAATAAAACATTTGAAAACGGACCATTTTCCACATTTCTGAAGCATGACGTAATGGGGGGGGTGTTATCTCTTTTGTCGAAAATCAGCCGTTTTTGCTCGAACATTAAATGCCTCCAAATGGTATTTAATTAACTTCCCAAACCCCTGGAAGCATGAAAATCACTTTAAACATGCTAATTTTAGCTCTAACACTGATGATCCACCTACAAATGTGAACTGACGTTCAAAAATAAAACATTTGAAAACGGACCATTTTCCACATTTCTGAAGCATGACGTAATGGGGGGGTGTTATCTCTTTTGTCGAAAATCAGCCGTTTTTGCTCGAACATTAAATGCCTCCAAATGGTATTTAATTAACTTCCCAGGGTGAAGAAACCCTTTTTGAGAACTCAGAGTGAGTAAATTGGCCATTTTCATGCACTTTTAACCATTCCATAAATCTTGTGTTTTGGGCCCCTGGAAGCATGAAAATCACTTTAAACATGCTAATTTTAGCTCTAACACTGATGATCCACCTACAAATGTGAACTGACGTTCAAAAATAAAACATTTGAAAACGGACCATTTTCCACATTTCTGAAGCATGACGTAATGGGGGGGTGTTATCTCTTTAGTCGAAAATCAGCCGTTTTTTCTCGAACATTAAATGCCTCCAAATGGTATTTAATTAACTTCCCGGGGTGAAGAAACCCTTTTTGAGAACTCAGAGTGAGTAAATTGGCCATTTTCATGCACTTTTAACCATTCCATAAATCTTGTGTTTTGGGCCCCTGGAAGCATGAAAATCACTTTAAACATGCTAATTTTAGCTCTAACACTGATGATCCACCTACAAATGTGAACTGACGTTCAAAAATAAAACATTTGAAAACGGACCATTTTCCACATTTCTGAAGCATGACGTAATGGGGGGGTGTTATCTCTTTTGTCGAAAATCAGCCGTTTTTGCTCGAACATTAAATGCCTCCAAATGGTATTTAATTAACTTCCCGAGCCCCTGGAAGCATGAAAATCACTTTAAACATGCTAATTTTAGCTCTAACACTGAAGATCCACCTACAAATGTGTACTGACGTTCAAAAATAAAACATTTGAAAACGGACCATTTTCCACATTTCTGAAGCATGACGTAATTGGGGGGTGTTATCTCTTTTGTCGAAAATCATCCGTTTTTGCTCGAACATTAAATGCCTCCAAATGGTATTTAATTAACTTCCCGGGGTGAAGAAACCCTTTTTGAGAACTCAGATTGAGTAAATTGGCCATTTTCATGCACTTTTAACCATTTCATAAATCTTGTGTTTTGGGCCCCTGGAAGCATGAAAATCACTTTAAACATGCTAATTTTAGCTCTAACACTGATGATCCACCTACAAATGTGAACTGACGTTCAAAAATAAAACATTTGAAAACGGACCATTTTCCACATTTCTGAAGCATGACGTAATGGGGGGGTGTTATCTCTTTTGTCGAAAATCAGCCGTTTTTGCTCGAACATTAAATGCCTCCAAATGGTATTTAATTAACTTCCCGAGCCCCTGGAAGCATGAAAATCACTTTAAACATGCTAATTTTAGCTCTAACACTGATGATCCACCTACAAATGTGAACTGACGTTCAAAAATGAAACATTTGAAAACGGACCATTTTCCACATTTCTGAAGCATGACGTAATGGGGGGGTGTTATCTCTTTTGTGGAAAATCAGCCTTTTTTGCTCGAACATTAAATGCCTCCAAATGGTATTTATTTCACTTCCCGAGCCCCTGGAAGCATGAAAATCACTTTAAACATGCTAATTTTAGCTCTAACACTGATGATCCACCTACAAATGTGAACTGACGTTCAAAAATAAAACATTTGAAAACGGACCATTTTCCACATTTCTGAAGCATGACGTAATGGGGGGTGTTATCTCTTTTGTCGAAAATCAGCCGTTTTTGCTTGAACATTAAATGCCTCCAAATGGTATTTATTTAACTTCCCGGGGTGAAGAAACCCTTTTTGAGAACTCAGAGTGAGTAAATTGGCCATTTTCATGCACTTTTAACCATTCCATAAATCTTGTGTTTTGGGCCCCTGGAAGCATGAAAATCACTTTAAACATGCTAATTTTAGCTCTAACACTGATGATCCACCTACAAATGTGAACTGACGTTCAAAAATAAAACATTTGAAAACGGACCATTTTCCACATTTCTGAAGCATGACGTAATGGGGGGGTGTTATCTCTTTTGTCGAAAATCAGCCGTTTTTGCTCTAACATTAAATGCCTCCAAATGGTATTTAATTAACTTCCCGGGGTGAAGAAACCCTTTTTGAGAACTCAGAGTGAGTAAATTGGCCATTTTCATGCACTTTTAACCATTCCATAAATCTTGTGTTTTGGGCCCCTGGAAGCATGAAAATCACTTTAAACATGCTAATTTTAGCTCTAACACTGATGATCCACCTACAAATGTGAACTGACGTTCAAAAATAAAACATTTGAAAACGGACCATTTTCCACATTTCTGAAGCATGACGTAATGGGGGGGTGTTATCTCTTTTGTCGAAAATCAGCCATTTTTGCTCGAACATTAAATGCCTCCAAATGGTATTTAATTAACTTCCCGGGGTGAAGAAACCCTTTTTGAGAACTCAGAGTGAGTAAATTGGCCATTTTCATGCACTTTTAACCATTCCATAAATCTTGTGTTTTGGGCCCCTGGAAGCATGAAAATCACTTTAAACATGCTAATTTTAGCTCTAACACTGATGATCCACCTACAAATGTGAACTGACGTTCAAAAATAAAACATTTGAAAACGGACCATTTTCCACATTTCTGAAGCATGACGTAATGGGGGGGTGTTATCTCTTTTGTCGAAAATCAGCCGTTTTTGCTCGAACATTAAATGCCTCCAAATGGTATTTAATTAACTTCCCGAGCCCCTGGAAGCATGAAAATCACTTTAAACATGCTAATTTTAGCTCTAACACTGATGATCCACCTACAAATGTGAACTGACGTTCAAAAATAAAACATTTGAAAACGGACCATTTTCCACATTTCTGAAGCATGACGTAATGGGGGGGTGTTATCTCTTTTGTCGAAAATCAGCCGTTTTTGCTCGAACATTAAATGCCTCCAAATGGTATTTAATTAACTTCCCGGGGTGAAGAAACCCTTTTTGAGAACTCAGAGTGAGTAAATTGGCCATTTTAATGCACTTTTAACCATTCCATAAATCTTGTGTTTTGGGCCCCTGGAAGCATGAAAATCACTTTAAACATGCTAATTTTAGCTCTAACACTGATGATCCACCTACAAATGTGAACTGACGTTCAAAAATAAAACATTCGAAAACGGACCATTTTCCACATTTCTGAAGCATGACGTAATGGGGGGGTGTTATCTCTTTTGTCGAAAATCAGCCGTTTTTGCTCGAACATTAAATGCCTCCAAATGGTATTTAATTAACTTCCCGGGGTGAAGAAACCCTTTTTGAGAAC
This sequence comes from Lissotriton vulgaris, assembly GCF_964263255.1. Taxonomy (NCBI): domain Eukaryota; kingdom Metazoa; phylum Chordata; class Amphibia; order Caudata; family Salamandridae; genus Lissotriton; species Lissotriton vulgaris. Next base: position 88,727 of record NW_028253923.1, on the reverse strand, counting down.
TCAGAGTGAGTAAATTGGCCATTTTCATGCACTTTTAACCATTCCATAAATCTTGTGTTTTGGGCCCCTGGAAGCATGAAAATCACTTTAAACATGCTAATTTTAGCTCTAACACTGATGATCCACCTACAAATGTGAACTGACGTTCAAAAATAAAACATTTGAAAACGGACCATTTTCCACATTTCTGAAGCATGACGTAATGGGGGGGGTGTTATCTCTTTTGTCGAAAATCAGCCGTTTTTGCTCGAACATTAAATGCCTCCAAATGGTATTTAATTAACTTCCCAAACCCCTGGAAGCATGAAAATCACTTTAAACATGCTAATTTTAGCTCTAACACTGATGATCCACCTACAAATGTGAACTGACGTTCAAAAATAAAACATTTGAAAACGGACCATTTTCCACATTTCTGAAGCATGACGTAATGGGGGGGTGTTATCTCTTTTGTCGAAAATCAGCCGTTTTTGCTCGAACATTAAATGCCTCCAAATGGTATTTAATTAACTTCCCAGGGTGAAGAAACCCTTTTTGAGAACTCAGAGTGAGTAAATTGGCCATTTTCATGCACTTTTAACCATTCCATAAATCTTGTGTTTTGGGCCCCTGGAAGCATGAAAATCACTTTAAACATGCTAATTTTAGCTCTAACACTGATGATCCACCTACAAATGTGAACTGACGTTCAAAAATAAAACATTTGAAAACGGACCATTTTCCACATTTCTGAAGCATGACGTAATGGGGGGGTGTTATCTCTTTAGTCGAAAATCAGCCGTTTTTTCTCGAACATTAAATGCCTCCAAATGGTATTTAATTAACTTCCCGGGGTGAAGAAACCCTTTTTGAGAACTCAGAGTGAGTAAATTGGCCATTTTCATGCACTTTTAACCATTCCATAAATCTTGTGTTTTGGGCCCCTGGAAGCATGAAAATCACTTTAAACATGCTAATTTTAGCTCTAACACTGATGATCCACCTACAAATGTGAACTGACGTTCAAAAATAAAACATTTGAAAACGGACCATTTTCCACATTTCTGAAGCATGACGTAATGGGGGGGTGTTATCTCTTTTGTCGAAAATCAGCCGTTTTTGCTCGAACATTAAATGCCTCCAAATGGTATTTAATTAACTTCCCGAGCCCCTGGAAGCATGAAAATCACTTTAAACATGCTAATTTTAGCTCTAACACTGAAGATCCACCTACAAATGTGAACTGACGTTCAAAAATAAAACATTTGAAAACGGACCATTTTCCACATTTCTGAAGCATGACGTAATGGGGGGGTGTTATCTCTTTTGTCGAAAATCAGCCGTTTTTGCTCGAACATTAAATGCCTCCAAATGGTATTTAATTAACTTCCCGGGGTGAAGAAACCCTTTTTGAGAACTCAGAGTGAGTAAATTGGCCATTTTCATGCACTTTTAACCATTCCATAAATCTTGTGTTTTGGGCCCCTGGAAGCATGAAAATCACTTTAAACATGCTAATTTTAGCTCTAACACTGATGATCCACCTACAAATGTGAACTGACGTTCAAAAATAAAACATTTGAAAACGGACCATTTTCCACATTTCTGAAGCATGACGTAATGGGGGGGTGTTATCTCTTTTGTCGAAAATCAGCCGTTTTTGCTCGAACATTAAATGCCTCCAAATGGTATTTAATTAACTTCCCGGGGTGAAGAAACCCTTTTTGAGAACTCAGAGTGAGTAAATTGGCCATTTTCATGCACTTTTAACCATTCCATAAATCTTGTGTTTTGGGCCCCTGGAAGCATGAAAATCACTTTAAACATGCTAATTTTAGCTCTAACACTGATGATCCACCTACAAATGTGAACTGACGTTCAAAAATAAAACATTTGAAAACGGACCATTTTCCACATTTCTGAAGCATGACGTAATGGGGGGGTGTTATCTCTTTTGTCGAAAATCAGCCGTTTTTGCTCTAACATTAAATGCCTCCAAATGGTATTTAATTAACTTCCCGGGGTGAAGAAACCCTTTTTGAGAACTCAGAGTGAGTAAATTGGCCATTTTCATGCACTTTTAACCATTCCATAAATCTTGTGTTTTGGGCCCCTGGAAGCATGAAAATCACTTTAAACATGCTAATTTTAGCTCTAACACTGATGATCCACCTACAAATGTGAACTGACGTTCAAAAATAAAACATTTGAAAACGGACCATTTTCCACATTTCTGAAGCATGACGTAATGGGGGGGTGTTATCTCTTTTGTCGAAAATTAGCCGTTTTTGCTCGAACATTAAATGCCTCCAAATGGTATTTAATTAACTTCCCGAGCCCCTGGAAGCATGAAAATCACTTTAAACATGCTAATTTTAGCTCTAACACTGATGATCCACCTACAAATGTGAACTGACGTTCAAAAATAAAACATTTGAAAACGGACCATTTTCCACATTTCTGAAGCATGACGTAATGGGGGGGTGTTATCTCTTTTGTCGAAAATCAGCCGTTTTTGCTCGAACATTAAATGCCTCCAAATGGTATTTAATTAACTTCCCGAGCCCCTGGAAGCATGAACATCACTTTAAACATGCTAGTTTTAGCTCTAACACTAATGATCCACCTACAAATGTGAACTGACGTTCAAAAATAAAACATTTGAAAACGGACCATTTTCCACATTTCTGAAGCATGACGTAATGGGGGGGTGTTATCTCTTTTGTCGAAAATCAGCCGTTTTTGCTCGAACATTAAATGCCTCCAAATGGTATTTAATTAACTTCCCGGGGTGAAGAAACCCTTTTTGAGAACTCAGAGTGAGTAAATTGGCCATTTTCATGCACTTTTAACCATTCCATAAATCTTGTGTTTTGGGCCCCAAGAAGCATGAAAATCACTTTAAACATGCTAATTTTAGCTCTAACACTGATGATCCACCTACAAATGTGAACTGACGTTCAAAAATAAAACATTTGAAAACGGACCATTTTCCACATTTCTGAAGCATGACGTAATGGGGGGGTGTTATCTCTTTTGTCGAAAATCAGCCGTTTTTGCTCGAACATTAAATGCCTCCAAATGGTATTTAATTAACTTCCCGGGGTGAAGAAACCCTTTTTGAGAACTCAGAGTGAGTAAATTGGCCATTTTCATGCACTTTTAACCATTCCATAAATCTTGTGTTTTGGGCCCCTGGAAGCATGAAAATCACTTTAAACATGCTAATTTTAGCTCTAACACTGATGATCCACCTACAAATGTGAACTGACGTTCAAAAATAAAACATTTGAAAACGGACCATTTTCCACATTTCTGAAGCATGACGTAATGGGGGGGTGTTATCTCTTTTGTCGAAAATCAGCCGTTTTTGCTCTAACATTAAATGCCTCCAAATGGTATTTAATTAACTTCCCGGGGTGAAGAAACCCTTTTTGAGAACTCAGAGTGAGTAAATTGGCCATTTTCATGCACTTTTAACCATTCCATAAATCTTGTGTTTTGGGCCCCTGGAAGCATGAAAATCACTTTAAACATGCTAATTTTAGCTCTAACACTGATGATCCACCTACAAATGTGAACTGACGTTCAAAAATAAAACATTTGAAAACGGACCATTTTCCACATTTCTGAAGCATGACGTAATGGGGGGGTGTTATCTCTTTTGTCGAAAATCAGCCATTTTTGCTCGAACATTAAATGCCTCCAAATGGTATTTAATTAACTTCCCGGGGTGAAGAAACCCTTTTTGAGAACTCAGAGTGAGTAAATTGGCCATTTTCATGCACTTTTAACCATTCCATAAATCTTGTGTTTTGGGCCCCTGGAAGCATGAAAATCACTTTAAACATGCTAATTTTAGCTCTAACACTGATGATCCACCTACAAATGTGAACTGACGTTCAAAAATAAAACATTTGAAAACGGACCATTTTCCACATTTCTGAAGCATGACGTAATGGGGGGGTGTTATCTCTTTTGTCGAAAATCAGCCGTTTTTGCTCGAACATTAAATGCCTCCAAATGGTATTTAATTAACTTCCCGAGCCCCTGGAAGCATGAAAATCACTTTAAACATGCTAATTTTAGCTCTAACACTGATGATCCACCTACAAATGTGAACTGACGTTCAAAAATAAAACATTTGAAAACGGACCATTTTCCACATTTCTGAAGCATGACGTAATGGGGGGGTGTTATCTCTTTTGTCGAAAATCAGCCGTTTTTGCTCGAACATTAAATGCCTCCAAATGGTATTTAATTAACTTCCCGGGGTGAAGAAACCCTTTTTGAGAACTCAGAGTGAGTAAATTGGCCATTTTAATGCACTTTTAACCATTCCATAAATCTTGTGTTTTGGGCCCCTGGAAGCATGAAAATCACTTTAAACATGCTAATTTTAGCTCTAACACTGATGATCCACCTACAAATGTGAACTGACGTTCAAAAATAAAACATTGGAAAACGGACCATTTTCCACATTTCTGAAGCATGACGTAATGGGGGGGTGTTATCTCTTTTGTCGAAAATCAGCCGTTTTTGCTCGAACATTAAATGCCTCCAAATGGTATTTAATTAACTTCCCGGGGTGAAGAAACCCTTTTTGAGAACTCAGAGTGAGTAAATTGGCCATTTTCATGCACTTTTAACCATTCCATAAATCTTGTGTTTTGGGCCCCTGGAAGCATGAAAATCACTTTAAACATGCTAATTTTAGCTCTAACACTGATGATCCACCTACAAATGTGAACTGACGTTCAAAAATAAAACATTTGAAAACGGACCATTTTCCACATTTCTGAAGCATGACGTAATGGGGGGGGTGTTATCTCTTTTGTCGAAAATCAGCCGTTTTTGCTCGAACATTAAATGCCTCCAAATGGTATTTAATTAACTTCCCAAACCCCTGGAAGCATGAAAATCACTTTAAACATGCTAATTTTAGCTCTAACACTGATGATCCACCTACAAATGTGAACTGACGTTCAAAAATAAAACATTTGAAAACGGACCATTTTCCACATTTCTGAAGCATGACGTAATGGGGGGGTGTTATCTCTTTTGTCGAAAATCAGCCGTTTTTGCTCGAACATTAAATGCCTCCAAATGGTATTTAATTAACTTCCCAGGGTGAAGAAACCCTTTTTGAGAACTCAGAGTGAGTAAATTGGCCATTTTCATGCACTTTTAACCATTCCATAAATCTTGTGTTTTGGGCCCCTGGAAGCATGAAAATCACTTTAAACATGCTAATTTTAGCTCTAACACTGATGATCCACCTACAAATGTGAACTGACGTTCAAAAATAAAACATTTGAAAACGGACCATTTTCCACATTTCTGAAGCATGACGTAATGGGGGGGTGTTATCTCTTTAGTCGAAAATCAGCCGTTTTTTCTCGAACATTAAATGCCTCCAAATGGTATTTAATTAACTTCCCGGGGTGAAGAAACCCTTTTTGAGAACTCAGAGTGAGTAAATTGGCCATTTTCATGCACTTTTAACCATTCCATAAATCTTGTGTTTTGGGCCCCTGGAAGCATGAAAATCACTTTAAACATGCTAATTTTAGCTCTAACACTGATGATCCACCTACAAATGTGAACTGACGTTCAAAAATAAAACATTTGAAAACGGACCATTTTCCACATTTCTGAAGCATGACGTAATGGGGGGGGTGTTATCTCTTTTGTCGAAAATCAGCCGTTTTTGCTCGAACATTAAATGCCTCCAAATGGTATTTAATTAACTTCCCGAGCCCCTGGAAGCATGAAAATCACTTTAAACATGCTAATTTTAGCTCTAACACTGAAGATCCACCTACAAATGTGAACTGACGTTCAAAAATAAAACATTTGAAAACGGACCATTTTCCACATTTCTGAAGCATGACGTAATGGGGGGGTGTTATCTCTTTTGTCGAAAATCAGCCGTTTTTGCTCGAACATTAAATGCCTCCAAATGGTATTTAATTAACTTCCCGGGGTGAAGAAACCCTTTTTGAGAACTCAGAGTGAGTAAATTGGCCATTTTCATGCACTTTTAACCATTCCATAAATCTTGTGTTTTGGGCCCCTGGAAGCATGAAAATCACTTTAAACATGCTAATTTTAGCTCTAACACTGATGATCCACCTACAAATGTGAACTGACGTTCAAAAATAAAACATTTGAAAACGGACCATTTTCCACATTTCTGAAGCATGACGTAATGGGGGGGTGTTATCTCTTTTGTCGAAAATCAGCCGTTTTTGCTCGAACATTAAATGCCTCCAAATGGTATTTAATTAACTTCCCGGGGTGAAGAAACCCTTTTTGAGAACTCAGAGTGAGTAAATTGGCCATTTTCATGCACTTTTAACCATTCCATAAATCTTGTGTTTTGGGCCCCTGGAAGCATGAAAATCACTTTAAACATGCTAATTTTAGCTCTAACACTGATGATCCACCTACAAATGTGAACTGACGTTCAAAAATAAAACATTTGAAAACGGACCATTTTCCACATTTCTGAAGCATGACGTAATGGGGGGGTGTTATCTCTTTTGTCGAAAATCAGCCGTTTTTGCTCTAACATTAAATGCCTCCAAATGGTATTTAATTAACTTCCCGGGGTGAAGAAACCCTTTTTGAGAACTCAGAGTGAGTAAATTGGCCATTTTCATGCACTTTTAACCATTCCATAAATCTTGTGTTTTGGGCCCCTGGAAGCATGAAAATCACTTTAAACATGCTAATTTTAGCTCTAACACTGATGATCCACCTACAAATGTGAACTGACGTTCAAAAATAAAACATTTGAAAACGGACCATTTTCCACATTTCTGAAGCATGACGTAATGGGGGGGTGTTATCTCTTTTGTCGAAAATTAGCCGTTTTTGCTCGAACATTAAATGCCTCCAAATGGTATTTAATTAACTTCCCGAGCCCCTGGAAGCATGAAAATCACTTTAAACATGCTAATTTTAGCTCTAACACTGATGATCCACCTACAAATGTGAACTGACGTTCAAAAATAAAACATTTGAAAACGGACCATTTTCCACATTTCTGAAGCATGACGTAATGGGGGGTGTTATCTCTTTTGTCGAAAATCAGCCGTTTTTGCTCGAACATTAAATGCCTCCAAATGGTATTTAATTAACTTCCCGAGCCCCTGGAAGCATGAACATCACTTTAAACATGCTAGTTTTAGCTCTAACACTAATGATCCACCTACAAATGTGAACTGACGTTCAAAAATAAAACATTTGAAAACGGACCATTTTCCACATTTCTGAAGCATGACGTAATGGGGGGGTGTTATCTCTTTTGTCGAAAATCAGCCATTTTTGCTCGAACATTAAATGCCTCCAAATGGTATTTAATTAACTTCCCGGGGTGAAGAAACCCTTTTTGAGAACTCAGAGTGAGTAAATTGGCCATTTTCATGCACTTTTAACCATTCCATAAATCTTGTGTTTTGGGCCCCTGGAAGCATGAAAATCACTTTAAACATGCTAATTTTAGCTCTAACACTGATGATCCACCTACAAATGTGAACTGACGTTCAAAAATAAAACATTTGAAAACGGACCATTTTCCACATTTCTGAAGCATGACGTAATGGGGGGGTGTTATCTCTTTTGTCGAAAATCAGCCGTTTTTGCTCGAACATTAAATGCCTCCAAATGGTATTTAATTAACTTCCCGAGCCCCTGGAAGCATGAAAATCACTTTAAACATGCTAATTTTAGCTCTAACACTGATGATCCACCTACAAATGTGAACTGACGTTCAAAAATAAAACATTTGAAAACGGACCATTTTCCACATTTCTGAAGCATGACGTAATGGGGGGGTGTTATCTCTTTTGTCGAAAATCAGCCGTTTTTGCTCGAACATTAAATGCCTCCAAATGGTATTTAATTAACTTCCCGGGGTGAAGAAACCCTTTTTGAGAACTCAGAGTGAGTAAATTGGCCATTTTAATGCACTTTTAACCATTCCATAAATCTTGTGTTTTGGGCCCCTGGAAGCATGAAAATCACTTTAAACATGCTAATTTTAGCTCTAACACTGATGATCCACCTACAAATGTGAACTGACGTTCAAAAATAAAACATTCGAAAACGGACCATTTTCCACATTTCTGAAGCATGACGTAATGGGGGGGTGTTATCTCTTTTGTCGAAAATCAGCCGTTTTTGCTCGAACATTAAATGCCTCCAAATGGTATTTAATTAACTTCCCGGGGTGAAGAAACCCTTTTTGAGAACTCAGAGTGAGTAAATTGGCCATTTTCATGCACTTTTAACCATTCCATAAATCTTGTGTTTTGGGCCCCTGGAAGCATGAAAATCACTTTAAACATGCTAATTTTAGCTCTAACACTGATGATCCACCTACAAATGTGAACTGACGTTCAAAAATAAAACATTTGAAAACGGACCATTTTCCACATTTCTGAAGCATGACGTAATGGGGGGGGTGTTATCTCTTTTGTCGAAAATCAGCCGTTTTTGCTCGAACATTAAATGCCTCCAAATGGTATTTAATTAACTTCCCAAACCCCTGGAAGCATGAAAATCACTTTAAACATGCTAATTTTAGCTCTAACACTGATGATCCACCTACAAATGTGAACTGACGTTCAAAAATAAAACATTTGAAAACGGACCATTTTCCACATTTCTGAAGCATGACGTAATGGGGGGGTGTTATCTCTTTTGTCGAAAATCAGCCGTTTTTGCTCGAACATTAAATGCCTCCAAATGGTATTTAATTAACTTCCCAGGGTGAAGAAACCCTTTTTGAGAACTCAGAGTGAGTAAATTGGCCATTTTCATGCACTTTTAACCATTCCATAAATCTTGTGTTTTGGGCCCCTGGAAGCATGAAAATCACTTTAAACATGCTAATTTTAGCTCTAACACTGATGATCCACCTACAAATGTGAACTGACGTTCAAAAATAAAACATTTGAAAACGGACCATTTTCCACATTTCTGAAGCATGACGTAATGGGGGGGTGTTATCTCTTTAGTCGAAAATCAGCCGTTTTTTCTCGAACATTAAATGCCTCCAAATGGTATTTAATTAACTTCCCGGGGTGAAGAAACCCTTTTTGAGAACTCAGAGTGAGTAAATTGGCCATTTTCATGCACTTTTAACCATTCCATAAATCTTGTGTTTTGGGCCCCTGGAAGCATGAAAATCACTTTAAACATGCTAATTTTAGCTCTAACACTGATGATCCACCTACAAATGTGAACTGACGTTCAAAAATAAAACATTTGAAAACGGACCATTTTCCACATTTCTGAAGCATGACGTAATGGGGGGGTGTTATCTCTTTTGTCGAAAATCAGCCGTTTTTGCTCGAACATTAAATGCCTCCAAATGGTATTTAATTAACTTCCCGAGCCCCTGGAAGCATGAAAATCACTTTAAACATGCTAATTTTAGCTCTAACACTGAAGATCCACCTACAAATGTGAACTGACGTTCAAAAATAAAACATTTGAAAACGGACCATTTTCCACATTTCTGAAGCATGACGTAATGGGGGGGTGTTATCTCTTTTGTCGAAAATCAGCCGTTTTTGCTCGAACATTAAATGCCTCCAAATGGTATTTAATTAACTTCCCGGGGTGAAGAAACCCTTTTTGAGAACTCAGAGTGAGTAAATTGGCCATTTTCATGCACTTTTAACCATTCCATAAATCTTGTGTTTTGGGCCCCTGGAAGCATGAAAATCACTTTAAACATGCTAATTTTAGCTCTAACACTGATGATCCACCTACAAATGTGAACTGACGTTCAAAAATAAAACATTTGAAAACGGACCATTTTCCACATTTCTGAAGCATGACGTAATGGGGGGGTGTTATCTCTTTTGTCGAAAATCAGCCGTTTTTGCTCGAACATTAAATGCCTCCAAATGGTATTTAATTAACTTCCCGGGGTGAAGAAACCCTTTTTGAGAACTCAGAGTGAGTAAATTGGCCATTTTCATGCACTTTTAACCATTCCATAAATCTTGTGTTTTGGGCCCCTGGAAGCATGAAAATCACTTTAAACATGCTAATTTTAGCTCTAACACTGATGATCCACCTACAAATGTGAACTGACGTTCAAAAATAAAACATTTGAAAACGGACCATTTTCCACATTTCTGAAGCATGACGTAATGGGGGGGTGTTATCTCTTTTGTCGAAAATCAGCCGTTTTTGCTCTAACATTAAATGCCTCCAAATGGTATTTAATTAACTTCCCGGGGTGAAGAAACCCTTTTTGAGAACTCAGAGTGAGTAAATTGGCCATTTTCATGCACTTTTAACCATTCCATAAATCTTGTGTTTTGGGCCCCTGGAAGCATGAAAATCACTTTAAACATGCTAATTTTAGCTCTAACACTGATGATCCACCTACAAATGTGAACTGACGTTCAAAAATAAAACATTTGAAAACGGACCATTTTCCACATTTCTGAAGCATGACGTAATGGGGGGGTGTTATCTCTTTTGTCGAAAATTAGCCGTTTTTGCTCGAACATTAAATGCCTCCAAATGGTATTTAATTAACTTCCCGAGCCCCTGGAAGCATGAAAATCACTTTAAACATGCTAATTTTAGCTCTAACACTGATGATCCACCTACAAATGTGAACTGACGTTCAAAAATAAAACATTTGAAAACGGACCATTTTCCACATTTCTGAAGCATGACGTAATGGGGGGGTGTTATCTCTTTTGTCGAAAATCAGCCGTTTTTGCTCGAACATTAAATGCCTCCAAATGGTATTTAATTAACTTCCCGAGCCCCTGGAAGCATGAACATCACTTTAAACATGCTAGTTTTAGCTCTAACACTAATGATCCACCTACAAATGTGAACTGACGTTCAAAAATAAAACATTTGAAAACGGACCATTTTCCACATTTCTGAAGCATGACGTAATGGGGGGGTGTTATCTCTTTTGTCGAAAATCAGCCGTTTTTGCTCGAACATTAAATGCCTCCAAATGGTATTTAATTAACTTCCCGGGGTGAAGAAACCCTTTTTGAGAACTCAGAGTGAGTAAATTGGCCATTTTCATGCACTTTTAACCATTCCATAAATCTTGTGTTTTGGGCCCCAAGAAGCATGAAAATCACTTTAAACATGCTAATTTTAGCTCTAACACTGATGATCCACCTACAAATGTGAACTGACGTTCAAAAATAAAACATTTGAAAACGGACCATTTTCCACATTTCTGAAGCATGACGTAATGGGGGGGTGTTATCTCTTTTGTCGAAAATCAGCCGTTTTTGCTCGAACATTAAATGCCTCCAAATGGTATTTAATTAACTTCCCGGGGTGAAGAAACCCTTTTTGAGAACTCAGAGTGAGTAAATTGGCCATTTTCATGCACTTTTAACCATTCCATAAATCTTGTGTTTTGGGCCCCTGGAAGCATGAAAATCACTTTAAACATGCTAATTTTAGCTCTAACACTGATGATCCACCTACAAATGTGAACTGACGTTCAAAAATAAAACATTTGAAAACGGACCATTTTCCACATTTCTGAAGCATGACGTAATGGGGGGGTGTTATCTCTTTTGTCGAAAATCAGCCGTTTTTGCTCTAACATTAAATGCCTCCAAATGGTATTTAATTAACTTCCCGGGGTGAAGAAACCCTTTTTGAGAACTCAGAGTGAGTAAATTGGCCATTTTCATGCACTTTTAACCATTCCATAAATCTTGTGTTTTGGGCCCCTGGAAGCATGAAAATCACTTTAAACATGCTAATTTTAGCTCTAACACTGATGATCCACCTACAAATGTGAACTGACGTTCAAAAATAAAACATTTGAAAACGGACCATTTTCCACATTTCTGAAGCATGACGTAATGGGGGGGTGTTATCTCTTTTGTCGAAAATCAGCCATTTTTGCTCGAACATTAAATGCCTCCAAATGGTATTTAATTAACTTCCCGGGGTGAAGAAACCCTTTTTGAGAACTCAGAGTGAGTAAATTGGCCATTTTCATGCACTTTTAACCATTCCATAAATCTTGTGTTTTGGGCCCCTGGAAGCATGAAAATCACTTTAAACATGCTAATTTTAGCTCTAACACTGATGATCCACCTACAAATGTGAACTGACGTTCAAAAATAAAACATTTGAAAACGGACCATTTTCCACATTTCTGAAGCATGACGTAATGGGGGGGTGTTATCTCTTTTGTCGAAAATCAGCCGTTTTTGCTCGAACATTAAATGCCTCCAAATGGTATTTAATTAACTTCCCGAGCCCCTGGAAGCATGAAAATCACTTTAAACATGCTAATTTTAGCTCTAACACTGATGATCCACCTACAAATGTGAACTGACGTTCAAAAATAAAACATTTGAAAACGGACCATTTTCCACATTTCTGAAGCATGACGTAATGGGGGGGTGTTATCTCTTTTGTCGAAAATCAGCCGTTTTTGCTCGAACATTAAATGCCTCCAAATGGTATTTAATTAACTTCCCGGGGTGAAGAAACCCTTTTTGAGAACTCAGAGTGAGTAAATTGGCCATTTTAATGCACTTTTAACCATTCCATAAATCTTGTGTTTTGGGCCCCTGGAAGCATGAAAATCACTTTAAACATGCTAATTTTAGCTCTAACACTGATGATCCACCTACAAATGTGAACTGACGTTCAAAAATAAAACATTGGAAAACGGACCATTTTCCACATTTCTGAAGCATGACGTAATGGGGGGGTGTTATCTCTTTTGTCGAAAATCAGCCGTTTTTGCTCGAACATTAAATGCCTCCAAATGGTATTTAATTAACTTCCCGGGGTGAAGAAACCCTTTTTGAGAACTCAGAGTGAGTAAATTGGCCATTTTCATGCACTTTTAACCATTCCATAAATCTTGTGTTTTGGGCCCCTGGAAGCATGAAAATCACTTTAAACATGCTAATTTTAGCTCTAACACTGATGATCCACCTACAAATGTGAACTGACGTTCAAAAATAAAACATTTGAAAACGGACCATTTTCCACATTTCTGAAGCATGACGTAATGGGGGGGGTGTTATCTCTTTTGTCGAAAATCAGCCGTTTTTGCTCGAACATTAAATGCCTCCAAATGGTATTTAATTAACTTCCCAAACCCCTGGAAGCATGAAAATCACTTTAAACATGCTAATTTTAGCTCTAACACTGATGATCCACCTACAAATGTGAACTGACGTTCAAAAATAAAACATTTGAAAACGGACCATTTTCCACATTTCTGAAGCATGACGTAATGGGGGGGTGTTATCTCTTTTGTCGAAAATCAGCCGTTTTTGCTCGAACATTAAATGCCTCCAAATGGTATTTAATTAACTTCCCAGGGTGAAGAAACCCTTTTTGAGAACTCAGAGTGAGTAAATTGGCCATTTTCATGCACTTTTAACCATTCCATAAATCTTGTGTTTTGGGCCCCTGGAAGCATGAAAATCACTTTAAACATGCTAATTTTAGCTCTAACACTGATGATCCACCTACAAATGTGAACTGACGTTCAAAAATAAAACATTTGAAAACGGACCATTTTCCACATTTCTGAAGCATGACGTAATGGGGGGGTGTTATCTCTTTAGTCGAAAATCAGCCGTTTTTTCTCGAACATTAAATGCCTCCAAATGGTATTTAATTAACTTCCCGGGGTGAAGAAACCCTTTTTGAGAACTCAGAGTGAGTAAATTGGCCATTTTCATGCACTTTTAACCATTCCATAAATCTTGTGTTTTGGGCCCCTGGAAGCATGAAAATCACTTTAAACATGCTAATTTTAGCTCTAACACTGATGATCCACCTACAAATGTGAACTGACGTTCAAAAATAAAACATTTGAAAACGGACCATTTTCCACATTTCTGAAGCATGACGTAATGGGGGGGGTGTTATCTCTTTTGTCGAAAATCAGCCGTTTTTGCTCGAACATTAAATGCCTCCAAATGGTATTTAATTAACTTCCCGAGCCCCTGGAAGCATGAAAATCACTTTAAACATGCTAATTTTAGCTCTAACACTGAAGATCCACCTACAAATGTGAACTGACGTTCAAAAATAAAACATTTGAAAACGGACCATTTTCCACATTTCTGAAGCATGACGTAATGGGGGGGTGTTATCTCTTTTGTCGAAAATCAGCCGTTTTTGCTCGAACATTAAATGCCTCCAAATGGTATTTAATTAACTTCCCGGGGTGAAGAAACCCTTTTTGAGAACTCAGAGTGAGTAAATTGGCCATTTTCATGCACTTTTAACCATTCCATAAATCTTGTGTTTTGGGCCCCTGGAAGCATGAAAATCACTTTAAACATGCTAATTTTAGCTCTAACACTGATGATCCACCTACAAATGTGAACTGACGTTCAAAAATAAAACATTTGAAAACGGACCATTTTCCACATTTCTGAAGCATGACGTAATGGGGGGGTGTTATCTCTTTTGTCGAAAATCAGCCGTTTTTGCTCGAACATTAAATGCCTCCAAATGGTATTTAATTAACTTCCCGGGGTGAAGAAACCCTTTTTGAGAACTCAGAGTGAGTAAATTGGCCATTTTCATGCACTTTTAACCATTCCATAAATCTTGTGTTTTGGGCCCCTGGAAGCATGAAAATCACTTTAAACATGCTAATTTTAGCTCTAACACTGATGATCCACCTACAAATGTGAACTGACGTTCAAAAATAAAACATTTGAAAACGGACCATTTTCCACATTTCTGAAGCATGACGTAATGGGGGGGTGTTATCTCTTTTGTCGAAAATCAGCCGTTTTTGCTCTAACATTAAATGCCTCCAAATGGTATTTAATTAACTTCCCGGGGTGAAGAAACCCTTTTTGAGAACTCAGAGTGAGTAAATTGGCCATTTTCATGCACTTTTAACCATTCCATAAATCTTGTGTTTTGGGCCCCTGGAAGCATGAAAATCACTTTAAACATGCTAATTTTAGCTCTAACACTGATGATCCACCTACAAATGTGAACTGACGTTCAAAAATAAAACATTTGAAAACGGACCATTTTCCACATTTCTGAAGCATGACGTAATGGGGGGGTGTTATCTCTTTTGTCGAAAATTAGCCGTTTTTGCTCGAACATTAAATGCCTCCAAATGGTATTTAATTAACTTCCCGAGCCCCTGGAAGCATGAAAATCACTTTAAACATGCTAATTTTAGCTCTAACACTGATGATCCACCTACAAATGTGAACTGACGTTCAAAAATAAAACATTTGAAAACGGACCATTTTCCACATTTCTGAAGCATGACGTAATGGGGGGGTGTTATCTCTTTTGTCGAAAATCAGCCGTTTTTGCTCGAACATTAAATGCCTCCAAATGGTATTTAATTAACTTCCCGAGCCCCTGGAAGCATGAACATCACTTTAAACATGCTAGTTTTAGCTCTAACACTAATGATCCACCTACAAATGTGAACTGACGTTCAAAAATAAAACATTTGAAAACGGACCATTTTCCACATTTCTGAAGCATGACGTAATGGGGGGGTGTTATCTCTTTTGTCGAAAATCAGCCGTTTTTGCTCGAACATTAAATGCCTCCAAATGGTATTTAATTAACTTCCCGGGGTGAAGAAACCCTTTTTGAGAACTCAGAGTGAGTAAATTGGCCATTTTCATGCACTTTTAACCATTCCATAAATCTTGTGTTTTGGGCCCCAAGAAGCATGAAAATCACTTTAAACATGCTAATTTTAGCTCTAACACTGATGATCCACCTACAAATGTGAACTGACGTTCAAAAATAAAACATTTGAAAACGGACCATTTTCCACATTTCTGAAGCATGACGTAATGGGGGGGTGTTATCTCTTTTGTCGAAAATCAGCCGTTTTTGCTCGAACATTAAATGCCTCCAAATGGTATTTAATTAACTTCCCGGGGTGAAGAAACCCTTTTTGAGAACTCAGAGTGAGTAAATTGGCCATTTTCATGCACTTTTAACCATTCCATAAATCTTGTGTTTTGGGCCCCTGGAAGCATGAAAATCACTTTAAACATGCTAATTTTAGCTCTAACACTGATGATCCACCTACAAATGTGAACTGACGTTCAAAAATAAAACATTTGAAAACTGACCATTTTCCACATTTCTGAAGCATGAAGTAATGGGGGGGTGTTATCTCTTTTGTCGAAAATCAGCCGTTTTTGCTCGAACATTAAACGCCTCCAAATGGTATTTAATTAACTTCCCAAACCCCTGGAAGCATGAAAATCACTTTAAACATGCTAATTTTAGCTCTAACACTGATGATCCACCTACAAATGTGAACTGACGTTCAAAAATAAAACATTTGAAAACGGACCATTTTCCACATTTCTGAAGCATGACGTAATGGGGGGGTGTTATCTCTTTTGTCGAAAATCAGCCGTTTTTGCTCGAACATTAAATGCCTCCAAATGGTATTTAATTAACTTCCCAGGGTGAAGAAACCCTTTTTGAGAACTCAGAGTGAGTAAATTGGCCATTTTCATGCACTTTTAACCATTCCATAAATCTTGTGTTTTGGGCCCCTGGAAGCATGAAAATCACTTTAAACATGCTAATTTTAGCTCTAACACTGATGATCCACCTACAAATGTGAACTGACGTTCAAAAATAAAACATTTGAAAACGGACCATTTTCCACATTTCTGAAGCATGACGTAATGGGGGGGTGTTATCTCTTTAGTCGAAAATCAGCCGTTTTTGCTCGAACATTAAATGCCTCCAAATGGTATTTAATTAACTTCCCGGGGTGAAGAAACCCTTTTTGAGAACTCAGAGTGAGTAAATTGGCCATTTTCATGCACTTTTAACCATTCCATAAATCTTGTGTTTTGGGCCCCTGGAAGCATGAAAATCACTTTAAACATGCTAATTTTAGCTCTAACACTGATGATCCACCTACAAATGTGAACTGACGTTCAAAAATAAAACATTTGAAAACGGACCATTTTCCACATTTCTGAAGCATGACGTAATGGGGGGGTGTTATCTCTTTTGTCGAAAATCAGCCGCTTTTGCTCGAACATTAAATGCCTCCAAATGGTATTTAATTAACTTCCCGAGCCCCTGGAAGCATGAAAATCACTTTAAACATGCTAATTTTAGCTCTAACACTGAAGATCCACCTACAAATGTGAACTGACGTTCAAAAATAAAACATTTGAAAACGGACCATTTTCCACATTTCTGAAGCATGACGTAATGGGGGGGTGTTATCTCTTTTGTCGAAAATCAGCCGTTTTTGCTCGAACATTAAATGCCTCCAAATGGTATTTAATTAACTTCCCGGGGTGAAGAAACCCTTTTTGAGAACTCAGAGTGAGTAAATTGGCCATTTTCATGCACTTTTAACCATTCCATAAATCTTGTGTTTTGGGCCCCTGGAAGCATGAAAATCACTTTAAACATGCTAATTTTAGCTCTAACACTGATGATCCACCTACAAATGTGAACTGACGTTCAAAAATAAAACATTTGAAAATGGACCATTTTCCACATTTCTGAAGCATGACGTAATGGGGGGGTGTTATCTCTTTTGTCGAAAATCAGCCGTTTTTGCTCGAACATTAAATGCCTCCAAATGGTATTTAATTAACTTCCCGGGGTGAAGAAACCCTTTTTGAGAACTCAGAGTGAGTAAATTGGCCATTTTCATGCACTTTTAACCATTCCATAAATCTTGTGTTTTGGGCCCCTGGAAGCATGAAAATCACTTTAAACATGCTAATTTTAGCTCTAACACTGATGATCCACCTACAAATGTGAACTAACGTTCAAAAATAAAACATTTGAAAACGGACCATTTTCCACATTTCTGAAGCATGACGTAATGGGGGGGTGTTATCTCTTTTGTCGAAAATCAGCCGTTTTTGCTCGAACATTAAATGCCTCCAAATGGTATTTAATTAACTTCCCGAGCCCCTGGAAGCATGAAAATCACTTTAAACATGCTAATTTTAGCTCTAACACTGATGATCCACCTACAAATGTGAACTGACGTTCAAAAATAAAACATTTGAAAACGGACCATTTTCCACATTTCTGAAGCATGACGTAATGGGGGGGTGTTATCTCTTTTGTCGAAAATCAGCCGTTTTTGCTCGAACATTAAATGCCTCCAAATGGTATTTAATTAACTTCCCGGGGTGAAGAAACCCTTTTTGAGAACTCAGATTGAGTAAATTGGCCATTTTCATGCACTTTTAACCATTCCATAAATCTTGTGTTTTGGGCCCCTGGAAGCATGAAAATCACTTTAAACATGCTAATTTTAGCTCTAACACTGATGATCCACCTACAAATGTGAACTGACGTTCAAAAATAAAACATTTGAAAACGGACCATTTTCCACATTTCTGAAGCATGACGTAATGGGGGGGTGTTATCTCTTTTGTCGAAAATCAGCCGTTTTTGCTCGAACATTAAATGCCTCCAAATGGTATTTAATTAACTTCCCGAGCCCCTGGAAGCATGAAAATCACTTTAAACATGCTAATTTTAGCTCTAACACTGATGATCCACCTACAAATGTGAACTGACGTTCAAAAATGAAACATTTGAAAACGGACCATTTTCCACATTTCTGAAGCATGACGTAATGGGGGGGTGTTATCTCTTTTGTCGAAAATCAGCCATTTTTGCTCGAACATTAAATGCCTCCAAATGGTATTTAATTAACTTCCCGAGCCCCTGGAAGCATGAAAATCACTTTAAACATGCTAATTTTAGCTCTAACACTGATGATCCACCTACAAATGTGAACTGACGTTCAAAAATAAAACATTTGAAAACGGACCATTTTCCACATTTCTGAAGCATGACGTAATGGGGGGGTGTTATCTCTTTTGTGGAAAATCAGCCTTTTTTGCTCGAACATTAAATGCCTCCAAATGGTATTTATTTCACTTCCCGAGCCCCTGGAAGCATGAAAATCACTTTAAACATGCTAATTTTAGCTCTAACACTGATGATCCACCTACAAATGTGAACTGACGTTCAAAAATAAAACATTTGAAAACTGACCATTTTCCACATTTCTGAAGCATGACGTAATGGGGGTGTTATCTCTTATGTCGAAAATCAGCCGTTTTTGCTCGAACATTAAATGCCTCCAAATGGTATTTAATTAACTTCCCGGGGTGAAGAAACCCTTTTTGAGAACTCAGAGTGAGTAAATTGGCCATTTTCATGCACTTTTAACCATTCCATAAATCATGTGTTTTGGGCCCCTGGAAGCATGAAAATCACTTTAAACATGCTAATTTTAGCTCTAACACTGATGATCCACCTACAAATGTGAACTGACGTTCAAAAATAAAACATTTGAAAACGGACCATTTTCCACATTTCTGAAGCATGACGTAATGGGGGGGTGTTATCTCTTTTGTCGAAAATCAGCCGTTTTTGCTCGAACATTAAATGCCTCCAAATGGTATTTAATTAACTTCCTGGGGTGAAGAAACCCTTTTTGAGAACTCAGAGTGAGTAAATTGGCCATTTTCATGCACTTTTAACCATTCCATAAATTCTGTGTTTTGGGCCCCTGGAAGCATGAAAATCACTTTAAACATGCTAATTTTAGCTCTAACACTGATGATCCACCTACAAATGTGAACTGACGTTCAAAAATAAAACATTTGAAAACGGACCATTTTCCACATTTCTGAAGCATGACGTAATGGGGGGGTGTTATCTCTTTTGTCGAAAATCAGCCGTTTTTGCTCGAACATTAAATGCCTCCAAATGGTATTTAATTAACTTCCCGGGGTGAAGAAACCCTTTTTGAGAACTCAGAGTGAGTAAATTGGCCATTTTCATGCACTTTTAACCATTCCATAAATCTTGTGTTTTGGGCCCCTGGAAGCATGAAAATCACTTTAAACATGCTAATTTTAGCTCTAACACTGATGATCCACCTACAAATGTGAACTGACGTTCAAAAATAAAACATTTGAAAACGGACCATTTTCCACATTTCTGAAGCATGACGTAATGGGGGGGTGTTATCTCTTTTGTCGAAAATGAGCCGTTTTTGCTCGAACATTAAATGCCTCCAAATGGTATTTAATTAACTTCCCGAGCCCCTGGAAGCATGAAAATCACTTTAAACATGCTAATTTTAGCTCTAACACTGAAGATCCACCTACAAATGTGAACTGACGTTCAAAAATAAAACATTTGAAAACGGACCATTTTCCACATTTCTGAAGCATGACGTAATGGGGGGGTGTTATCTCTTTTGTCGAAAATCAGCCGTTTTTGCTCGAACATTAAATGCCTCCAAATGGTATTTAATTAACTTCCCGGGGTGAAGAAACCCTTTTTGAGAACTCAGAGTGAGTAAATTGGCCATTTTCATGCACTTTTAACCATTCCATAAATCTTGTGTTTTGGGCCCCTGGAAGCATGAAAATCACTTTAAACATGCTAATTTTAGCTCTAACACTGATGATCCACCTACAAATGTGAACTGACGTTCAAAAATAAAACATTTGAAAACGGACCATTTTCCACATTTCTGAAGCATGACGTAATGGGGGGGTGTTATCTCTTTTGTCGAAAATCAGCCGTTTTTGCTCGAACATTAAATGCCTCCAAATGGTATTTAATTAACTTCCCGGGGTGAAGAAACCCTTTTTGAGAACTCAGAGTGAGTAAATTGGCCATTTTCATGCACTTTTAACCATTCCATAAATCTTGTGTTTTGGGCCACTGGAAGCATGAAAATCACTTTAAACATGCTAATTTTAGCTCTAACACTGATGATCCACCTACAAATGTGAACTGACGTTCAAAAATAAAACATTTGAAAACGGACCATTTTCCACATTTCTGAAGCATGACGTAATGGGGGGGTGTTATCTCTTTTGTCGAAAATCAGCCGTTTTTGCTCTAACATTAAATGCCTCCAAATGGTATTTAATTAACTTCCCGGGGTGAAGAAACCCTTTTTGAGAACTCAGAGTGAGTAAATTGGCCATTTTCATGCACTTTTAACCATTCCATAAATCTTGTGTTTTGGGCCCCTGGAAGCATGAAAATCACTTTAAACATGCTAATTTTAGCTCTAACACTGATGATCCACCTACAAATGTGAACTGACGTTCAAAAATAAAACATTTGAAAACGGACCATTTTCCACATTTCTGAAGCATGACGTAATGGGGGGGTGTTATCTCTTTTGTCGAAAATCAGCCGTTTTTGCTCGAACATTAAATGCCTCCAAATGGTATTTAATTAACTTCCCGAGCCCCTGGAAGCATGAAAATCACTTTAAACATGCTAATTTTAGCTCTAACACTGATGATCCACCTACAAATGTGTACTGACGTTCAAAAATAAAACATTTGAAAACGGACCATTTTCCACATTTCTGAAGCATGACGTAATTGGGGGGTGTTATCTCTTTTGTCGAAAATCATCCGTTTTTGCTCGAACATTAAATGCCTCCAAATGGTATTTAATTAACTTCCCGGGGTGAAGAAACCCTTTTTGAGAACTCAGATTGAGTAAATTGGCCATTTTCATGCACTTTTAACCATTTCATAAATCTTGTGTTTTGGGCCCCTGGAAGCATGAAAATCACTTTAAACATGCTAATTTTAGCTCTAACACTGATGATCCACCTACAAATGTGAACTGACGTTCAAAAATAAAACATTTGAAAACGGACCATTTTCCACATTTCTGAAGCATGACGTAATGGGGGGGTGTTATCTCTTTTGTCGAAAATCAGCCGTTTTTGCTCGAACATTAAATGCCTCCAAATGGTATTTAATTAACTTCCCGAGCCCCTGGAAGCATGAAAATCACTTTAAACATGCTAATTTTAGCTCTAACACTGATGATCCACCTACAAATGTGAACTGACGTTCAAAAATGAAACATTTGAAAACGGACCATTTTCCACATTTCTGAAGCATGACGTAATGGGGGGGTGTTATCTCTTTTGTGGAAAATCAGCCTTTTTTGCTCGAACATTAAATGCCTCCAAATGGTATTTATTTCACTTCCCGAGCCCCTGGAAGCATGAAAATCACTTTAAACATGCTAATTTTAGCTCTAACACTGATGATCCACCTACAAATGTGAACTGACGTTCAAAAATAAAACATTTGAAAACGGACCATTTTCCACATTTCTGAAGCATGACGTAATGGGGGGTGTTATCTCTTTTGTCGAAAATCAGCCGTTTTTGCTTGAACATTAAATGCCTCCAAATGGTATTTATTTAACTTCCCGGGGTGAAGAAACCCTTTTTGAGAACTCAGAGTGAGTAAATTGGCCATTTTCATGCACTTTTAACCATTCCATAAATCTTGTGTTTTGGGCCCCTGGAAGCATGAAAATCACTTTAAACATGCTAATTTTAGCTCTAACACTGATGATCCACCTACAAATGTGAACTGACGTTCAAAAATAAAACATTTGAAAACGGACCATTTTCCACATTTCTGAAGCATGACGTAATGGGGGGGTGTTATCTCTTTTGTCGAAAATCAGCCGTTTTTGCTCTAACATTAAATGCCTCCAAATGGTATTTAATTAACTTCCCGGGGTGAAGAAACCCTTTTTGAGAACTCAGAGTGAGTAAATTGGCCATTTTCATGCACTTTTAACCATTCCATAAATCTTGTGTTTTGGGCCCCTGGAAGCATGAAAATCACTTTAAACATGCTAATTTTAGCTCTAACACTGATGATCCACCTACAAATGTGAACTGACGTTCAAAAATAAAACATTTGAAAACGGACCATTTTCCACATTTCTGAAGCATGACGTAATGGGGGGGTGTTATCTCTTTTGTCGAAAATCAGCCATTTTTGCTCGAACATTAAATGCCTCCAAATGGTATTTAATTAACTTCCCGGGGTGAAGAAACCCTTTTTGAGAACTCAGAGTGAGTAAATTGGCCATTTTCATGCACTTTTAACCATTCCATAAATCTTGTGTTTTGGGCCCCTGGAAGCATGAAAATCACTTTAAACATGCTAATTTTAGCTCTAACACTGATGATCCACCTACAAATGTGAACTGACGTTCAAAAATAAAACATTTGAAAACGGACCATTTTCCACATTTCTGAAGCATGACGTAATGGGGGGGTGTTATCTCTTTTGTCGAAAATCAGCCGTTTTTGCTCGAACATTAAATGCCTCCAAATGGTATTTAATTAACTTCCCGAGCCCCTGGAAGCATGAAAATCACTTTAAACATGCTAATTTTAGCTCTAACACTGATGATCCACCTACAAATGTGAACTGACGTTCAAAAATAAAACATTTGAAAACGGACCATTTTCCACATTTCTGAAGCATGACGTAATGGGGGGGTGTTATCTCTTTTGTCGAAAATCAGCCGTTTTTGCTCGAACATTAAATGCCTCCAAATGGTATTTAATTAACTTCCCGGGGTGAAGAAACCCTTTTTGAGAACTCAGAGTGAGTAAATTGGCCATTTTAATGCACTTTTAACCATTCCATAAATCTTGTGTTTTGGGCCCCTGGAAGCATGAAAATCACTTTAAACATGCTAATTTTAGCTCTAACACTGATGATCCACCTACAAATGTGAACTGACGTTCAAAAATAAAACATTCGAAAACGGACCATTTTCCACATTTCTGAAGCATGACGTAATGGGGGGGTGTTATCTCTTTTGTCGAAAATCAGCCGTTTTTGCTCGAACATTAAATGCCTCCAAATGGTATTTAATTAACTTCCCGGGGTGAAGAAACCCTTTTTGAGAACTCAGAGTGAGTAAATTGGCCATTTTCATGCACTTTTAACCATTCCATAAATCTTGTGTTTTGGGCCCCTGGAAGCATGAAAATCACTTTAAACATGCTAATTTTAGCTCTAACACTGATGATCCACCTACAAATGTGAACTGACGTTCAAAAATAAAACATTTGAAAACGGACCATTTTCCACATTTCTGAAGCATGACGTAATGGGGGGGGGTGTTATCTCTTTTGTCGAAAATCAGCCATTTTTGCTCGAACATTAAATGCCTCCAAATGGTATTTAATTAACTTCCCAAACCCCTGGAAGCATGAAAATCACTTTAAACATGCTAATTTTAGCTCTAACACTGATGATCCACCTACAAATGTGAACTGACGTTCAAAAATAAAACATTTGAAAACGGACCATTTTCCACATTTCTGAAGCATGACGTAATGGGGGGGTGTTATCTCTTTTGTCGAAAATCAGCCGTTTTTGCTCTAACATTAAATGCCTCCAAATGGTATTTAATTAACTTCCCGGGGTGAAGAAACCCTTTTTGAGAACTCAGAGTGAGTAAATTGGCCATTTTCATGCACTTTTAACCATTCCATAAATCTTGTGTTTTGGGCCCCTGGAAGCATGAAAATCACTTTAAACATGCTAATTTTAGCTCTAACACTGATGATCCACCTACAAATGTGAACTGACGTTCAAAAATAAAACATTTGAAAACGGACCATTTTCCACATTTCTGAAGCATGACGTAATGGGGGGGTGTTATCTCTTTTGTCGAAAATCAGCCGTTTTTGCTCGAACATTAAATGCCTCCAAATGGTATTTAATTAACTTCCCGAGCCCCTGGAAGCATGAACATCACTTTAAACATGCTAGTTTTAGCTCTAACACTAATGATCCACCTACAAATGTGAACTGACGTTCAAAAATAAAACATTTGAAAACGGACCATTTTCCACATTTCTGAAGCATGACGTAATGGGGGGGTGTTATCTCTTTTGTCGAAAATCAGCCGTTTTTGCTCGAACATTAAATGCCTCCAAATGGTATTTAATTAACTTCCCGGGGTGAAGAAACCCTTTTTGAGAACTCAGAGTGAGTAAATTGGCCATTTTCATGCACTTTTAACCATTCCATAAATCTTGTGTTTTGGGCCCCAAGAAGCATGAAAATCACTTTAAACATGCTAATTTTAGCTCTAACACTGATGATCCACCTACAAATGTGAACTGACGTTCAAAAATAAAACATTTGAAAACGGACCATTTTCCACATTTCTGAAGCATGACGTAATGGGGGGGTGTTATCTCTTTTGTCGAAAATCAGCCGTTTTTGCTCGAACATTAAATGCCTCCAAATGGTATTTAATTAACTTCCCGGGGTGAAGAAACCCTTTTTGAGAACTCAGAGTGAGTAAATTGGCCATTTTCATGCACTTTTAACCATTCCATAAATCTTGTGTTTTGGGCCCCTGGAAGCATGAAAATCACTTTAAACATGCTAATTTTAGCTCTAACACTGATGATCCACCTACAAATGTGAACTGACGTTCAAAAATAAAACATTTGAAAACGGACCATTTTCCACATTTCTGAAGCATGACGTAATGGGGGGGTGTTATCTCTTTTGTCGAAAATCAGCCGTTTTTGCTCTAACATTAAATGCCTCCAAATGGTATTTAATTAACTTCCCGGGGTGAAGAAACCCTTTTTGAGAACTCAGAGTGAGTAAATTGGCCATTTTCATGCACTTTTAACCATTCCATAAATCTTGTGTTTTGGGCCCCTGGAAGCATGAAAATCACTTTAAACATGCTAATTTTAGCTCTAACACTGATGATCCACCTACAAATGTGAACTGACGTTCAAAAATAAAACATTTGAAAACGGACCATTTTCCACATTTCTGAAGCATGACGTAATGGGGGGGTGTTATCTCTTTTGTCGAAAATCAGCCATTTTTGCTCGAACATTAAATGCCTCCAAATGGTATTTAATTAACTTCCCGGGGTGAAGAAACCCTTTTTGAGAACTCAGAGTGAGTAAATTGGCCATTTTCATGCACTTTTAACCATTCCATAAATCTTGTGTTTTGGGCCCCTGGAAGCATGAAAATCACTTTAAACATGCTAATTTTAGCTCTAACACTGATGATCCACCTACAAATGTGAACTGACGTTCAAAAATAAAACATTTGAAAACGGACCATTTTCCACATTTCTGAAGCATGACGTAATGGGGGGGTGTTATCTCTTTTGTCGAAAATCAGCCGTTTTTGCTCGAACATTAAATGCCTCCAAATGGTATTTAATTAACTTCCCGAGCCCCTGGAAGCATGAAAATCACTTTAAACATGCTAATTTTAGCTCTAACACTGATGATCCACCTACAAATGTGAACTGACGTTCAAAAATAAAACATTTGAAAACGGACCATTTTCCACATTTCTGAAGCATGACGTAATGGGGGGGTGTTATCTCTTTTGTCGAAAATCAGCCGTTTTTGCTCGAACATTAAATGCCTCCAAATGGTATTTAATTAACTTCCCGGGGTGAAGAAACCCTTTTTGAGAACTCAGAGTGAGTAAATTGGCCATTTTAATGCACTTTTAACCATTCCATAAATCTTGTGTTTTGAGCCCCTGGAAGCATGAAAATCACTTTAAACATGCTAATTTTAGCTCTAACACTGATGATCCACCTACAAATGTGAACTGACGTTCAAAAATAAAACATTCGAAAACGGACCATTTTCCACATTTCTGAAGCATGACGTAATGGGGGGGTGTTATCTCTTTTGTCGAAAATCAGCCGTTTTTGCTCGAACATTAAATGCCTCCAAATGGTATTTAATTAACTTCCCGGGGTGAAGAAACCCTTTTTGAGAACTCAGAGTGAGTAAATTGGCCATTTTCATGCACTTTTAACCATTCCATAAATCTTGTGTTTTGGGCCCCTGGAAGCATGAAAATCACTTTAAACATGCTAATTTTAGCTCTAACACTGATGATCCACCTACAAATGTGAACTGACGTTCAAAAATAAAACATTTGAAAACGGACCATTTTCCACATTTCTGAAGCATGACGTAATGGGGGGGGTGTTATCTCTTTTGTCGAAAATCAGCCGTTTTTGCTCGAACATTAAATGCCTCCAAATGGTATTTAATTAACTTCCCAAACCCCTGGAAGCATGAAAATCACTTTAAACATGCTAATTTTAGCTCTAACACTGATGATCCACCTACAAATGTGAACTGACGTTCAAAAATAAAACATTTGAAAACGGACCATTTTCCACATTTCTGAAGCATGACGTAATGGGGGGGTGTTATCTCTTTTGTCGAAAATCAGCCGTTTTTGCTCGAACATTAAATGCCTCCAAATGGTATTTAATTAACTTCCCAGGGTGAAGAAACCCTTTTTGAGAACTCAGAGTGAGTAAATTGGCCATTTTCATGCACTTTTAACCATTCCATAAATCTTGTGTTTTGGGCCCCTGGAAGCATGAAAATCACTTTAAACATGCTAATTTTAGCTCTAACACTGATGATCCACCTACAAATGTGAACTGACGTTCAAAAATAAAACATTTGAAAACGGACCATTTTCCACATTTCTGAAGCATGACGTAATGGGGGGGTGTTATCTCTTTAGTCGAAAATCAGCCGTTTTTTCTCGAACATTAAATGCCTCCAAATGGTATTTAATTAACTTCCCGGGGTGAAGAAACCCTTTTTGAGAACTCAGAGTGAGTAAATTGGCCATTTTCATGCACTTTTAACCATTCCATAAATCTTGTGTTTTGGGCCCCTGGAAGCATGAAAATCACTTTAAACATGCTAATTTTAGCTCTAACACTGATGATCCACCTACAAATGTGAACTGACGTTCAAAAATAAAACATTTGAAAACGGACCATTTTCCACATTTCTGAAGCATGACGTAATGGGGGGGTGTTATCTCTTTTGTCGAAAATCAGCCGTTTTTGCTCGAACATTAAATGCCTCCAAATGGTATTTAATTAACTTCCCGAGCCCCTGGAAGCATGAAAATCACTTTAAACATGCTAATTTTAGCTCTAACACTGAAGATCCACCTACAAATGTGAACTGACGTTCAAAAATAAAACATTTGAAAACGGACCATTTTCCACATTTCTGAAGCATGACGTAATGGGGGGGTGTTATCTCTTTTGTCGAAAATCAGCCGTTTTTGCTCGAACATTAAATGCCTCCAAATGGTATTTAATTAACTTCCCGGGGTGAAGAAACCCTTTTTGAGAACTCAGAGTGAGTAAATTGGCCATTTTCATGCACTTTTAACCATTCCATAAATCTTGTGTTTTGGGCCCCTGGAAGCATGAAAATCAC
Organism: Lissotriton vulgaris; assembly: GCF_964263255.1. NCBI lineage: Eukaryota > Metazoa > Chordata > Amphibia > Caudata > Salamandridae > Lissotriton > Lissotriton vulgaris. The sequence continues at coordinate 60,595 of NW_028253923.1, read as the reverse complement.
TTTAAACATGCTAATTTTAGCTCTAACACTGATGATCCACCTACAAATGTGAACTGACGTTCAAAAATAAAACATTTGAAAACGGACCATTTTCCACATTTCTGAAGCATGACGTAATGGGGGGGTGTTATCTCTTTTGTCGAAAATCAGCCGTTTTTGCTCGAACATTAAATGCCTCCAAATGGTATTTAATTAACTTCCCGGGGTGAAGAAACCCTTTTTGAGAACTCAGAGTGAGTAAATTGGCCATTTTCATGCACTTTTAACCATTCCATAAATCTTGTGTTTTGGGCCCCTGGAAGCATGAAAATCACTTTAAACATGCTAATTTTAGCTCTAACACTGATGATCCACCTACAAATGTGAACTGACGTTCAAAAATAAAACATTTGAAAACGGACCATTTTCCACATTTCTGAAGCATGACGTAATGGGGGGGTGTTATCTCTTTTGTCGAAAATCAGCCGTTTTTGCTCTAACATTAAATGCCTCCAAATGGTATTTAATTAACTTCCCGGGGTGAAGAAACCCTTTTTGAGAACTCAGAGTGAGTAAATTGGCCATTTTCATGCACTTTTAACCATTCCATAAATCTTGTGTTTTGGGCCCCTGGAAGCATGAAAATCACTTTAAACATGCTAATTTTAGCTCTAACACTGATGATCCACCTACAAATGTGAACTGACGTTCAAAAATAAAACATTTGAAAACGGACCATTTTCCACATTTCTGAAGCATGACGTAATGGGGGGGTGTTATCTCTTTTGTCGAAAATTAGCCGTTTTTGCTCGAACATTAAATGCCTCCAAATGGTATTTAATTAACTTCCCGAGCCCCTGGAAGCATGAAAATCACTTTAAACATGCTAATTTTAGCTCTAACACTGATGATCCACCTACAAATGTGAACTGACGTTCAAAAATAAAACATTTGAAAACGGACCATTTTCCACATTTCTGAAGCATGACGTAATGGGGGGGTGTTATCTCTTTTGTCGAAAATCAGCCGTTTTTGCTCGAACATTAAATGCCTCCAAATGGTATTTAATTAACTTCCCGAGCCCCTGGAAGCATGAACATCACTTTAAACATGCTAGTTTTAGCTCTAACACTAATGATCCACCTACAAATGTGAACTGACGTTCAAAAATAAAACATTTGAAAACGGACCATTTTCCACATTTCTGAAGCATGACGTAATGGGGGGGTGTTATCTCTTTTGTCGAAAATCAGCCGTTTTTGCTCGAACATTAAATGCCTCCAAATGGTATTTAATTAACTTCCCGGGGTGAAGAAACCCTTTTTGAGAACTCAGAGTGAGTAAATTGGCCATTTTCATGCACTTTTAACCATTCCATAAATCTTGTGTTTTGGGCCCCTGGAAGCATGAAAATCACTTTAAACATGCTAATTTTAGCTCTAACACTGATGATCCACCTACAAATGTGAACTGACGTTCAAAAATAAAACATTTGAAAACGGACCATTTTCCACATTTCTGAAGCATGACGTAATGGGGGGGTGTTATCTCTTTTGTCGAAAATCAGCCGTTTTTGCTCGAACATTAAATGCCTCCAAATGGTATTTAATTAACTTCCCGGGGTGAAGAAACCCTTTTTGAGAACTCAGAGTGAGTAAATTGGCCATTTTCATGCACTTTTAACCATTCCATAAATCTTGTGTTTTGGGCCCCTGGAAGCATGAAAATCACTTTAAACATGCTAATTTTAGCTCTAACACTGATGATCCACCTACAAATGTGAACTGACGTTCAAAAATAAAACATTTGAAAACGGACCATTTTCCACATTTCTGAAGCATGACGTAATGGGGGGGTGTTATCTCTTTTGTCGAAAATCAGCCGTTTTTGCTCTAACATTAAATGCCTCCAAATGGTATTTAATTAACTTCCCGGGGTGAAGAAACCCTTTTTGAGAACTCAGAGTGAGTAAATTGGCCATTTTCATGCACTTTTAACCATTCCATAAATCTTGTGTTTTGGGCCCCTGGAAGCATGAAAATCACTTTAAACATGCTAATTTTAGCTCTAACACTGATGATCCACCTACAAATGTGAACTGACGTTCAAAAATAAAACATTTGAAAACGGACCATTTTCCACATTTCTGAAGCATGACGTAATGGGGGGGTGTTATCTCTTTTGTCGAAAATTAGCCGTTTTTGCTCGAACATTAAATGCCTCCAAATGGTATTTAATTAACTTCCCGAGCCCCTGGAAGCATGAAAATCACTTTAAACATGCTAATTTTAGCTCTAACACTGATGATCCACCTACAAATGTGAACTGACGTTCAAAAATAAAACATTTGAAAACGGACCATTTTCCACATTTCTGAAGCATGACGTAATGGGGGGGTGTTATCTCTTTTGTCGAAAATCAGCCGTTTTTGCTCGAACATTAAATGCCTCCAAATGGTATTTAATTAACTTCCCGAGCCCCTGGAAGCATGAACATCACTTTAAACATGCTAGTTTTAGCTCTAACACTAATGATCCACCTACAAATGTGAACTGACGTTCAAAAATAAAACATTTGAAAACGGACCATTTTCCACATTTCTGAAGCATGACGTAATGGGGGGGTGTTATCTCTTTTGTCGAAAATCAGCCGTTTTTGCTCGAACATTAAATGCCTTTTCCACATTTCTGAAGCATGACGTAATGGGGGGGTGTCATCTCTTTTGTCGAAAATCAGCCGTTTTTGCTCGAACATTAAATGCCTCCAAATGGTATTTAATTAACTTCCCGAGCCCCTGGAAGCATGAAAATCACTTTAAACATGCTAATTTTAGCTCTAACACTGATGATCCACCTACAAATGTGAACTGACGTTCAAAAATAAAACATTTGAAAACGGACCATTTTCCACATTTCTGAAGCATGACGTAATGGGGGGGTGTTATCTCTTTTGTCGAAAATCAGCCGTTTTTGCTCGAACATTAAATGCCTCCAAATGGTATTTAATTAACTTCCCGGGGTGAAGAAACCCTTTTTGAGAACTCAGATTGAGTAAATTGGCCATTTTCATGCACTTTTAACCATTCCATAAATCTTGTGTTTTGGGCCCCTGGAAGCATGAAAATCACTTTAAACATGCTAATTTTAGCTCTAACACTGATGATCCACCTACAAATGTGAACTGACGTTCAAAAATAAAACATTTGAAAACGGACCATTTTCCACATTTCTGAAGCATGACGTAATGGGGGGGTGTTATCTCTTTTGTCGAAAATCAGCCGTTTTTGCTCGAACATTAAATGCCTCCAAATGGTATTTAATTAACTTCCCGAGCCCCTGGAAGCATGAAAATCACTTTAAACATGCTAATTTTAGCTCTAACACTGATGATCCACCTACAAATGTGAACTGACGTTCAAAAATGAAACATTTGAAAACGGACCATTTTCCACATTTCTGAAGCATGACGTAATGGGGGGGTGTTATCTCTTTTGTCGAAAATCAGCCATTTTTGCTTGAACATTAAATGCCTCCAAATGGTATTTAATTAACTTCCCGAGCCCCTGGAAGCATGAAAATCACTTTAAACATGCTAATTTTAGCTCTAACACTGATGATCCACCTACAAATGTGAACTGACGTTCAAAAATAAAACATTTGAAAACGGACCATTTTCCACATTTCTGAAGCATGACGTAATGGGGGGGTGTTATCTCTTTTGTCGAAAATCAGCCGTTTTTGCTCGAACATTAAATGCCTCCAAATGGTATTTAATTAACTTCCCGAGCCCCTGGAAGCATGAAAATCACTTTAAACATGCTAATTTTAGCTCTAACACTGATGATCCACCTACAAATGTGAACTGACGTTCAAAAATGAAACATTTGAAAACGGACCATTTTCCACATTTCTGAAGCATGACGTAATGGGGGGGTGTTATCTCTTTTGTCGAAAATCAGCCATTTTTGCTTGAACATTAAATGCCTCCAAATGGTATTTAATTAACTTCCCGAGCCCCTGGAAGCATGAAAATCACTTTAAACATGCTAATTTTAGCTCTAACACTGATGATCCACCTACAAATGTGAACTGACGTTCAAAAATAAAACATTTGAAAACGGACCATTTTCCACATTTCTGAAGCATGACGTAATGGGGGGGTGTTATCTCTTTTGTCGAAAATCAGCCGTTTTTGCTCGAACATTAAATGCCTCCAAATTGTATTTAATTAACTTCCCGAGCCCCTGGAAGCATGAAAATCACTTTAAACATGCTAATTTTAGCTCTAACACTGATGATCCACCTACAAATGTGAACTGACGTTCAAAAATAAAACATTTGAAAACGGACCATTTTCCACATTTCTGAAGCATGACGTAATGGGGGGGTGTTATCTCTTTTGTCGAAAATCAGCCGTTTTTGCTCGAACATTAAATGCCTCCAAATGGTATTTAATTAACTTCCCGGGGTGAAGAAACCCTTTTTGAGAACTCAGAGTGAGTAAATTGGCCATTTTCATGCACTTTTAACCATTCCATAAATCTTGTGTTTTGGGCCCCTGGAAGCATGAAAATCACTTTAAACATGCTAATTTTAGCTCTAACACTGATGATCCACCTACAAATGTGAACTGACGTTCAAAAATAAAACATTTGAAAACGGACCATTTTCCACATTTCTGAAGCATGACGTAATGGGGGGGTGTTATCTCTTTTGTCGAAAATCAGCCGTGTTTGCTCGAACATTAAATGCCTCCAAATGGTATTTAATTAACTTCCCGAGCCCCTGGAAGCATGAAAATCACTTTAAACATGCTAATTTTAGCTCTAACACTGATGATCCACCTACAAATGTGAACTGACGTTCAAAAATAAAACATTTGAAAACGGACCATTTTCTACATTTCTGAAGCATGACGTAATGGGGGGGTGTTATCTCTTTTGTCGAAAATCAGCCGTTTTTGCTCTAACATTAAATGCCTCCAAATGGTATTTAATTAACTTCCCGGGGTGAAGAAACCCTTTTTGAGAACTCAGAGTGAGTAAATTGGCCATTTTCATGCACTTTTAACCATTCCATAAATCTTGTGTTTTGGGCCCCAAGAAGCATGAAAATCACTTTAAACATGCTAATTTTAGCTCTAACACTGATGATCCACCTACAAATGTGAACTGACGTTCAAAAATAAAACATTTGAAAACGGACCATTTTCCACATTTCTGAAGCATGACGTAATGGGGGGGTGTTATCTCTTTTGTCGAAAATCAGCCGTTTTTGCTCGAACATTAAATGCCTCCAAATGGTATTTAATTAACTTCCCGGGGTGAAGAAACCCTTTTTGAGAACTCAGAGTGAGTAAATTGGCCATTTTCATGCACTTTTAACCATTCCATAAATCTTGTGTTTTGGGCCCCTGGAAGCATGAAAATCACTTTAAACATGCTAATTTTAGCTCTAACACTGATGATCCACCTACAAATGTGAACTGACGTTCAAAAATAAAACATTTGAAAACGGACCATTTTCCACATTTCTGAAGCATGACGTAATGGGGGGGTGTTATCTCTTTTGTCGAAAATCAGCCGTTTTTGCTCGAACATTAAATGCCTCCAAATGGTATTTAATTAACTTCCCGAGCCCCTGGAAGCATGAAAATCACTTTAAACATGCTAATTTTAGCTCTAACACTGATGATCCACCTACAAATGTGAACTGACGTTCAAAAATAAAACATTTGAAAACGGACCATTTTCTACATTTCTGAAGCATGACGTAATGGGGGGTGTTATCTCTTTTGTCGAAAATCAGCCGTTTTTGCTCGAACATTAAATGCCTCCAAATGGTATTTAATTAACTTCCCGGGGTGAAGAAACCCTTTTTGAGAACTCAGAGTGAGTAAATTGGCCATTTTCATGCACTTTTAACCATTCCATAAATCTTGTGTTTTGGGCCCCTGGAAGCATGAAAATCACTTTAAACATGCTAATTTTAGCTCTAACACTGATGATCCACCTACAAATGTGAACTGACGTTCAAAAATAAAACATTTGAAAACGGACCATTTTCCACATTTCTGAAGCATGACGTAATGGGGGGGTGTTATCTCTTTTGTCGAAAATCAGCCGTGTTTGCTCGAACATTAAATGCCTCCAAATGGTATTTAATTAACTTCCCGAGCCCCTGGAAGCATGAAAATCACTTTAAACATGCTAATTTTAGCTCTAACACTGATGATCCACCTACAAATGTGAACTGACGTTCAAAAATAAAACATTTGAAAACGGACCATTTTCCACATTTCTGAAGCATGACGTAATGGGGGGGTGTTATCTCTTTTGTCGAAAATCAGCCGTTTTTACTCGAACATTAAATGCCTCCAAATGGTATTTAATTAACTTCCCGAGCCCCTGGAAGCATGAAAATCACTTTAAACATGCTAATTTTAGCTCTAACACTGATGATCCACCTACAAATGTGAACTGACGTTCAAAAATAAAACATTTGAAAACGGACCATTTTCCACATTTCTGAAGCATGACGTAATGGGGGGGTGTTATCTCTTTTGTCGAAAATCAGCCGTTTTTGCTCGAACATTAAATGCCTCCAAATGGTATTTAATTAACTTCCCGGGGTGAAGAAACCCTTTTTGAGAACTCAGAGTGAGTAAATTGGCCATTTTCATGCACTTTTAACCATTCCATAAATCTTGTGTTTTGGGCCCCAAGAAGCATGAAAATCACTTTAAACATGCTAATTTTAGCTCTAACACTGATGATCCACCTACAAATGTGAACTGACATTCAAAAATAAAACATTTGAAAACGGACCATTTTCCACATTTCTGAAGCATGACGTAATGGGGGGGTGTTATCTCTTTTGTCGAAAATCAGCCGTTTTTGCTCGAACATTAAATGCCTCCAAATGGTATTTAATTAACTTCCCGGGGTGAAGAAACCCTTTTTGAGAACTCAGAGTGAGTAAATTGGCCATTTTAATGCACTTTTAACCATTCCATAAATCTTGTGTTTTGGGCCCCTGGAAGCATGAAAATCACTTTAAACATGCTAATTTTAGCTCTAACACTGATGATCCACCTACAAATGTGAACTGACGTTCAAAAATAAAACATTTGAAAACGGACCATTTTCCACATTTCTGAAGCATGACGTAATGGGGGGGTGTTATCTCTTTTGTCGAAAATCAGCCGTTTTTGCTCGAACATTAAATGCCTCCAAATGGTATTTAATTAACTTCCCAAACCCCTGGAAGCATGAAAATCACTTTAAACATGCTAATTTTAGCTCTAACACTGATGATCCACCTACAAATGTGAACTGACGTTCAAAAATAAAACATTTGAAAACGGACCATTTTCCACATTTCTGAAGCATGACGTAATGGGGGGGTGTTATCTCTTTTGTCGAAAATCAGCCGTTTTTGCTCGAACATTAAATGCCTCCAAATGGTATTTAATTAACTTCCCAGGGTGAAGAAACCCTTTTTGAGAACTCAGAGTGAGTAAATTGGCCATTTTCATGCACTTTTAACCATTCCATAAATCTTGTGTTTTGGGCCCCTGGAAGCATGAAAATCACTTTAAACATGCTAATTTTAGCTCTAACACTGATGATCCACCTACAAATGTGAACTGACGTTCAAAAATAAAACATTTGAAAACGGACCATTTTCCACATTTCTGAAGCATGACGTAATGGGGGGGTGTTATCTCTTTAGTCGAAAATCAGCCGTTTTTGCTCGAACATTAAATGCCTCCAAATGGTATTTAATTAACTTCCCGGGGCGAAGAAACCCTTTTTGAGAACTCAGAGTGAGTAAATTGGCCATTTTCATGCACTTTTAACCATTCCATAAATCTTGTGTTTTGGGCCCCTGGAAGCATGAAAATCACTTTAAACATGCTAATTTTAGCTCTAACACTGATGATCCACCTACAAATGTGAACTGACGTTCAAAAATAAAACATTTGAAAACGGACCATTTTCCACATTTCTGAAGCATGACGTAATGGGGGGGTGTTATCTCTTTTGTCGAAAATCAGCCGTTTTTGCTCGAACATTAAATGCCTCCAAATGGTATTTAATTAACTTCCCGAGCCCCTGGAAGCATGAAAATCACTTTAAACATGCTAATTTTAGCTCTAACACTGAAGATCCACCTACAAATGTGAACTGACGTTCAAAAATAAAACATTTGAAAACGGACCATTTTCCACATTTCTGAAGCATGGCGTAATGGGGGGGTGTTATCTCTTTTGTCGAAAATCAGCCGTTTTTGCTCGAACATTAAATGCCTCCAAATGGTATTTAATTAACTTCCCGGGGTGAAGAAACCCTTTTTGAGAACTCAGAGTGAGTAAATTGGCCATTTTCATGCACTTTTAACCATTCCATAAATCTTGTGTTTTGGGCCCCTGGAAGCATGAAAATCACTTTAAACATGCTAATTTTAGCTCTAACACTGATGATCCACCTACAAATGTGAACTGACGTTCAAAAATAAAACATTTGAAAACGGACCATTTTCCACATTTCTGAAGCATGACGTAATGGGGGGGTGTTATCTCTTTTGTCGAAAATCAGCCGTTTTTGCTCGAACATTAAATGCCTCCAAATGGTATTTAATTAACTTCCCGGGGTGAAGAAACCCTTTTTGAGAACTCAGAGTGAGTAAATTGGCCATTTTCATGCACTTTTAACCATTCCATAAATCTTGTGTTTTGGGCCCCTGGAAGCATGAAATTCACTTTAAACATGCTAATTTTAGCTCTAACACTGATGATCCACCTACAAATGTGAACTGACGTTCAAAAATAAAACATTTGAAAACGGACCATTTTCCACATTTCTGAAGCATGACGTAATGGGGGGGTGTTATCTCTTTTGTCGAAAATCAGCCGTTTTTGCTCGAACATTAAATGCCTCCAAATGGTATGTAATTAACTTCCCGGGGTGAAGAAACCCTTTTTGAGAACTCAGAGTGAGTAAATTGGCCATTTTCATGCACTTTTAACCATTCCATAAATCTTGTGTTTTGGGCCCCTGGAAGCATGAAAATCACTTTAAACATGCTAATTTTAGCTCTAACACTGATGATCCACCTACAAATGTGAACTGACGTTCAAAAATAAAACATTTGAAAACGGACCATTTTCCACATTTCTGAAGCATGACGTAATGGGGGGGTGTTATCTCTTTTGTCGAAAATCAGCCGTTTTTGCTCGAACATTAAATGCCTCCAAATGGTATTTAATTAACTTCCCGAGCCCCTGGAAGCATGAAAATCACTTTAAACATGCTAATTTTAGCTCTAACACTGATGATCCACCTACAAATGTGAACTGACGTTCAAAAATAAAACATTTGAAAACGGACCATTTTCCACATTTCTGAAGCATGACGTAATGGGGGGGTGTTATCTCTTTTGTCGAAAATCAGCCGTTTTTGCTCGAACATTAAATGCCTCCAAATGGTATTTAATTAACTTCCCGAGCCCCTGGAAGCATGAAAATCACTTTAAACATGCTAATTTTAGCTCTAACACTGATGATCCACCTACAAATGTGAACTGACGTTCAAAAATAAAACATTTGAAAACGGACCATTTTCCACATTTCTGAAGCATGACGTAATGGGGGGGTGTTATCTCTTTTGTCGAAAATCAGCCGTTTTTGCTCGAACATTAAATGCCTCCAAATGGTATTTAATTAACTTCCCGGGGTGAAGAAACCCTTTTTGAGAACTCAGAGTGAGTAAATTGGCCATTTTCATGCACTTTTAACCATTCCATAAATCTTGTGTTTTGGGCCCCAAGAAGCATGAAAATCACTTTAAACATGCTAATTTTAGCTCTAACACTGATGATCCACCTACAAATGTGAACTGACGTTCAAAAATAAAACATTTGAAAACGGACCATTTTCCACATTTCTGAAGCATGACGTAATGGGGGGGGTGTTATCTCTTTTGTCGAAAATCAGCCGTTTTTGCTCGAACATTAAATGCCTCCAAATGGTATTTAATTAACTTCCCGGGGTGAAGAAACCCTTTTTGAGAACTCAGAGTGAGTAAATTGGCCATTTTAATGCACTTTTAACCATTCCATAAATCTTGTGTTTTGGGCCCCTGGAAGCATGAAAATCACTTTAAACATGCTAATTTTAGCTCTAACACTGATGATCCACCTACAAATGTGAACTGACGTTCAAAAATAAAACATTTGAAAACGGACCATTTTCCACATTTCTGAAGCATGACGTAATGGGGGGGTGTTATCTCTTTTGTCGAAAATCAGCCGTTTTTGCTCGAACATTAAATGCCTCCAAATGGTATTTAATTAACTTCCCAAACCCCTGGAAGCATGAAAATCACTTTAAACATGCTAATTTTAGCTCTAACACTGATGATCCACCTACAAATGTGAACTGACGTTCAAAAATAAAACATTTGAAAACGGACCATTTTCCACATTTCTGAAGCATGACGTAATGGGGGGGTGTTATCTCTTTTGTCGAAAATCAGCCGTTTTTGCTCGAACATTAAATGCCTCCAAATGGTATTTAATTAACTTCCCAGGGTGAAGAAACCCTTTTTGAGAACTCAGAGTGAGTAAATTGGCCATTTTCATGCACTTTTAACCATTCCATAAATCTTGTGTTTTGGGCCCCTGGAAGCATGAAAATCACTTTAAACATGCTAATTTTAGCTCTAACACTGATGATCCACCTACAAATGTGAACTGACGTTCAAAAATAAAACATTTGAAAACGGACCATTTTCCACATTTCTGAAGCATGACGTAATGGGGGGGTGTTATCTCTTTAGTCGAAAATCAGCCGTTTTTGCTCGAACATTAAATGCCTCCAAATGGTATTTAATTAACTTCCCGGGGTGAAGAAACCCTTTTTGAGAACTCAGAGTGAGTAAATTGGCCATTTTCATGCACTTTTAACCATTCCATAAATCTTGTGTTTTGGGCCCCTGGAAGCATGAAAATCACTTTAAACATGCTAATTTTAGCTCTAACACTGATGATCCACCTACAAATGTGAACTGACGTTCAAAAATAAAACATTTGAAAACGGACCATTTTCCACATTTCTGAAGCATGACGTAATGGGGGGGTGTTATCTCTTTTGTCGAAAATCAGCCGTTTTTGCTCGAACATTAAATGCCTCCAAATGGTATTTAATTAACTTCCCGAGCCCCTGGAAGCATGAAAATTACTTTAAACATGCTAATTTTAGCTCTAACACTGAAGATCCACCTACAAATGTGAACTGACGTTCAAAAATAAAACATTTGAAAACGGACCATTTTCCACATTTCTGAAGCATGGCGTAATGGGGGGGTGTTATCTCTTTTGTCGAAAATCAGCCGTTTTTGCTCGAACATTAAATGCCTCCAAATGGTATTTAATTAACTTCCCGGGGTGAAGAAACCCTTTTTGAGAACTCAGAGTGAGTAAATTGGCCATTTTCGTGCACTTTTAACCATTCCATAAATCTTGTGTTTTGGGCCCCTGGAAGCATGAAAATCACTTTAAACATGCTAATTTTAGCTCTAACACTGATGATCCACCTACAAATGTGAACTGACGTTCAAAAATAAAACATTTGAAAACGGACCATTTTCCACATTTCTGAAGCATGACGTAATTGGGGGGTGTTATCTCTTTTGTCGAAAATCAGCCGTTTTTGCTCGAACATTAAATGCCTCCAAATGGTATTTAATTAACTTCCCGGGGTGAAGAAACCCTTTTTGAGAACTCAGAGTGAGTAAATTGGCCATTTTCATGCACTTTTAACCATTCCATAAATCTTGTGTTTTGGGCCCCTGGAAGCATGAAAATCACTTTAAACATGCTAATTTTAGCTCTAACACTGATGATCCACCTACAAATGTGAACTGACGTTCAAAAATAAAACATTTGAAAACGGACTATTTTCCACATTTCTGAAGCATGACGTAATGGGGGGGTGTTATCTCTTTTGTCGAAAATCAGCCGTTTTTGCTCGAACATTAAATGCCTCCAAATGGTATTTAATTAACTTCCCGAGCCCCTGGAAGCATGAAAATCACTTTAAACATGCTAATTTTAGCTCTAACACTGATGATCCACCTACAAATGTGAACTGACGTTCAAAAATAAAACATTTGAAAACGGACCATTTTCCACATTTCTGAAGCATGACGTAATGGGGGGGTGTTATCTCTTTTGTCGAAAATCAGCCGTTTTTGCTCGAACATTAAATGCCTCCAAATGGTATTTAATTAACTTCCCGAGCCCCTGGAAGCATGAAAATCACTTTAAACATGCTAATTTTAGCTCTAACACTGATGATCCACCTACAAATGTGAACTGACGTTCAAAAATAAAACATTTGAAAACGGACCATTTTCCACATTTCTGAAGCATGACGTAATGGGGGGGTGTTATCTCTTTTGTCGAAAATCAGCCGTTTTTGCTCGAACATTAAATGCCTCCAAATGGTATTTAATTAACTTCCCGGGGTGAAGAAACCCTTTTTGAGAACTCAGAGTGAGTAAATTGGCCATTTTCATGCACTTTTAACCATTCCATAAATCTTGTGTTTTGGGCCCCAAGAAGCATGAAAATCACTTTAAACATGCTAATTTTAGCTCTAACACTGATGATCCACCTACAAATGTGAACTGACGTTCAAAAATAAAACATTTGAAAACGGACCATTTTCCACATTTCTGAAGCATGACGTAATGGGGGGGTGTTATCTCTTTTGTCGAAAATCAGCCGTTTTTGCTCGAACATTAAATGCCTCCAAATGGTATTTAATTAACTTCCCGGGGTGAAGAAACCCTTTTTGAGAACTCAGAGTGAGTAAATTGGCCATTTTCATGCACTTTTAACCATTCCATAAATCTTGTGTTTTGGGCCCCTGGAAGCATGAAAATCACTTTAAACATGCTCATTTTAGCTCTAACACTGATGATCCACCTACAAATGTGAACTGACGTTCAAAAATAAAACATTTGAAAACGGACCATTTTCCACATTTCTGAAGCATGACGTAATGGGGGGGTGTTATCTCTTTTGTCGAAAATCAGCCGTTTTTGCTCGAACATTAAATGCCTCCAAATGGTATTTAATTAACTTCCCGAGCCCCTGGAAGCATGAAAATCACTTTAAACATGCTAATTTTAGCTCTAACACTGATGATCCACCTACAAATGTGAACTGACGTTCAAAAATAAAACATTTGAAAACGGACCATTTTCCACATTTCTGAAGCATGACGTAATGGGGGGGTGTTATCTCTTTTGTCGAAAATCAGCCGTTTTTGCTCGAACATTAAATGCCTCCAAATGGTATTTAATTAACTTCCCGGGGTGAAGAAACCCTTTTTGAGAACTCAGAGTGAGTAAATTGGCCATTTTCATGCACTTTTAACCATTCCATAAATCTTGTGTTTTGGGCCCCAAGAAGCATGAAAATCACTTTAAACATGCTAATTTTAGCTCTAACACTGATGATCCACCTACAAATGTGAACTGACGTTCAAAAATAAAACATTTGAAAACGGACCATTTTCCACATTTCTGAAGCATGACGTAATGGGGGGGGTGTTATCTCTTTTGTCGAAAATCAGCCGTTTTTGCTCGAACATTAAATGCCTCCAAATGGTATTTAATTAACTTCCCGGGGTGAAGAAACCCTTTTTGAGAACTCAGAGTGAGTAAATTGGCCATTTTAATGCACTTTTAACCATTCCATAAATCTTGTGTTTTGGGCCCCTGGAAGCATGAAAATCACTTTAAACATGCTAATTTTAGCTCTAACACTGATGATCCACCTACAAATGTGAACTGACGTTCAAAAATAAAACATTTGAAAACGGACCATTTTCCACATTTCTGAAGCATGACGTAATGGGGGGGTGTTATCTCTTTTGTCGAAAATCAGCCGTTTTTGCTCGAACATTAAATGCCTCCAAATGGTATTTAATTAACTTCCCAAACCCCTGGAAGCATGAAAATCACTTTAAACATGCTAATTTTAGCTCTAACACTGATGATCCACCTACAAATGTGAACTGACGTTCAAAAATAAAACATTTGAAAACGGACCATTTTCCACATTTCTGAAGCATGACGTAATGGGGGGGTGTTATCTCTTTTGTCGAAAATCAGCCGTTTTTGCTCGAACATTAAATGCCTCCAAATGGTATTTAATTAACTTCCCAGGGTGAAGAAACCCTTTTTGAGAACTCAGAGTGAGTAAATTGGCCATTTTCATGCACTTTTAACCATTCCATAAATCTTGTGTTTTGGGCCCCTGGAAGCATGAAAATCACTTTAAACATGCTAATTTTAGCTCTAACACTGATGATCCACCTACAAATGTGAACTGACGTTCAAAAATAAAACATTTGAAAACGGACCATTTTCCACATTTCTGAAGCATGACGTAATGGGGGGGTGTTATCTCTTTAGTCGAAAATCAGCCGTTTTTGCTCGAACATTAAATGCCTCCAAATGGTATTTAATTAACTTCCCGGGGTGAAGAAACCCTTTTTGAGAACTCAGAGTGAGTAAATTGGCCATTTTCATGCACTTTTAACCATTCCATAAATCTTGTGTTTTGGGCCCCTGGAAGCATGAAAATCACTTTAAACATGCTAATTTTAGCTCTAACACTGATGATCCACCTACAAATGTGAACTGACGTTCAAAAATAAAACATTTGAAAACGGACCATTTTCCACATTTCTGAAGCATGACGTAATGGGGGGGTGTTATCTCTTTTGTCGAAAATCAGCCGTTTTTGCTCGAACATTAAATGCCTCCAAATGGTATTTAATTAACTTCCCGAGCCCCTGGAAGCATGAAAATTACTTTAAACATGCTAATTTTAGCTCTAACACTGAAGATCCACCTACAAATGTGAACTGACGTTCAAAAATAAAACATTTGAAAACGGACCATTTTCCACATTTCTGAAGCATGGCGTAATGGGGGGGTGTTATCTCTTTTGTCGAAAATCAGCCGTTTTTGCTCGAACATTAAATGCCTCCAAATGGTATTTAATTAACTTCCCGGGGTGAAGAAACCCTTTTTGAGAACTCAGAGTGAGTAAATTGGCCATTTTCGTGCACTTTTAACCATTCCATAAATCTTGTGTTTTGGGCCCCTGGAAGCATGAAAATCACTTTAAACATGCTAATTTTAGCTCTAACACTGATGATCCACCTACAAATGTGAACTGACGTTCAAAAATAAAACATTTGAAAACGGACCATTTTCCACATTTCTGAAGCATGACGTAATTGGGGGGTGTTATCTCTTTTGTCGAAAATCAGCCGTTTTTGCTCGAACATTAAATGCCTCCAAATGGTATTTAATTAACTTCCCGGGGTGAAGAAACCCTTTTTGAGAACTCAGAGTGAGTAAATTGGCCATTTTCATGCACTTTTAACCATTCCATAAATCTTGTGTTTTGGGCCCCTGGAAGCATGAAAATCACTTTAAACATGCTAATTTTAGCTCTAACACTGATGATCCACCTACAAATGTGAACTGACGTTCAAAAATAAAACATTTGAAAACGGACTATTTTCCACATTTCTGAAGCATGACGTAATGGGGGGGTGTTATCTCTTTTGTCGAAAATCAGCCGTTTTTGCTCGAACATTAAATGCCTCCAAATGGTATTTAATTAACTTCCCGAGCCCCTGGAAGCATGAAAATCACTTTAAACATGCTAATTTTAGCTCTAACACTGATGATCCACCTACAAATGTGAACTGACGTTCAAAAATAAAACATTTGAAAACGGACCATTTTCCACATTTCTGAAGCATGACGTAATGGGGGGGTGTTATCTCTTTTGTCGAAAATCAGCCGTTTTTGCTCGAACATTAAATGCCTCCAAATGGTATTTAATTAACTTCCCGAGCCCCTGGAAGCATGAAAATCACTTTAAACATGCTAATTTTAGCTCTAACACTGATGATCCACCTACAAATGTGAACTGACGTTCAAAAATAAAACATTTGAAAACGGACCATTTTCCACATTTCTGAAGCATGACGTAATGGGGGGGTGTTATCTCTTTTGTCGAAAATCAGCCGTTTTTGCTCGAACATTAAATGCCTCCAAATGGTATTTAATTAACTTCCCGGGGTGAAGAAACCCTTTTTGAGAACTCAGAGTGAGTAAATTGGCCATTTTCATGCACTTTTAACCATTCCATAAATCTTGTGTTTTGGGCCCCAAGAAGCATGAAAATCACTTTAAACATGCTAATTTTAGCTCTAACACTGATGATCCACCTACAAATGTGAACTGACGTTCAAAAATAAAACATTTGAAAACGGACCATTTTCCACATTTCTGAAGCATGACGTAATGGGGGGGTGTTATCTCTTTTGTCGAAAATCAGCCGTTTTTGCTCGAACATTAAATGCCTCCAAATGGTATTTAATTAACTTCCCGGGGTGAAGAAACCCTTTTTGAGAACTCAGAGTGAGTAAATTGGCCATTTTCATGCACTTTTAACCATTCCATAAATCTTGTGTTTTGGGCCCCTGGAAGCATGAAAATCACTTTAAACATGCTCATTTTAGCTCTAACACTGATGATCCACCTACAAATGTGAACTGACGTTCAAAAATAAAACATTTGAAAACGGACCATTTTCCACATTTCTGAAGCATGACGTAATGGGGGGGTGTTATCTCTTTTGTCGAAAATCAGCCGTTTTTGCTCGAACATTAAATGCCTCCAAATGGTATTTAATTACCTTCCCAAACCCCTGGAAGCATGAAAATCACTTTAAACATGCTAATTTTAGCTCTAACACTGATGATCCACCTACAAATGTGAACTGACGTTCAAAAATAAAACATTTGAAAACGGACCATTTTCCACATTTCTGAAGCATGACGTAATGGGGGGGTGTTATCTCTTTTGTCGAAAATCAGCCGTATTTGCTAGAACATTAAATGCCTCCAAATGGTATTTAATTAACTTCCCAGTGTGAAGAAACCCTTTTTGAGAACTCAGAGTGAGTAAATTGGCCATTTTCATGCACTTTTAACCATTCCATAAATCTTGTGTTTTGGGCCCCTGGAAGCATGAAAATCACTTTAAACATGCTAATTTTAGCTCTAACACTGATGATCCACCTACAAATGTGAACTGACGTTCAAAAATAAAACATTTGAAAACGGACCATTTTCCACATTTCTGAAGCATGACGTAATGGGGGGGTGTTATCTCTTTTGTCGAAAATCAGCCGTTTTTGCTCGAACATTAAATGCCTCCAAATTGTATTTAATTAACTTCCCGAGCCCCTGGAAGCATGAAAATCACTTTAAACATGCTAATTTTAGCTCTAACACTGAAGATCCACCTACAAATGTGAACTGACGTTCAAAAATAAAACATTTGAAAACGGACCATTTTCCACATTTCTGAAGCATGACGTAATGGGGGGGTGTTATCTCTTTTGTCGAAAATCAGCCGTTTTTGCTCGAACATTAAATGCCTCCAAATGGTATTTAATTAACTTCCCGGGGTGAAGAAACCCTTTTTGAGAACTCAGAGTGAGTAAATTGGCCATTTTCATGCACTTTTAACCATTCCATAAATCTTGTGTTTTGGGCCCCTGGAAGCATGAAAATCACTTTAAACATGCGAATTTTAGCTCTAACACTGATGATCCACCTACAAATGTGAACTGACGTTCAAAAATAAAACATTTGAAAACGGACCATTTTCCACATTTCTGAAGCATGACGTAATGGGGGGGTGTTATCTCTTTTGTCGAAAATCAGCCGTTTTTGCTCGAACATTAAATGCCTCCAAATGGTATTTAATTAACTTCCCGGGGTGAAGAAACC
Source organism: Lissotriton vulgaris (assembly GCF_964263255.1). Lineage (NCBI taxonomy): Eukaryota > Metazoa > Chordata > Amphibia > Caudata > Salamandridae > Lissotriton > Lissotriton vulgaris. Next base: position 42,718 of record NW_028253923.1, on the reverse strand, counting down.
CTTTTTGAGAACTCAGAGTGAGTAAATTGGCCATTTTCATGCACTTTTAACCATTCCATAAATCTTGTGTTTTGGGCCCCTGGAAGCATGAAAATCACTTTAAACATGCTAATTTTAGCTCTAACACTGATGATCCACCTACAAATGTGAACTGACGTTCAAAAATAAAACATTTGAAAACGGACCATTTTCCACATTTCTGAAGCATGACGTAATGGGGGGGTGTTATCTCTTTTGTCGAAAATCAGCCGTTTTTGCTCTAACATTAAATGCCTCCAAATGGTATTTAATTAACTTCCCGAGCCCCTGGAAGCATGAAAATCACTTTAAACATGCTAATTTTAGCTCTAACACTGATGATCCACCTACAAATGTGAACTGACGTTCAAAAATAAAACATTTGAAAACGGACCATTTTCCACATTTCTGAAGCATGACGTAATGGGGGGGTGTTATCTCTTTTGTCGAAAATCAGCCGTTTTTGCTCGAACATTAAATGCCTCCAAATGGTATTTAATTAACTTCCCGAGCCCCTGGAAGCATGAAAATCACTTTAAACATGCTAATTTTAGCTCTAACACTGATGATCCACCTACAAATGTGAACTGACGTTCAAAAATAAAACATTTGAAAACGGACCATTTTCCACATTTCTGAAGCATGACGTAATGGGGGGGTGTTATCTCTTTTGTCGAAAATCAGCCGTTTTTGCTCGAACATTAAATGCCTCCAAATGGTATTTAATTAACTTCCCGGGGTGAAGAAACCCTTTTTGAGAACTCAGAGTGAGTAAATTGGCCATTTTAATGCACTTTTAACCATTCCATAAATCTTGTGTTTTGGGCCCCTGGAAGCATGAAAATCACTTTAAACATGCTAATTTTAGCTCTAACACTGATGATCCACCTACAAATGTGAACTGACGTTCAAAAATAAAACATTTGAAAACGGACCATTTTCCACATTTCTGAAGCATGACGTAATGGGGGGGTGTTATCTCTTTTGTCGAAAATCAGCCGTTTTTGCTCGAACATTAAATGCCTCCAAATGGTATTTAATTAACTTCCCAAACCCCTGGAAGCATGAAAATCACTTTAAACATGCTAATTTTAGCTCTAACACTGATGATCCACCTACAAATGTGAACTGACGTTCAAAAATAAAACATTTGAAAACGGACCATTTTCCACATTTCTGAAGCATGACGTAATGGGGGGGTGTTATCTCTTTTGTCGAAAATCAGCCGTTTTTGCTCGAACATTAAATGCCTCCAAATGGTATTTAATTAACTTCCCAGGGTGAAGAAACCCTTTTTGAGAACTCAGAGTGAGTAAATTGGCCATTTTCATGCACTTTTAACCATTCCATAAATCTTGTGTTTTGGGCCCCTGGAAGCATGAAAATCACTTTAAACATGCTAATTTTAGCTCTAACACTGATGATCCACCTACAAATGTGAACTGACGTTCAAAAATAAAACATTTGAAAACGGACCATTTTCCACATTTCTGAAGCATGACGTAATGGGGGGGTGTTATCTCTTTAGTCGAAAATCAGCCGTTTTTGCTCGAACATTAAATGCCTCCAAATGGTATTTAATTAACTTCCCGGGGTGAAGAAACCCTTTTTGAGAACTCAGAGTGAGTAAATTGGCCATTTTCATGCACTTTTAACCATTCCATAAATCTTGTGTTTTGGGCCCCTGGAAGCATGAAAATCACTTTAAACATGCTAATTTTAGCTCTAACACTGATGATCCACCTACAAATGTGAACTGACGTTCAAAAATAAAACATTTGAAAACGGACCATTTTCCACATTTCTGAAGCATGACGTAATGGGGGGGTGTTATCTCTTTTGTCGAAAATCAGCCGTTTTTGCTCGAACATTAAATGCCTCCAAATGGTATTTAATTAACTTCCCGAGCCCCTGGAAGCATGAAAATCACTTTAAACATGCTAATTTTAGCTCTAACACTGAAGATCCACCTACAAATGTGAACTGACGTTCAAAAATAAAACATTTGAAAACGGACCATTTTCCACATTTCTGAAGCATGGCGTAATGGGGGGGTGTTATCTCTTTTGTCGAAAATCAGCCGTTTTTGCTCGAACATTAAATGCCTCCAAATGGTATTTAATTAACTTCCCGGGGTGAAGAAACCCTTTTTGAGAACTCAGAGTGAGTAAATTGGCCATTTTAGTGCACTTTTAACCATTCCATAAATCTTGTGTTTTGGGCCCCTGGAAGCATGAAAATCACTTTAAACATGCTAATTTTAGCTCTAACACTGATGATCCACCTACAAATGTGAACTGACGTTCAAAAATAAAACATTTGAAAACGGACCATTTTCCACATTTCTGAAGCATGACGTAATGGGGGGGTGTTATCTCTTTTGTCGAAAATCAGCCGTTTTTGCTCGAACATTAAATGCCTCCAAATGGTATTTAATTAACTTCCCGGGGTGAAGAAACCCTTTTTGAGAACTCAGAGTGAGTAAATTGGCCATTTTCATGCACTTTTAACCATTCCATAAATCTTGTGTTTTGGGCCCCTGGAAGCATGAAAATCACTTTAAACATGCTAATTTTAGCTCTAACACTGATGATCCACCTACAAATGTGAACTGACGTTCAAAAATAAAACATTTGAAAACGGACCATTTTCCACATTTCTGAAGCATGACGTAATGGGGGGGTGTTATCTCTTTTGTCGAAAATCAGCCGTTTTTGCTCGAACATTAAATGCCTCCAAATGGTATTTAATTAACTTCCCGGGGTGAAGAAACCCTTTTTGAGAACTCAGAGTGAGTAAATTGGCCATTTTCATGCACTTTTAACCATTCCATAAATCTTGTGTTTTGGGCCCCTGGAAGCATGAAAATCACTTTAAACATGCTAATTTTAGCTCTAACACTGATGATCCACCTACAAATGTGAACTGACATTCAAAAATAAAACATTTGAAAACGGACCATTTTCCACATTTCTGAAGCATGACGTAATGGGGGGTGTTATCTCTTTTGTCGAAAATCAGCCGTTTTTGCTCGAACATTAAATGCCTCCAAATGGTATTTAATTAACTTCCCGAGCCCCTGGAAGCATGAAAATCACTTTAAACATGCTAATTTTAGCTCTAACACTGATGATCCACCTACAAATGTGAACTGACGTTCAAAAATAAAACATTTGAAAACGGACCATTTTCCACATTTCTGAAGCATGACGTAATGGGGGGGTGTTATCTCTTTTGTCGAAAATCAGCCGTTTTTGCTCGAACATTAAATGCCTCCAAATGGTATTTAATTAACTTCCCGTGGTGAAGAAACCCTTTTTGAGAACTCAGAGTGAGTAAATTGGCCATTTTCATGCACTTTTAACCATTCCATAAATCTTGTGTTTTGGGCCCCAAGAAGCATGAAAATCACTTTAAACATGCTAATTTTAGCTCTAACACTGATGATCCACCTACAAATGTGAACTGACGTTCAAAAATAAAACATTTGAAAACGGACCATTTTCCACATTTCTGAAGCATGACGTAATGGGGGGGTGTTATCTCTTTTGTCGAAAATCAGCCGTTTTTGCTCGAACATTAAATGCCTCCAAATGGTATTTAATTAACTTCCCGGGGTGAAGAAACCCTTTTTGAGAACTCAGAGTGAGTAAATTGGCCATTTTCATGCACTTTTAACCATTCCATAAATCTTGTGTTTTGGGCCCCTGGAAGCATGAAAATCACTTTAAACATGCTCATTTTAGCTCTAACACCGATGATCCACCTACAAATGTGAACTGACGTTCAAAAATAAAACATTTGAAAACGGACCATTTTCCACATTTCTGAAGCATGACGTAATGGGGGGGTGTTATCTCTTTTGTCGAAAATCAGCCGTTTTTGCTCGAACATTAAATGCCTCCAAATGGTATTTAATTAACTTCCCAAACCCCTGGAAGCATGAAAATCACTTTAAACATGCTAATTTTAGCTCTAACACTGATGATCCACCTACAAATGTGAACTGACATTCAAAAATAAAACATTTGAAAACGGACCATTTTCCACATTTCTGAAGCATGACGTAATGGGGGGTGTTATCTCTTTTGTCGAAAATCAGCCGTATTTGCTAGAACATTAAATGCCTCCAAATGGTATTTAATTAACTTCCCAGGGTGAAGAAACCCTTTTTGAGAACTCAGAGTGAGTAAATTGGCCATTTTCATGCACTTTTAACCATTCCATAAATCTTGTGTTTTGGGCCCCTGGAAGCATGAAAATCACTTTAAACATGCTAATTTTAGCTCTAACACTGATGATCCACCTACAAATGTGAACTGACGTTCAAAAATAAAACATTTGAAAACGGACCATTTTCCACATTTCTGAAGCATGACGTAATGGGGGGGTGTTATCTCTTTTGTCGAAAATCAGCCGTTTTTGCTCGAACATTAAATGCCTCCAAATGGTATTTAATTAACTTCCCGGGGTGAAGAAACCCTTTTTGAGAACTCAGAGTGAGTAAATTGGCCATTTTCGTGCACTTTTAACCATTCCATAAATCTTGTGTTTTGGGCCCCTGGAAGCATGAAAATCACTTTAAACATGCTAATTTTAGCTCTAACACTGATGATCCACCTACAAATGTGAACTGACGTTCAAAAATAAAACATTTGAAAACGGACCATTTTCCACATTTCTGAAGCATGACGTAATGGGGGGGTGTTATCTCTTTTGTCGAAAATCAGCCGTTTTTGCTCGAACATTAAATGCCTCCAAATGGTATTTAATTAACTTCCCGGGGTGAAGAAACCCTTTTTGAGAACTCAGAGTGAGTAAATTGGCCATTTTCATGCACTTTTAACCATTCCATAAATCTTGTGTTTTGGGCCCCTGGAAGCATGAAAATCACTTTAAACATGCTAATTTTAGCTCTAACACTGATGATCCACCTACAAATGTGAACTGACGTTCAAAAATAAAACATTTGAAAACGGACCATTTTCCACATTTCTGAAGCATGACGTAATGGGGGGGTGTTATCTCTTTTGTCGAAAATCAGCCGTTTTTGCTCGAACATTAAATGCCTCCAAATGGTATTTAATTAACTTCCCGGGGTGAAGAAACCCTTTTTGAGAACTCAGAGTGAGTAAATTGGCCATTTTCATGCACTTTTAACCATTCCATAAATCTTGTGTTTTGGGCCCCTGGAAGCATGAAAATCACTTTAAACATGCTAATTTTAGCTCTAACACTGATGATCCACCTACAAATGTGAACTGACGTTCAAAAATAAAACATTTGAAAACGGACCATTTTCCACATTTCTGAAGCATGACGTAATGGGGGGGTGTTATCTCTTTTGTCGAAAATCAGCCGTTTTTGCTCGAACATTAAATGCCTCCAAATGGTATTTAATTAACTTCCCGAGCCCCTGGAAGCATGAAAATCACTTTAAACATGCTAATTTTAGCTCTAACACTGATGATCCACCTACAAATGTGAACTGACGTTCAAAAATAAAACATTTGAAAACTGACCATTTTCCACATTTCTGAAGCATGACGTAATGGGGGGGTGTTATCTCTTTTGTCGAAAATCAGCCGTTTTTGCTCGAACATTAAATGCCTCCAAATGGTATTTAATTAACTTCCCGGGGTGAAGAAACCCTTTTTGAGAACTCAGAGTGAGTAAATTGGCCATTTTCATGCACTTTTAACCATTCCATAAATCTTGTGTTTTGGGCCCCTGGAAGCATGAAAATCACTTTAAACATGCTAATTTTAGCTCTAACACTGATGATCCACCTACAAATGTGAACTGACGTTCAAAAATAAAACATTTGAAAACGGACCATTTTCCACATTTCTGAAGCATGACGTAATGGGGGGGTGTTATCTCTTTTGTCGAAAATCAGCCGTTTTTGCTCGAACATTAAATGCCTCCAAATGGTATTTAATTAACTTCCCGAGCCCCTGGAAGCATGAAAATCACTTTAAACATGCTAATTTTAGCTCTAACACTGATGATCCACCTACAAATGTGAACTGACGTTCAAAAATAAAACATTTGAAAACGGACCATTTTCCACATTTCTGAAGCATGACGTAATGGGGGGGTGTTATCTCTTTTGTCGAAAATCAGCCGTTTTTGCTCGAACATTAAATGCCTCCAAATGGTATTTAATTAACTTCCCGAGCCCCTGGAAGCATGAAAATCACTTTAAACATGCTAATTTTAGCTCTAACACTGATGATCCACCTACAAATGTGAACTGACGTTCAAAAATAAAACATTTGAAAACGGACCATTTTCCACATTTCTGAAGCATGACGTAATGGGGGGGTGTTATCTCTTTTGTCGAAAATCAGCCGTTTTTGCTCGAACATTAAATGCCTCCAAATGGTATTTAATTAACTTCCCGGGGTGAAGAAACCCTTTTTGAGAACTCAGAGTGAGTAAATTGGCCATTTTCATGCACTTTTAACCATTCCATAAATCTTGTGTTTTGGGCCCCAAGAAGCATGAAAATCACTTTAAACATGCTAATTTTAGCTCTAACACTGATGATCCACCTACAAATGTGAACTGACGTTCAAAAATAAAACATTTGAAAACGGACCATTTTCCACATTTCTGAAGCATGACGTAATGGGGGGGTGTTATCTCTTTTGTCGAAAATCAGCCGTTTTTGCTCGAACATTAAATGCCTCCAAATGGTATTTAATTAACTTCCCGGGGTGAAGAAACCCTTTTTGAGAACTCAGAGTGAGTAAATTGGCCATTTTCATGCACTTTTAACCATTCCATAAATCTTGTGTTTTGGGCCCCTGGAAGCATGAAAATCACTTTAAACATGCTCATTTTAGCTCTAACACTGATGATCCACCTACAAATGTGAACTGACGTTCAAAAATAAAACATTTGAAAACGGACCATTTTCCACATTTCTGAAGCATGACGTAATGGGGGGGTGTTATCTCTTTTGTCGAAAATCAGCCGTTTTTGCTCGAACATTAAATGCCTCCAAATGGTATTTAATTAACTTCCCAAACCCCTGGAAGCATGAAAATCACTTTAAACATGCTAACTTTAGCTCTAACACTGATGATCCACCTACAAATGTGAACTGACGTTCAAAAATAAAACATTTGAAAACGGACCATTTTCCACATTTCTGAAGCATGACGTAATGGGGGGGTGTTATCTCTTTTGTCGAAAATCAGCCGTATTTGCTAGAACATTAAATGCCTCCAAATGGTATTTAATTAACTTCCCAGTGTGAAGAAACCCTTTTTGAGAACTCAGAGTGAGTAAATTGGCCATTTTCATGCACTTTTAACCATTCCATAAATCTTGTGTTTTGGGCCCCTGGAAGCATGAAAATCACTTTAAACATGCTAATTTTAGCTCTAACACTGATGATCCACCTACAAATGTGAACTGACGTTCAAAAATAAAACATTTGAAAACGGACCATTTTCCACATTTCTGAAGCATGACGTAATGGGGGGGTGTTATCTCTTTTGTCGAAAATCAGCCGTTTTTGCTCGAACATTAAATGCCTCCAAATTGTATTTAATTAACTTCCCGAGCCCCTGGAAGCATGAAAATCACTTTAAACATGCTAATTTTAGCTCTAACACTGAAGATCCACCTACAAATGTGAACTGACGTTCAAAAATAAAACATTTGAAAACGGACCATTTTCCACATTTCTGAAGCATGACGTAATGGGGGGGTGTTATCTCTTTTGTCGAAAATCAGCCGTTTTTGCTCGAACATTAAATGCCTCCAAATGGTATTTAATTAACTTCCCGGGGTGAAGAAACCCTTTTTGAGAACTCAGAGTGAGTAAATTGGCCATTTTCATGCACTTTTAACCATTCCATAAATCTTGTGTTTTGGGCCCCTGGAAGCATGAAAATCACTTTAAACATGCTAATTTTAGCTCTAACACTGATGATCCACCTACAAATGTGAACTGACGTTCAAAAATAAAACATTTGAAAACGGACCATTTTCCACATTTCTGAAGCATGACGTAATGGGGGGGTGTTATCTCTTTAGTCGAAAATCAGCCGTTTTTGCTCGAACATTAAATGCCTCCAAATGGTATTTAATTAACTTCCCGGGGTGAAGAAACCCTTTTTGAGAACTCAGAGTGAGTAAATTGGCCATTTTCATGCACTTTTAACCATTCCATAAATCTTGTGTTTTGGGCCCCTGGAAGCATGAAAATCACTTTAAACATGCTAATTTTAGCTCTAACACTGATGATCCACCTACAAATGTGAACTGACGTTCAAAAATAAAACATTTGAAAACGGACCATTTTCCACATTTCTGAAGCATGACGTAATGGGGGGGTGTTATCTCTTTTGTCGAAAATCAGCCGTTTTTGCTCGAACATTAAATGCCTCCAAATGGTATTTAATTAACTTCCCGAGCCCCTGGAAGCATGAAAATCACTTTAAACATGCTAATTTTAGCTCTAACACTGATGATCCACCTACAAATGTGAACTGACGTTCAAAAATAAAACATTTGAAAACGGACCATTTTCCACATTTCTGAAGCATGACGTAATGGGGGGGTGTTATCTCTTTTGTCGAAAATCAGCCGTTTTTGCTCGAACATTAAATGCCTCCAAATGGTATTTAATTAACTTCCCAAACCCCTGGAAGCATGAAAATCACTTTAAACATGCTAATTTTAGCTCTAACACTGATGATCCACCTACAAATGTGAACTGACGTTCAAAAATAAAACATTTGAAAACGGACCATTTTCCACATTTCTGAAGCATGACGTAATGGGGGGGTGTTATCTCTTTTGTCGAAAATCAGCCGTTTTTGCTCGAACATTAAATGCCTCCAAATGGTATTTAATTAACTTCCCAGGGTGAAGAAACCCTTTTTGAGAACTCAGAGTGAGTAAATTGGCCATTTTCATGCACTTTTAACCATTCCATAAATCTTGTGTTTTGGGCCCCTGGAAGCATGAAAATCACTTTAAACATGCTAATTTTAGCTCTAACACTGATGATCCACCTACAAATGTGAACTGACGTTCAAAAATAAAACATTTGAAAACGGACCATTTTCCACATTTCTGAAGCATGACGTAATGGGGGGTGTTATCTCTTTTGTCGAAAATCAGCCGTTTTTGCTCGAACATTAAATGCCTCCAAATGGTATTTAATTAACTTCCCGAGCCCCTGGAAGCATGAAAATCACTTTAAACATGCTAATTTTAGCTCTAACACTGATGATCCACCTACAAATGTGAACTGACGTTCAAAAATAAAACATTTGAAAACGGACCATTTTCCACATTTCTGAAGCATGACGTAATGGGGGGGTGTTATCTCTTTTGTCGAAAATCAGCCGTTTTTGCTCGAACATTAAATGCCTCCAAATGGTATTTAATTAACTTCCCGTGGTGAAGAAACCCTTTTTGAGAACTCAGAGTGAGTAAATTGGCCATTTTCATGCACTTTTAACCATTCCATAAATCTTGTGTTTTGGGCCCCAAGAAGCATGAAAATCACTTTAAACATGCTAATTTTAGCTCTAACACTGATGATCCACCTACAAATGTGAACTGACGTTCAAAAATAAAACATTTGAAAACGGACCATTTTCCACATTTCTGAAGCATGACGTAATGGGGGGGTGTTATCTCTTTTGTCGAAAATCAGCCGTTTTTGCTCGAACATTAAATGCCTCCAAATGGTATTTAATTAACTTCCCGGGGTGAAGAAACCCTTTTTGAGAACTCAGAGTGAGTAAATTGGCCATTTTCATGCACTTTTAACCATTCCATAAATCTTGTGTTTTGGGCCCCTGGAAGCATGAAAATCACTTTAAACATGCTCATTTTAGCTCTAACACCGATGATCCACCTACAAATGTGAACTGACGTTCAAAAATAAAACATTTGAAAACGGACCATTTTCCACATTTCTGAAGCATGACGTAATGGGGGGGTGTTATCTCTTTTGTCGAAAATCAGCCGTTTTTGCTCGAACATTAAATGCCTCCAAATGGTATTTAATTAACTTCCCAAACCCCTGGAAGCATGAAAATCACTTTAAACATGCTAATTTTAGCTCTAACACTGATGATCCACCTACAAATGTGAACTGACATTCAAAAATAAAACATTTGAAAACGGACCATTTTCCACATTTCTGAAGCATGACGTAATGGGGGGTGTTATCTCTTTTGTCGAAAATCAGCCGTATTTGCTAGAACATTAAATGCCTCCAAATGGTATTTAATTAACTTCCCAGGGTGAAGAAACCCTTTTTGAGAACTCAGAGTGAGTAAATTGGCCATTTTCATGCACTTTTAACCATTCCATAAATCTTGTGTTTTGGGCCCCTGGAAGCATGAAAATCACTTTAAACATGCTAATTTTAGCTCTAACACTGATGATCCACCTACAAATGTGAACTGACGTTCAAAAATAAAACATTTGAAAACGGACCATTTTCCACATTTCTGAAGCATGACGTAATGGGGGGGTGTTATCTCTTTTGTCGAAAATCAGCCGTTTTTGCTCGAACATTAAATGCCTCCAAATGGTATTTAATTAACTTCCCGGGGTGAAGAAACCCTTTTTGAGAACTCAGAGTGAGTAAATTGGCCATTTTCGTGCACTTTTAACCATTCCATAAATCTTGTGTTTTGGGCCCCTGGAAGCATGAAAATCACTTTAAACATGCTAATTTTAGCTCTAACACTGATGATCCACCTACAAATGTGAACTGACGTTCAAAAATAAAACATTTGAAAACGGACCATTTTCCACATTTCTGAAGCATGACGTAATGGGGGGGTGTTATCTCTTTTGTCGAAAATCAGCCGTTTTTGCTCGAACATTAAATGCCTCCAAATGGTATTTAATTAACTTCCCGGGGTGAAGAAACCCTTTTTGAGAACTCAGAGTGAGTAAATTGGCCATTTTCATGCACTTTTAACCATTCCATAAATCTTGTGTTTTGGGCCCCTGGAAGCATGAAAATCACTTTAAACATGCTAATTTTAGCTCTAACACTGATGATCCACCTACAAATGTGAACTGACGTTCAAAAATAAAACATTTGAAAACGGACCATTTTCCACATTTCTGAAGCATGACGTAATGGGGGGGTGTTATCTCTTTTGTCGAAAATCAGCCGTTTTTGCTCGAACATTAAATGCCTCCAAATGGTATTTAATTAACTTCCCGGGGTGAAGAAACCCTTTTTGAGAACTCAGAGTGAGTAAATTGGCCATTTTCATGCACTTTTAACCATTCCATAAATCTTGTGTTTTGGGCCCCTGGAAGCATGAAAATCACTTTAAACATGCTAATTTTAGCTCTAACACTGATGATCCACCTACAAATGTGAACTGACGTTCAAAAATAAAACATTTGAAAACGGACCATTTTCCACATTTCTGAAGCATGACGTAATGGGGGGGTGTTATCTCTTTTGTCGAAAATCAGCCGTTTTTGCTCGAACATTAAATGCCTCCAAATGGTATTTAATTAACTTCCCGAGCCCCTGGAAGCATGAAAATCACTTTAAACATGCTAATTTTAGCTCTAACACTGATGATCCACCTACAAATGTGAACTGACGTTCAAAAATAAAACATTTGAAAACTGACCATTTTCCACATTTCTGAAGCATGACGTAATGGGGGGGTGTTATCTCTTTTGTCGAAAATCAGCCGTTTTTGCTCGAACATTAAATGCCTCCAAATGGTATTTAATTAACTTCCCGGGGTGAAGAAACCCTTTTTGAGAACTCAGAGTGAGTAAATTGGCCATTTTCATGCACTTTTAACCATTCCATAAATCTTGTGTTTTGGGCCCCTGGAAGCATGAAAATCACTTTAAACATGCTAATTTTAGCTCTAACACTGATGATCCACCTACAAATGTGAACTGACGTTCAAAAATAAAACATTTGAAAACGGACCATTTTCCACATTTCTGAAGCATGACGTAATGGGGGGGTGTTATCTCTTTTGTCGAAAATCAGCCGTTTTTGCTCGAACATTAAATGCCTCCAAATGGTATTTAATTAACTTCCCGAGCCCCTGGAAGCATGAAAATCACTTTAAACATGCTAATTTTAGCTCTAACACTGATGATCCACCTACAAATGTGAACTGACGTTCAAAAATAAAACATTTGAAAACGGACCATTTTCCACATTTCTGAAGCATGACGTAATGGGGGGGTGTTATCTCTTTTGTCGAAAATCAGCCGTTTTTGCTCGAACATTAAATGCCTCCAAATGGTATTTAATTAACTTCCCGAGCCCCTGGAAGCATGAAAATCACTTTAAACATGCTAATTTTAGCTCTAACACTGATGATCCACCTACAAATGTGAACTGACGTTCAAAAATAAAACATTTGAAAACGGACCATTTTCCACATTTCTGAAGCATGACGTAATGGGGGGGTGTTATCTCTTTTGTCGAAAATCAGCCGTTTTTGCTCGAACATTAAATGCCTCCAAATGGTATTTAATTAACTTCCCGGGGTGAAGAAACCCTTTTTGAGAACTCAGAGTGAGTAAATTGGCCATTTTCATGCACTTTTAACCATTCCATAAATCTTGTGTTTTGGGCCCCAAGAAGCATGAAAATCACTTTAAACATGCTAATTTTAGCTCTAACACTGATGATCCACCTACAAATGTGAACTGACGTTCAAAAATAAAACATTTGAAAACGGACCATTTTCCACATTTCTGAAGCATGACGTAATGGGGGGGTGTTATCTCTTTTGTCGAAAATCAGCCGTTTTTGCTCGAACATTAAATGCCTCCAAATGGTATTTAATTAACTTCCCGGGGTGAAGAAACCCTTTTTGAGAACTCAGAGTGAGTAAATTGGCCATTTTCATGCACTTTTAACCATTCCATAAATCTTGTGTTTTGGGCCCCTGGAAGCATGAAAATCACTTTAAACATGCTCATTTTAGCTCTAACACTGATGATCCACCTACAAATGTGAACTGACGTTCAAAAATAAAACATTTGAAAACGGACCATTTTCCACATTTCTGAAGCATGACGTAATGGGGGGGTGTTATCTCTTTTGTCGAAAATCAGCCGTTTTTGCTCGAACATTAAATGCCTCCAAATGGTATTTAATTAACTTCCCAAACCCCTGGAAGCATGAAAATCACTTTAAACATGCTAACTTTAGCTCTAACACTGATGATCCACCTACAAATGTGAACTGACGTTCAAAAATAAAACATTTGAAAACGGACCATTTTCCACATTTCTGAAGCATGACGTAATGGGGGGGTGTTATCTCTTTTGTCGAAAATCAGCCGCATTTGCTAGAACATTAAATGCCTCCAAATGGTATTTAATTAACTTCCCAGTGTGAAGAAACCCTTTTTGAGAACTCAGAGTGAGTAAATTGGCCATTTTCATGCACTTTTAACCATTCCATAAATCTTGTGTTTTGGGCCCCTGGAAGCATGAAAATCACTTTAAACATGCTAATTTTAGCTCTAACACTGATGATCCACCTACAAATGTGAACTGACGTTCAAAAATAAAACATTTGAAAACGGACCATTTTCCACATTTCTGAAGCATGACGTAATGGGGGGGTGTTATCTCTTTTGTCGAAAATCAGCCGTTTTTGCTCGAACATTAAATGCCTCCAAATTGTATTTAATTAACTTCCCGAGCCCCTGGAAGCATGAAAATCACTTTAAACATGCTAATTTTAGCTCTAACACTGAAGATCCACCTACAAATGTGAACTGACGTTCAAAAATAAAACATTTGAAAACGGACCATTTTCCACATTTCTGAAGCATGACGTAATGGGGGGGTGTTATCTCTTTTGTCGAAAATCAGCCGTTTTTGCTCGAACATTAAATGCCTCCAAATGGTATTTAATTAACTTCCCGGGGTGAAGAAACCCTTTTTGAGAACTCAGAGTGAGTAAATTGGCCATTTTCATGCACTTTTAACCATTCCATAAATCTTGTGTTTTGGGCCCCTGGAAGCATGAAAATCACTTTAAACATGCTAATTTTAGCTCTAACACTGATGATCCACCTACAAATGTGAACTGACGTTCAAAAATAAAACATTTGAAAACGGACCATTTTCCACATTTCTGAAGCATGACGTAATGGGGGGGTGTTATCTCTTTAGTCGAAAATCAGCCGTTTTTGCTCGAACATTAAATGCCTCCAAATGGTATTTAATTAACTTCCCGGGGTGAAGAAACCCTTTTTGAGAACTCAGAGTGAGTAAATTGGCCATTTTCATGCACTTTTAACCATTCCATAAATCTTGTGTTTTGGGCCCCTGGAAGCATGAAAATCACTTTAAACATGCTAATTTTAGCTCTAACACTGATGATCCACCTACAAATGTGAACTGACGTTCAAAAATAAAACATTTGAAAACGGACCATTTTCCACATTTCTGAAGCATGACGTAATGGGGGGGTGTTATCTCTTTTGTCGAAAATCAGCCGTTTTTGCTCGAACATTAAATGCCTCCAAATGGTATTTAATTAACTTCCCGAGCCCCTGGAAGCATGAAAATCACTTTAAACATGCTAATTTTAGCTCTAACACTGATGATCCACCTACAAATGTGAACTGACGTTCAAAAATAAAACATTTGAAAACGGACCATTTTCCACATTTCTGAAGCATGACGTAATGGGGGGGTGTTATCTCTTTTGTCGAAAATCAGCCGTTTTTGCTCGAACATTAAATGCCTCCAAATGGTATTTAATTAACTTCCCAAACCCCTGGAAGCATGAAAATCACTTTAAACATGCTAACTTTAGCTCTAACACTGATGATCCACCTACAAATGTGAACTGACGTTCAAAAATAAAACATTTGAAAACGGACCATTTTCCACATTTCTGAAGCATGACGTAATGGGGGGGTGTTATCTCTTTTGTCGAAAATCAGCCGTATTTGCTAGAACATTAAATGCCTCCAAATGGTATTTAATTAACTTCCCAGTGTGAAGAAACCCTTTTTGAGAACTCAGAGTGAGTAAATTGGCCATTTTCATGCACTTTTAACCATTCCATAAATCTTGTGTTTTGGGCCCCTGGAAGCATGAAAATCACTTTAAACATGCTAATTTTAGCTCTAACACTGATGATCCACCTACAAATGTGAACTGACGTTCAAAAATAAAACATTTGAAAACGGACCATTTTCCACATTTCTGAAGCATGACGTAATGGGGGGGTGTTATCTCTTTTGTCGAAAATCAGCCGTTTTTGCTCGAACATTAAATGCCTCCAAATTGTATTTAATTAACTTCCCGAGCCCCTGGAAGCATGAAAATCACTTTAAACATGCTAATTTTAGCTCTAACACTGAAGATCCACCTACAAATGTGAACTGACGTTCAAAAATAAAACATTTGAAAACGGACCATTTTCCACATTTCTGAAGCATGACGTAATGGGGGGGTGTTATCTCTTTTGTCGAAAATCAGCCGTTTTTGCTCGAACATTAAATGCCTCCAAATGGTATTTAATTAACTTCCCGGGGTGAAGAAACCCTTTTTGAGAACTCAGAGTGAGTAAATTGGCCATTTTCATGCACTTTTAACCATTCCATAAATCTTGTGTTTTGGGTGCCTGGAAGCATGAAAATCACTTTAAACATGCTAATTTTAGCTCTAACACTGATGATCCACCTACAAATGTGAACTGACGTTCAAAAATAAAACATTTGAAAACGGACCATTTTCCACATTTCTGAAGCATGACGTAATGGGGGGGTGTTATCTCTTTTGTCGAAAATCAGCCGTTTTTGCTCGAACATTAAATGCCTCCAAATGGTATTTAATTAACTTCCCGAGCCCCTGGAAGCATGAAAATCACTTTAAACATGCTAATTTTAGCTCTAACACTGATGATCCACCTACAAATGTGAACTGACGTTCAAAAATAAAACATTTGAAAACGGACCATTTTCCACATTTCTGAAGCATGACGTAATGGGGGGGTGTTATCTCTTTTGTCGAAAATCAGCCGTTTTTGCTCGAACATTAAATGCCTCCAAATGGTATTTAATTAACTTCCCAAACCCCTGGAAGCATGAAAATCACTTTAAACATGCTAACTTTAGCTCTAACACTGATGATCCACCTACAAATGTGAACTGACGTTCAAAAATAAAACATTTGAAAACGGACCATTTTCCACATTTCTGAAGCATGACGTAATGGGGGGGTGTTATCTCTTTTGTCGAAAATCAGCCGTATTTGCTAGAACATTAAATGCCTCCAAATGGTATTTAATTAACTTCCCAGTGTGAAGAAACCCTTTTTGAGAACTCAGAGTGAGTAAATTGGCCATTTTCATGCACTTTTAACCATTCCATAAATCTTGTGTTTTGGGCCCCTGGAAGCATGAAAATCACTTTAAACATGCTAATTTTAGCTCTAACACTGATGATCCACCTACAAATGTGAACTGACGTTCAAAAATAAAACATTTGAAAACGGACCATTTTCCACATTTCTGAAGCATGACGTAATGGGGGGGTGTTATCTCTTTTGTCGAAAATCAGCCGTTTTTGCTCGAACATTAAATGCCTCCAAATTGTATTTAATTAACTTCCCGAGCCCCTGGAAGCATGAAAATCACTTTAAACATGCTAATTTTAGCTCTAACACTGAAGATCCACCTACAAATGTGAACTGACGTTCAAAAATAAAACATTTGAAAACGGACCATTTTCCACATTTCTGAAGCATGACGTAATGGGGGGGTGTTATCTCTTTAGTCGAAAATCAGCCGTTTTTGCTCGAACATTAAATGCCTCCAAATGGTATTTAATTAACTTCCCGGGGTGAAGAAACCCTTTTTGAGAACTCAGAGTGAGTAAATTGGCCATTTTCATGCACTTTTAACCATTCCATAAATCTTGTGTTTTGGGCCCCTGGAAGCATGAAAATCACTTTAAACATGCTAATTTTAGCTCTAACACTGATGATCCACCTACAAATGTGAACTGACGTTCAAAAATAAAACATTTGAAAACGGACCATTTTCCACATTTCTGAAGCATGACGTAATGGGGGGGTGTTATCTCTTTTGTCGAAAATCAGCCGTTTTTGCTCGAACATTAAATGCCTCCAAATGGTATTTAATTAACTTCCCGAGCCCCTGGAAGCATGAAAATCACTTTAAACATGCTAATTTTAGCTCTAACACTGAAGATCCACCTACAAATGTGAACTGACGTTCAAAAATAAAACATTTGAAAACGGACCATTTTAAACATTTCTGAAGCATGGCGTAATGGGGGGGTGTTATCTCTTTTGTCGAAAATCAGCCGTTTTTGCTCGAACATTAAATGCCTCCAAATGGTATTTAATTAACTTCCCGGGGTGAAGAAACCCTTTTTGAGAACTCAGAGTGAGTAAATTGGCCATTTTAGTGCACTTTTAACCATTCCATAAATCTTGTGTTTTGGGCCCCTGGAAGCATGAAAATCACTTTAAACATGCTAATTTTAGCTCTAACACTGATGATCCACCTACAAATGTGAACTGACGTTCAAAAATAAAACATTTGAAAACGGACCATTTTCCACATTTCTGAAGCATGACGTAATGGGGGGGTGTTATCTCTTTTGTCGAAAATCAGCCGTTTTTGCTCGAACATTAAATGCCTCCAAATGGTATTTAATTAACTTCCCGGGG
Organism: Lissotriton vulgaris; assembly: GCF_964263255.1. Taxonomy (NCBI): domain Eukaryota; kingdom Metazoa; phylum Chordata; class Amphibia; order Caudata; family Salamandridae; genus Lissotriton; species Lissotriton vulgaris. The sequence goes on along the minus strand of NW_028253923.1, from coordinate 24,985 downwards.
TGAAGAAACCCTTTTTGAGAACTCAGAGTGAGTAAATTGGCCATTTTCATGCACTTTTAACCATTCCATAAATCTTGTGTTTTGGGCCCCTGGAAGCATGAAAATCACTTTAAACATGCTAATTTTAGCTCTAACACTGATGATCCACCTACAAATGTGAACTGACGTTCAAAAATAAAACATTTGAAAACGGACCATTTTCCACATTTCTGAAGCATGACGTAATGGGGGGGTGTTATCTCTTTTGTCGAAAATCAGCCGTTTTTGCTCGAACATTAAATGCCTCCAAATGGTATTTAATTAACTTCCCGGGGTGAAGAAACCCTTTTTGAGAACTCAGAGTGAGTAAATTGGCCATTTTCATGCACTTTTAACCATTCCATAAATCTTGTGTTTTGGGCCCCTGGAAGCATGAAAATCACTTTAAACATGCTAATTTTAGCTCTAACACTGATGATCCACCTACAAATGTGAACTGACATTCAAAAATAAAACATTTGAAAACGGACCATTTTCCACATTTCTGAAGCATGACGTAATGGGGGGTGTTATCTCTTTTGTCGAAAATCAGCCGTTTTTGCTCGAACATTAAATGCCTCCAAATGGTATTTAATTAACTTCCCGAGCCCCTGGAAGCATGAAAATCACTTTAAACATGCTAATTTTAGCTCTAACACTGATGATCCACCTACAAATGTGAACTGACGTTCAAAAATAAAACATTTGAAAACGGACCATTTTCCACATTTCTGAAGCATGACGTAATGGGGGGGTGTTATCTCTTTTGTCGAAAATCAGCCGTTTTTGCTCGAACATTAAATGCCTCCAAATGGTATTTAATTAACTTCCCGTGGTGAAGAAACCCTTTTTGAGAACTCAGAGTGAGTAAATTGGCCATTTTCATGCACTGTTAACCATTCCATAAATCTTGTGTTTTGGGCCCCAAGAAGCATGAAAATCACTTTAAACATGCTAATTTTAGCTCTAACACTGATGATCCACCTACAAATGTGAACTGACGTTCAAAAATAAAACATTTGAAAACGGACCATTTTCCACATTTCTGAAGCATGACGTAATGGGGGGGTGTTATCTCTTTTGTCGAAAATCAGCCGTTTTTGCTCGAACATTAAATGCCTCCAAATGGTATTTAATTAACTTCCCGGGGTGAAGAAACCCTTTTTGAGAACTCAGAGTGAGTAAATTGGCCATTTTCATGCACTTTTAACCATTCCATAAATCTTGTGTTTTGGGCCCCTGGAAGCATGAAAATCACTTTAAACATGCTCATTTTAGCTCTAACACCGATGATCCACCTACAAATGTGAACTGACGTTCAAAAATAAAACATTTGAAAACGGACCATTTTCCACATTTCTGAAGCATGACGTAATGGGGGGGTGTTATCTCTTTTGTCGAAAATCAGCCGTTTTTGCTCGAACATTAAATGCCTCCAAATGGTATTTAATTAACTTCCCAAACCCCTGGAAGCATGAAAATCACTTTAAACATGCTAATTTTAGCTCTAACACTGATGATCCACCTACAAATGTGAACTGACATTCAAAAATAAAACATTTGAAAACGGACCATTTTCCACATTTCTGAAGCATGACGTAATGGGGGGGTGTTATCTCTTTTGTCGAAAATCAGCCGTATTTGCTAGAACATTAAATGCCTCCAAATGGTATTTAATTAACTTCCCAGGGTGAAGAAACCCTTTTTGAGAACTCAGAGTGAGTAAATTGGCCATTTTCATGCACTTTTAACCATTCCATAAATCTTGTGTTTTGGGCCCCTGGAAGCATGAAAATCACTTTAAACATGCTAATTTTAGCTCTAACACTGATGATCCACCTACAAATGTGAACTGACGTTCAAAAATAAAACATTTGAAAACGGACCATTTTCCACATTTCTGAAGCATGACGTAATGGGGGGGTGTTATCTCTTTTGTCGAAAATCAGCCGTTTTTGCTCGAACATTAAATGCCTCCAAATGGTATTTAATTAACTTCCCGGGGTGAAGAAACCCTTTTTGAGAACTCAGAGTGAGTAAATTGGCCATTTTCGTGCACTTTTAACCATTCCATAAATCTTGTGTTTTGGGCCCCTGGAAGCATGAAAATCACTTTAAACATGCTAATTTTAGCTCTAACACTGATGATCCACCTACAAATGTGAACTGACGTTCAAAAATAAAACATTTGAAAACGGACCATTTTCCACATTTCTGAAGCATGACGTAATGGGGGGGTGTTATCTCTTTTGTCGAAAATCAGCCGTTTTTGCTCGAACATTAAATGCCTCCAAATGGTATTTAATTAACTTCCCGGGGTGAAGAAACCCTTTTTGAGAACTCAGAGTGAGTAAATTGGCCATTTTCATGCACTTTTAACCATTCCATAAATCTTGTGTTTTGGGCCCCTGGAAGCATGAAAATCACTTTAAACATGCTAATTTTAGCTCTAACACTGATGATCCACCTACAAATGTGAACTGACGTTCAAAAATAAAACATTTGAAAACGGACCATTTTCCACATTTCTGAAGCATGACGTAATGGGGGGGTGTTATCTCTTTTGTCGAAAATCAGCCGTTTTTGCTCGAACATTAAATGCCTCCAAATGGTATTTAATTAACTTCCCGGGGTGAAGAAACCCTTTTTGAGAACTCAGAGTGAGTAAATTGGCCATTTTCATGCACTTTTAACCATTCCATAAATCTTGTGTTTTGGGCCCCTGGAAGCATGAAAATCACTTTAAACATGCTAATTTTAGCTCTAACACTGATGATCCACCTACAAATGTGAACTGACGTTCAAAAATAAAACATTTGAAAACGGACCATTTTCCACATTTCTGAAGCATGACGTAATGGGGGGGTGTTATCTCTTTTGTCGAAAATCAGCCGTTTTTGCTCGAACATTAAATGCCTCCAAATGGTATTTAATTAACTTCCCGAGCCCCTGGAAGCATGAAAATCACTTTAAACATGCTAATTTTAGCTCTAACACTGATGATCCACCTACAAATGTGAACTGACGTTCAAAAATAAAACATTTGAAAACTGACCATTTTCCACATTTCTGAAGCATGACGTAATGGGGGGGGTGTTATCTCTTTTGTCGAAAATCAGCCGTTTTTGCTCGAACATTAAATGCCTCCAAATGGTATTTAATTAACTTCCCGGGGTGAAGAAACCCTTTTTGAGAACTCAGAGTGAGTAAATTGGCCATTTTCATGCACTTTTAACCATTCCATAAATCTTGTGTTTTGGGCCCCTGGAAGCATGAAAATCACTTTAAACATGCTAATTTTAGCTCTAACACTGATGATCCACCTACAAATGTGAACTGACGTTCAAAAATAAAACATTTGAAAACGGACCATTTTCCACATTTCTGAAGCATGACGTAATGGGGGGGTGTTATCTCTTTTGTCGAAAATCAGCCGTTTTTGCTCGAACATTAAATGCCTCCAAATGGTCTTTAATTAACTTCCCGAGCCCCTGGAAGCATGAAAATCACTTTAAACATGCTAATTTTAGCTCTAACACTGATGATCCACCTACAAATGTGAACTGACGTTCAAAAATAAAACATTTGAAAACGGACCATTTTCCACATTTCTGAAGCATGACGTAATGGGGGGGTGTTATCTCTTTTGTCGAAAATCAGCCGTTTTTGCTCGAACATTAAATGCCTCCAAATGGTATTTAATTAACTTCCCGAGCCCCTGGAAGCATGAAAATCACTTTAAACATGCTAATTTTAGCTCTAACACTGATGATCCACCTACAAATGTGAACTGACGTTCAAAAATAAAACATTTGAAAACGGACCATTTTCCACATTTCTGAAGCATGACGTAATGGGGGAGTGTTATCTCTTTTGTCGAAAATCAGCCGTTTTTGCTCGAACATTAAATGCCTCCAAATGGTATTTAATTAACTTCCCGGGGTGAAGAAACCCTTTTTGAGAACTCAGAGTGAGTAAATTGGCCATTTTCATGCACTTTTAACCATTCCATAAATCTTGTGTTTTGGGCCCCTGGAAGCATGAAAATCACTTTAAACATGCTCATTTTAGCTCTAACACTGATGATCCACCTACAAATGTGAACTGACGTTCAAAAATAAAACATTTGAAAACGGACCATTTTCCACATTTCTGAAGCATGACGTAATGGGGGGGTGTTATCTCTTTTGTCGAAAATCAGCCGTTTTTGCTCGAACATTAAATGCCTCCAAATGGTATTTAATTAACTTCCCAAACCCCTGGAAGCATGAAAATCACTTTAAACATGCTAACTTTAGCTCTAACACTGATGATCCACCTACAAATGTGAACTGACGTTCAAAAATAAAACATTTGAAAACGGACCATTTTCCACATTTCTGAAGCATGACGTAATGGGGGGGTGTTATCTCTTTTGTCGAAAATCAGCCGTATTTGCTAGAACATTAAATGCCTCCAAATGGTATTTAATTAACTTCCCAGTGTGAAGAAACCCTTTTTGAGAACTCAGAGTGAGTAAATTGGCCATTTTCATGCACTTTTAACCATTCCATAAATCTTGTGTTTTGGGCCCCTGGAAGCATGAAAATCACTTTAAACATGCTAATTTTAGCTCTAACACTGATGATCCACCTACAAATGTGAACTGACGTTCAAAAATAAAACATTTGAAAACGGACCATTTTCCACATTTCTGAAGCATGACGTAATGGGGGGGTGTTATCTCTTTTGTCGAAAATCAGCCGTTTTTGCTCGAACATTAAATGCCTCCAAATTGTATTTAATTAACTTCCCGAGCCCCTGGAAGCATGAAAATCACTTTAAACATGCTAATTTTAGCTCTAACACTGAAGATCCACCTACAAATGTGAACTGACGTTCAAAAATAAAACATTTGAAAACGGACCATTTTCCACATTTCTGAAGCATGACGTAATGGGGGGGTGTTATCTCTTTTGTCGAAAATCAGCCGTTTTTGCTCGAACATTAAATGCCTCCAAATGGTATTTAATTAACTTCCCGGGGTGAAGAAACCCTTTTTGAGAACTCAGAGTGAGTAAATTGGCCATTTTCATGCACTTTTAACCATTCCATAAATCTTGTGTTTTGGGCCCCTGGAAGCATGAAAATCACTTTAAACATGCTAATTTTAGCTCTAACACTGATGATCCACCTACAAATGTGAACTGACGTTCAAAAATAAAACATTTGAAAACGGACCATTTTCCACATTTCTGAAGCATGACGTAATGGGGGGGTGTTATCTCTTTAGTTGAAAATCAGCCGTTTTTGCTCGAACATTAAATGCCTCCAAATGGTATTTAATTAACTTCCCGGGGTGAAGAAACCCTTTTTGAGAACTCAGAGTGAGTAAATTGGCCATTTTCATGCACTTTTAACCATTCCATAAATCTTGTGTTTTGGGCCCCTGGAAGCATGAAAATCACTTTAAACATGCTAATTTTAGCTCTAACACTGATGATCCACCTACAAATGTGAACTGACGTTCAAAAATAAAACATTTGAAAACGGACCATTTTCCACATTTCTGAAGCATGACGTAATGGGGGGGTGTTATCTCTTTTGTCGAAAATCAGCCGTTTTTGCTCGAACATTAAATGCCTCCAAATGGTATTTAATTAACTTCCCGAGCCCCTGGAAGCATGAAAATCACTTTAAACATGCTAATTTTAGCTCTAACACTGATGATCCACCTACAAATGTGAACTGACGTTCAAAAATAAAACATTTGAAAACGGACCATTTTCCACATTTCTGAAGCATGACGTAATGGGGGGGTGTTATCTCTTTTGTCGAAAATCAGCCGTTTTTGCTCGAACATTAAATGCCTCCAAATGGTATTTAATTAACTTCCCAAACCCCTGGAAGCATGAAAATCACTTTAAACATGCTAACTTTAGCTCTAACACTGATGATCCACCTACAAATGTGAACTGACGTTCAAAAATAAAACATTTGAAAACGGACCATTTTCCACATTTCTGAAGCATGACGTAATGGGGGGGTGTTATCTCTTTTGTCGAAAATCAGCCGTATTTGCTAGAACATTAAATGCCTCCAAATGGTATTTAATTAACTTCCCAGTGTGAAGAAACCCTTTTTGAGAACTCAGAGTGAGTAAATTGGCCATTTTCATGCACTTTTAACCATTCCATAAATCTTGTGTTTTGGGCCCCTGGAAGCATGAAAATCACTTTAAACATGCTAATTTTAGCTCTAACACTGATGATCCACCTACAAATGTGAACTGACGTTCAAAAATAAAACATTTGAAAACGGACCATTTTCCACATTTCTGAAGCATGACGTAATGGGGGGGTGTTATCTCTTTTGTCGAAAATCAGCCGTTTTTGCTCGAACATTAAATGCCTCCAAATTGTATTTAATTAACTTCCCGAGCCCCTGGAAGCATGAAAATCACTTTAAACATGCTAATTTTAGCTCTAACACTGAAGATCCACCTACAAATGTGAACTGACGTTCAAAAATAAAACATTTGAAAACGGACCATTTTCCACATTTCTGAAGCATGACGTAATGGGGGGGTGTTATCTCTTTTGTCGAAAATCAGCCGTTTTTGCTCGAACATTAAATGCCTCCAAATGGTATTTAATTAACTTCCCGGGGTGAAGAAACCCTTTTTGAGAACTCAGAGTGAGTAAATTGGCCATTTTCATGCACTTTTAACCATTCCATAAATCTTGTGTTTTGGGCGCCTGGAAGCATGAAAATCACTTTAAACATGCTAATTTTAGCTCTAACACTGATGATCCACCTACAAATGTGAACTGACGTTCAAAAATAAAACATTTGAAAACGGACCATTTTCCACATTTCTGAAGCATGACGTAATGGGGGGGTGTTATCTCTTTTGTCGAAAATCAGCCGTTTTTGCTCGAACATTAAATGCCTCCAAATGGTATTTAATTAACTTCCCGAGCCCCTGGAAGCATGAAAATCACTTTAAACATGCTAATTTTAGCTCTAACACTGATGATCCACCTACAAATGTGAACTGACGTTCAAAAATAAAACATTTGAAAACGGACCATTTTCCACATTTCTGAAGCATGACGTAATGGGGGGGTGTTATCTCTTTTGTCGAAAATCAGCCGTTTTTGCTCGAACATTAAATGCCTCCAAATGGTATTTAATTAACTTCCCAAACCCCTGGAAGCATGAAAATCACTTTAAACATGCTAACTTTAGCTCTAACACTGATGATCCACCTACAAATGTGAACTGACGTTCAAAAATAAAACATTTGAAAACGGACCATTTTCCACATTTCTGAAGCATGACGTAATGGGGGGGTGTTATCTCTTTTGTCGAAAATCAGCCGTATTTGCTAGAACATTAAATGCCTCCAAATGGTATTTAATTAACTTCCCAGTGTGAAGAAACCCTTTTTGAGAACTCAGAGTGAGTAAATTGGCCATTTTCATGCACTTTTAACCATTCCATAAATCTTGTGTTTTGGGCCCCTGGAAGCATGAAAATCACTTTAAACATGCTAATTTTAGCTCTAACACTGATGATCCACCTACAAATGTGAACTGACGTTCAAAAATAAAACATTTGAAAACGGACCATTTTCCACATTTCTGAAGCATGACGTAATGGGGGGGTGTTATCTCTTTTGTCGAAAATCAGCCGTTTTTGCTCGAACATTAAATGCCTCCAAATTGTATTTAATTAACTTCCCGAGCCCCTGGAAGCATGAAAATCACTTTAAACATGCTAATTTTAGCTCTAACACTGAAGATCCACCTACAAATGTGAACTGACGTTCAAAAATAAAACATTTGAAAACGGACCATTTTCCACATTTCTGAAGCATGACGTAATGGGGGGGTGTTATCTCTTTTGTCGAAAATCAGCCGTTTTTGCTCGAACATTAAATGCCTCCAAATGGTATTTAATTAACTTCCCGGGGTGAAGAAACCCTTTTTGAGAACTCAGAGTGAGTAAATTGGCCATTTTCATGCACTTTTAACCATTCCATAAATCTTGTGTTTTGGGCGCCTGGAAGCATGAAAATCACTTTAAACATGCTAATTTTAGCTCTAACACTGATGATCCACCTACAAATGTGAACTGACGTTCAAAAATAAAACATTTGAAAACGGACCATTTTCCACATTTCTGAAGCATGACGTAATGGGGGGGTGTTATCTCTTTAGTCGAAAATCAGCCGTTTTTGCTCGAACATTAAATGCCTCCAAATGGTATTTAATTAACTTCCCGGGGTGAAGAAACCCTTTTTGAGAACTCAGAGTGAGTAAATTGGCCATTTTCATGCACTTTTAACCATTCCATAAATCTTGTGTTTTGGGCCCCTGGAAGCATGAAAATCACTTTAAACATGCTAATTTTAGCTCTAACACTAATGATCCACCTACAAATGTGAACTGACGTTCAAAAATAAAACATTTGAAAACGGACCATTTTCCACATTTCTGAAGCATGACGTAATGGGGGGGTGTTATCTCTTTTGTCGAAAATCAGCCGTTTTTGCTCGAACATTAAATGCCTCCAAATGGTATTTAATTAACTTCCCGAGCCCCTGGAAGCATGAAAATCACTTTAAACATGCTAATTTTAGCTCTAACACTGATGATCCACCTACAAATGTGAACTGACGTTCAAAAATAAAACATTTGAAAACGGACCATTTTCCACATTTCTGAAGCATGACGTAATGGGGGGGTGTTATCTCTTTTGTCGAAAATCAGCCGTTTTTGCTCGAACATTAAATGCCTCCAAATGGTATTTAATTAACTTCCCGGGGTGAAGAAACCCTTTTTGAGAACTCAGAGTGAGTAAATTGGCCATTTTCATGCACTTTTAACCATTCCATAAATCTTGTGTTTTGGGCCCCTGGAAGCATGAAATTCACTTTAAACATGCTAATTTTAGCTCTAACACTGATGATCCACCTACAAATGTGAACTGACGTTCAAAAATAAAACATTTGAAAACGGACCATTTTCCACATTTCTGAAGCATGACGTAATGGGGGGGTGTTATCTCTTTAGTCGAAAATCAGCCGTTTTTGCTCGAACATTAAATGCCTCCAAATGGTATTTAATTAACTTCCCGGGGTGAAGAAACCCTTTTTGAGAACTCAGAGTGAGTAAATTGGCCATTTTCATGCACTTTTAAACATTCCATAAATCTTGTGTTTTGGGCCCCTGGAAGCATGAAAATCACTTTAAACATGCTAATTTTAGCTCTAACACTGATGATCCACCTACAAATGTGAACTGACGTTCAAAAATAAAACATTTGAAAACGGACCATTTTCCACATTTCTGAAGCATGACGTAATGGGGGGGTGTTATCTCTTTTGTCGAAAATCAGCCGTTTTTGCTCGAACATTAAATGCCTCCAAATGGTATTTAATTAACTTCCCGAGCCCCTGGAAGCATGAAAATCACTTTAAACATGCTAATTTTAGCTCTAACACTGATGATCCACCTACAAATGTGAACTGACGTTCAAAAATAAAACATTTGAAAACGGACCATTTTCCACATTTCTGAAGCATGACGTAATGGGGGGGTGTTATCTCTTTTGTCGAAAATCAGCCGTTTTTGCTCGAACATTAAATGCCTCCAAATGGTATTTAATTAACTTCCCGGGGTGAAGAAACCCTTTTTGAGAACTCAGAGTGAGTAAATTGGCCATTTTCATGCACTTTTAACCATTCCATAAATCTTGTGTTTTGGGCCCCAAGAAGCATGAAAATCACTTTAAACATGCTAATTTTAGCTCTAACACTGATGATCCACCTACAAATGTGAACTGACGTTCAAAAATAAAACATTTGAAAACGGACCATTTTCCACATTTCTGAAGCATGACGTAATGGGGGGGTGTTATCTCTTTTGTCGAAAATCAGCCGTTTTTGCTCGAACATTAAATGCCTCCAAATGGTATTTAATTAACTTCCCGGGGTGAAGAAACCCTTTTTGAGAACTCAGAGTGAGTAAATTGGCCATTTTCATGCACTTTTAACCATTCCATAAATCTTGTGTTTTGGGCCCCTGGAAGCATGAAAATCACTTTAAACATGCTCATTTTAGCTCTAACACTGATGATCCACCTACAAATGTGAACTGACGTTCAAAAATAAAACATTTGAAAACGGACCATTTTCCACATTTCTGAAGCATGACGTAATGGGGGGGTGTTATCTCTTTTGTCGAAAATCAGCCGTTTTTGCTCGAACATTAAATGCCTCCAAATGGTATTTAATTAACTTCCCAAACCCCTGGAAGCATGAAAATCACTTTAAACATGCTAATTTTAGCTCTAACACTGATGATCCACCTACAAATGTGAACTGACGTTCAAAAATAAAACATTTGAAAACGGACCATTTTCCACATTTCTGAAGCATGACGTAATGGGGGGGTGTTATCTCTTTTGTCGAAAATCAGCCGTATTTGCTAGAACATTAAATGCCTCCAAATGGTATTTAATTAACTTCCCAGTGTGAAGAAACCCTTTTTGAGAACTCAGAGTGAGTAAATTGGCCATTTTCATGCACTTTTAACCATTCCATAAATCTTGTGTTTTGGGCCCCTGGAAGCATGAAAATCACTTTAAACAAGCTAATTTTAGCTCTAACACTGATGATCCACCTACAAATGTGAACTGACGTTCAAAAATAAAACATTTGAAAACGGACCATTTTCCACATTTCTGAAGCATGACGTAATGGGGGGGTGTTATCTCTTTTGTCGAAAATCAGCCGTTTTTGCTCGAACATTAAATGCCTCCAAATTGTATTTAATTAACTTCCCGAGCCCCTGGAAGCATGAAAATCACTTTAAACATGCTAATTTTAGCTCTAACACTGAAGATCCACCTACAAATGTGAACTGACGTTCAAAAATAAAACATTTGAAAACGGACCATTTTCCACATTTCTGAAGCATGACGTAATGGGGGGGTGTTATCTCTTTTGTCGAAAATCAGCCGTTTTTGCTCGAACATTAAATGCCTCCAAATTGTATTTAATTAACTTCCCGGGGTGAAGAAACCCTTTTTGAGAACTCAGAGTGAGTAAATTGGCCATTTTCATGCACTTTTAACCATTCCATAAATCTTGTGTTTTGGGCCCCTGGAAGCATGAAAATCACTTTAAACATGCGAATTTTAGCTCTAACACTGATGATCCACCTACAAATGTGAACTGACGTTCAAAAATAAAACATTTGAAAACGGACCATTTTCCACATTTCTGAAGCATGACGTAATGGGGGGGGTGTTATCTCTTTTGTCGAAAATCAGCCGTTTTTGCTCGAACATTAAATGCCTCCAAATGGTATTTAATTAACTTCCCGGGGTGAAGAAACCCTTTTTGAGAACTCAGAGTGAGTAAATTGGCCATTTTCATGCACTTTTAACCATTCCATAAATCTTGTGTTTTGGGCCCCTGGAAGCATGAAAATCACTTTAAACATGCTAATTTTAGCTCTAACACTGATGATCCACCTACAAATGTGAACTGACGTTCAAAAATAAAACATTTGAAAACAGACCATTTTCCACATTTCTGAAGCATGACGTAATGGGGGGGTGTTATCTCTTTTGTCGAAAATCAGCCGTTTTTGCTCGAACATTAAATGCCTCCAAATGGTATTTAATTAACTTCCCGAGCCCCTGGAAGCATGAAAATCACTTTAAACATGCTAATTTTAGCTCTAACACTGATGATCCACCTACAAATGTGAACTGACGTTCAAAAATAAAACATTTGAAAACGGACCATTTTCCACATTTCTGAAGCATGACGTAATGGGGGGGTGTTATCTCTTTTGTCGAAAATCAGCCGTTTTTGCTCGAACATTAAATGCCTCCAAATGGTATTTAATTAACTTCCCGGGGTGAAGAAACCCTTTTTGAGAACTCAGAGTGAGTAAATTGGCCATTTTCATGCACTTTTAACCATTCCATAAATCTTGTGTTTTGGGCCCCAAGAAGCATGAAAATCACTTTAAACATGCTAATTTTAGCTCTAACACTGATGATCCACCTACAAATGTGAACTGACGTTCAAAAATAAAACATTTGAAAACGGACCATTTTCCACATTTCTGAAGCATGACGTAATGGGGGGGGTGTTATCTCTTTTGTCGAAAATCAGCCGTTTTTGCTCGAACATTAAATGCCTCCAAATGGTATTTAATTAACTTCCCGGGGTGAAGAAACCCTTTTTGAGAACTCAGAGTGAGTAAATTGGCCATTTTAATGCACTTTTAACCATTCCATAAATCTTGTGTTTTGGGCCCCTGGAAGCATGAAAATCACTTTAAACATGCTAATTTTAGCTCTAACACTGATGATCCACCTACAAATGTGAACTGACGTTCAAAAATAAAACATTTGAAAACGGACCATTTTCCACATTTCTGAAGCATGACGTAATGGGGGGGTGTTATCTCTTTTGTCGAAAATCAGCCGTTTTTGCTCGAACATTAAATGCCTCCAAATGGTATTTAATTAACTTCCCAAACCCCTGGAAGCATGAAAATCACTTTAAACATGCTAATTTTAGCTCTAACACTGATGATCCACCTACAAATGTGAACTGACGTTCAAAAATAAAACATTTGAAAACGGACCATTTTCCACATTTCTGAAGCATGACGTAATGGGGGGGGTGTTATCTCTTTTGTCGAAAATCAGCCGTTTTTGCTCGAACATTAAATGCCTCCAAATGGTATTTAATTAACTTCCCAGGGTGAAGAAACCCTTTTTGAGAACTCAGAGTGAGTAAATTGGCCATTTTCATGCACTTTTAACCATTCCATAAATCTTGTGTTTTGGGCCCCTGGAAGCATGAAAATCACTTTAAACATGCTAATTTTAGCTCTAACACTGATGATCCACCTACAAATGTGAACTGACGTTCAAAAATAAAACATTTGAAAACGGACCATTTTCCACATTTCTGAAGCATGACGTAATGGGGGGGTGTTATCTCTTTAGTCGAAAATCAGCCGTTTTTGCTCGAACATTAAATGCCTCCAAATGGTATTTAATTAACTTCCCGGGGTGAAGAAACCCTTTTTGAGAACTCAGAGTGAGTAAATTGGCCATTTTCATGCACTTTTAACCATTCCATAAATCTTGTGTTTTGGGCCCCTGGAAGCATGAAAATCACTTTAAACATGCTAATTTTAGCTCTAACACTGATGATCCACCTACAAATGTGAACTGACGTTCAAAAATAAAACATTTGAAAACGGACCAGTTTCCACATTTCTGAAGCATGACGTAATGGGGGGGTGTTATCTCTTTTGTCGAAAATCAGCCGTTTTTGCTCGAACATTAAATGCCTCCAAATGGTATTTAATTAACTTCCCGAGCCCCTGGAAGCATGAAAATCACTTTAAACATGCTAATTTTAGCTCTAACACTGAAGATCCACCTACAAATGTGAACTGACGTTCAAAAATAAAACATTTGAAAACGGACCATTTTCCACATTTCTGAAGCATGGCGTAATGGGGGGGTGTTATCTCTTTTGTCGAAAATCAGCCGTTTTTGCTCGAACATTAAATGCCTCCAAATGGTATTTAATTAACTTCCCGGGGTGAAGAAACCCTTTTTGAGAACTCAGAGTGAGTAAATTGGCCATTTTCGTGCACTTTTAACCATTCCATAAATCTTGTGTTTTGGGCCCCTGGAAGCATGAAAATCACTTTAAACATGCTAATTTTAGCTCTAACACTGATGATCCACCTACAAATGTGAACTGACGTTCAAAAATAAAACATTTGAAAACGGACCATTTTCCACATTTCTGAAGCATGACGTAATTGGGGGGTGTTATCTCTTTTGTCGAAAATCAGCCGTTTTTGCTCGAACATTAAATGCCTCCAAATGGTATTTAATTAACTTCCCGGGGTGAAGAAACCCTTTTTGAGAACTCAGAGTGAGTAAATTGGCCATTTTCATGCACTTTTAACCATTCCATAAATCTTGTGTTTTGGGCCCCTGGAAGCATGAAAATCACTTTAAACATGCTAATTTTAGCTCTAACACTGATGATCCACCTACAAATGTGAACTGACGTTCAAAAATAAAACATTTGAAAACGGACCATTTTCCACATTTCTGAAGCATGACGTAATGGGGGGGTGTTATCTCTTTTGTCGAAAATCAGCCGTTTTTGCTCGAACATTAAATGCCTCCAAATGGTATTTAATTAACTTCCCGAGCCCCTGGAAGCATGAAAATCACTTTAAACATGCTAATTTTAGCTCTAACACTGATGATCCACCTACAAATGTGAACTGACGTTCAAAAATAAAACATTTGAAAACGGACCATTTTCCACATTTCTGAAGCATGACGTAATGGGGGGGTGTTATCTCTTTTGTCGAAAATCAGCCGTTTTTGCTCGAACATTAAATGCCTCCAAATGGTATTTAATTAACTTCCCGAGCCCCTGGAAGCATGAAAATCACTTTAAACATGCTAATTTTAGCTCTAACACTGATGATCCACCTACAAATGTGAACTGACGTTCAAAAATAAAACATTTGAAAACGGACCATTTTCCACATTTCTGAAGCATGACGTAATGGGGGGGTGTTATCTCTTTTGTCGAAAATCAGCCGTTTTTGCTCGAACATTAAATGCCTCCAAATGGTATTTAATTAACTTCCCGGGGTGAAGAAACCCTTTTTGAGAACTCAGAGTGAGTAAATTGGCCATTTTCATGCACTTTTAACCATTCCATAAATCTTGTGTTTTGGGCCCCAAGAAGCATGAAATCACTTTAAACATGCTAATTTTAGCTCTAACACTGATGATCCACCTACACAAATGTGAACTGACGTTCAAAAATAAAACATTTGAAAACGGACCATTTTCCACATTTCTGAAGCATGACGTAATGGGGGGGTGTTATCTCTTTTGTCGAAAATCAGCCGTTTTTGCTCGAACATTAAATGCCTCCAAATGGTATTTAATTAACTTCCCGGGGTGAAGAAACCCTTTTTGAGAACTCAGAGTGAGTAAATTGGCCATTTTCATGCACTTTTAACCATTCCATAAATCTTGTGTTTTGGGCCCCTGGAAGCATGAAAATCACTTTAAACATGCTAATTTTAGCTCTAACACTGATGATCCACCTACAAATGTGAACTGATTTTCAAAAATAAAACATTTGAAAACGGACCATTTTCCACATTTCTGAAGCATGACGTAATGGGGGGGTGTTATCTCTTTTGTCGAAAATCAGCCGTTTTTGCTCGAACATTAAATGCCTCCAAATGGTATTTAATTAACTTCCCGGGGTGAAGAAACCCTTTTTGAGAACTCAGAGTGAGTAAAATTGGCCATTTTCATGCACTTTTAACCATTCCATAAATCTTGTGTTTTGGGCCCCTGGAAGCATGAAAATCACTTTAAACATGCTAATTTTAGCTCTAACACTGATGATCCACCTACAAATGTGAACTGACGTTCAAAAATAAAACATTTGAAAACGGACCATTTTCCACATTTCTGAAGCATGACGTAATGGGGGGGTGTTATCTCTTTTGTCGAAAATCAGCCGTTTTTGCTTGAACATTAAATGCCTCCAAATGGTATTTAATTAACTTCCCGGGGTGAAGAAACCCTTTTTGAGAACTCAGAGTGAGTAAATTGGCCATTTTCATGCACTTTTAACCATTCCATAAATCTTGTGTTTTGGGCCCCTGGGAAGCATGAAAATCACTTTAAACATGCTAATTTTAGCTCTAACACTGATGATCCACCTACAAATGTGAACTGACGTTCAAAAATAAAACATTTGAAAACGGACCATTTTCCACATTTCTGAAGCATGACGTAATGGGGGGGTGTTATCTCTTTTGTCGAAAATCAGCCGTTTTTGCTCGAACATTAAATGCCTCCAAATGGTATTTAATTAACTTCCCGGGGTGAAGAAACCCTTTTTGAGAACTCAGAGTGAGTAAATTGGCCATTTTCATGCACTTTTAACCATTCCATAAATCTTGTGTTTTGGGGCCCCTGGAAGCATGAAAATCACTTTAAACATGCTAATTTTAGCTCTAACACTGATGATCCACCTACAAATGTGAACTGACGTTCAAAAATAAAACATTTGAAAACGGACCATTTTCCACATTTCTGAAGCATGACGTAATGGGGGGGTGTTATCTCTTTTGTCGAAAATCTGCCGTTTTTTGCTCGAACATTAAATGCCTCCAAATGGTATTTAATTAACTTCCCGAGCCCCTGGAAGCATGAAAATCACTTTAAACATGCTAATTTTAGCTCTAACACTGATGATCCACCTACAAATGTGAACTGACGTTCAAAAATAAAACATTTGAAAACGTACCATTTTCCACATTTCTGAAGCATGACGTAATGGGGGGTGTTATCTCTTTTGTCGAAAATCAGCCGTTTTTGCTCGAACATTAAATGCCTCCAAATGGTATTTAATTAACTTCCCGGGGTGAAGAAACCCTTTTTGAGAACTCAGAGTGAGTAAATTGGCCATTTTCATGCACTTTTAACCATTCCATAAATCTTGTGTTTTGGGCCCCTGGAAGCATGAAAATCACTTTAAACATGCTAATTTTAGCTCTAACACTGATGATCCACCTACAAATGTGAACTGACGTTCAAAAATAAAACATTTGAAAACGGACCATTTTCCACATTTCTGAAGCATGACGTAATGGGGGGGTGTTATCTCTTTTGTCGAAAATCAGCCGTTTTTGCTCGAACATTAAATGCCTCCAAATGGTATTTAATTAACTTCCCGAGCCCCTGGAAGCATGAAAATCACTTTAAAACATGCTAATTTTAGCTCTAACACTGATGATCCACCTACAAATGTGAACTGACGTTCAAAAATAAAACATTTGAAAACGGACCATTTTCCACATTTCTGAAGCATGACGTAATGGGGGGGTGTTATCTCTTTTGTCGAAAATCAGCCGTTTTTGCTCGAACATTAAATGCCTCCAAATGGTATTTAATTAACTTCCCGGGGTGAAGAAACCCTTTTGAGAACTCAGAGTGAGTAAATTGGCCATTTTCATGCACTTTTAACCATTCCATAAATCTTGTGTTTTGGGCCCCTGGAAGCATGAAAATCACTTTAAACATGCTAATTTTAGCTCTAACACTGATGATCCACCTACAAATGTGAACTGACGTTCAAAAATAAAACATTTGAAAACGGACCATTTTCCACATTTCTGAAGCATGACGTAATGGGGGGTGTTATCTCTTTTGTCGAAAATCAGCCGTTTTTGCTCGAACATTAAATGCCTCCAAATGGTATTTAATTAACTTCCCGGGGTGAAGAAACCCTTTTTGAGAACTCAGAGTGAGTAAATTGGCCATTTTCATGCACTTTTAACCATTCCATAAATCTTGTGTTTTGGCCCCTGGAAGCATGAAAATCACTTTAAACATGCTAATTTTAGCTCTAACACTGATGATCCACCTACAAATGTGAACTGACGTTCAAAAATAAAACATTTGAAAACGGACCATTTTCCACATTTCTGAAGCATGACGTAATGGGGGGGTGTTATCTCTATTGTCGAAAATCAGCCGTTTTTGCTCGAACATTAAATGCCTCCAAATGGTATTTAATTAACTTCCCGAGCCCCTGGAAGCATGAAAATCACTTTAAACATGCTAATTTTAGCTCTAACACTGATGATCCACCTACAAATGTGAACTGACGTTCAAAAATAAAACATTTGAAAACGGACCATTTTCCACATTTCTGAAGCATGACGTAATGGGGGGGTGTTATCTCTTTTGTCGAAAATCAGCCGTTTTTGCTCGAACATTAAATGCCTCCAAATGGTATTTAATTAACTTCCCGAGCCCCTGGAAGCATGAAAATCACTTTAAACATGCTAATTTTAGCTCTAACACTGATGATCCACCTACAAATGTGAACTGACGTTCAAAAATAAAACATTTGAAAACGGACCATTTTCCACATTTCTGAAGCATGACGTAATGGGGGGGTGTTATCTCTTTTGTCGAAAATCAGCCGTTTTTGCTCGAACATTAAATGCCTCCAAATGGTATTTAATTAACTTCCCGGGGTGAAGAAACCCTTTTGAGAACTCAGAGTGAGTAAATTGGCCATTTTCATGCACTTTTAACCATTCCATAAATCTTGTGTTTTGGGCCCCTGGAAGCATGAAAATCACTTTAAACATGCTAATTTTAGCTCTAACACTGATGATCCACCTACAAATGTGAACTGATTTTCAAAAATAAAACATTTGAAAACGGACCATTTTCCACATTTCTGAAGCATGGCGTAATGGGGGGGTGTTATCTCTTTTGTCGAAAATCAGCCGTTTTTGCTCGAACATTAAATGCCTCCAAATGGTATTTAATTAACTTCCCGGGGTGAAGAAACCCTTTTTGAGAACTCAGAGTGAGTAAATTGGCCATTTTCATGCACTTTTAACCATTCCATAAATCTTGTGTTTTGGGCCCCTGGAAGCATGAAAATCACTTTAAACATGCTAATTTTAGCTCTAACACTGATGATCCACCTACAAATGTGAACTGACGTTCAAAAATAAAACATTTGAAAACGGACCATTTTCCACATTTCTGAAGCATGACGTAATGGGGGGGTGTTATCTCTTTTGTCGAAAATCAGCCGTTTTGCTCGAACATTAAATGCCTCCAAATGGTATTTACTTAACTTCCCGGGGTGAAGAAACCCTTTTTGAGACTCAGAGTGAGTAAATTGGCCATTTTCATGCACTTTTAACCATTCCATAAATCTTGTGTTTTGGGCCCCTGGAAGCATGAAAATCACTTTTAAACATGCTAATTTTAGCTCTAACACTGATGATCCACCTACAAATGTGAACTGACGTTCAAAAATAAAACATTTGAAAACGGACCATTTTCCACATTTCTGAAGCATGACGTAATGGGGGGGTGTTATCTCTTTTGTCGAAAATCAGCCGTTTTTGCTCGAACATTAAATGCCTCCAAATGGTATTTAATTAACTTCCCGGGGTGAAGAAACCCTTTTTGAGAACTCAGAGTGAGTAAATTGGCCATTTTCATGCACTTTTAACCATTCCATAAATCTTGTGTTTTGGGCCCCTGGAAGCATGAAAATCACTTTAAACATGCTAATTTTAGCTCTAACACTGATGATCCCACCTACAAATGTGAACTGACGTTCAAAAATAAAACATTTGAAAACGGACCATTTTCCACATTTCTGAAGCATGACGTAATGGGGGGTGTTATCTCTTTTGTCGAAAATCAGCCGTTTTTGCTCGAACATTAAATGCCTCCAAATGGTATTTAATTAACTTCCCGGGGTGAAGAAACCCTTTTTGAGAACTCAGAGTGAGTAAATTGGCCATTTTCATGCACTTTTAACCATTCCATAAATCTTGTGTTTTGGGCCCCTGGAAGCATGAAAATCACTTTAAACATGCTAATTTTAGCTCTAACACTGATGATCCACCTACAAATGTGAACTGACGTTCAAAAATAAAACATTTGAAAACGGACCATTTTCCACATTTCTGAAGCATGACGTAATGGGGGGGTGTTATCTCTTTTGTCGAAAATCTGCCGTTTTTTGCTCGAACATTAAATGCCTCCAAATGGTATTTAATTAACTTCCCGAGCCCCTGGAAGCATGAAAATCACTTTAAACATGCTAATTTTAGCTCTAACACTGATGATCCACCTACAAATGTGAACTGATGTTCAAAAATAAAACATTTGAAAACGGACCATTTTCCACATTTCTGAAGCATGACGTAATGGGGGGGTGTTATCTCTTTTGTCGAAAATCAGCCGTTTTTGCTCGAACATTAAATGCCTCCAAAAGGTATTTAATTAACTTCCCGGGGTGAAGAAACCCTTTTTGAGAACTCAGAGTGAGTAAATTGGCCATTTTCATGCACTTTTAACCATTCCATAAATCTTGTGTTTTGGGCCCCTGGAAGCATGAAAATCACTTTAAACATGCTAATTTTAGCTCTAACACTGATGATCCACCTACAAATGTGAACTGACGTTCAAAAATAAAACATTTGAAAACGGACCATTTTCCACATTTCTGAAGCATGACGTAATGGGGGGGTGTTATCTATTTTGTCGAAAATCAGCCGTTTTTGCTCGAACATTAAATGCCTCCAAATGGTATTTAATTAACTTCCCGAGCCCCTGGAAGCATGAAAATCACTTTAAACATGCTCATTTTAGCTCTAACACTGATGATCCCACCTACAAATGTGAACTGACGTTCAAAAATAAAAACATTTGAAAACGGACCATTTTCCACATTTCTGAAGCATGACGTAATGGGGGGGGTGTTATCTCTTTTGTCGAAAATCAGCCGTTTTTGCTCGAACATTAAATGCCTCCAAATGGTATTTAATTAACTTCCCGAGCCCCTGGAAGCATGAAAATCACTTTAAACATGCTAATTTTAGCTCTAACACTGATGATCCACCTACAAATGTGAACTGACGTTCAAAAATAAAACATTTGAAAACGGACCATTTTCCACATTTCTGAAGCATGACGTAATGGGGGGGTGTTATCTCTTTTGTCGAAAATCAGCCGTTTTTGCTCGAACATTAAATGCCTCCAAATGGTATTTAATTAACTTCCCGAGCCCCTGGAAGCATGAAAATCACTTTAAACATGCTAATTTTAGCTCTAACACTGATGATCCACCTACAAATGTGAACTGACGTTCAAAAATAAAACATTTGAAAACGGACCATTTTCCACATTTCTGAAGCATGACGTAATGGGGGGGTGTTATCTCTTTTGTCGAAAATCAGCCGTTTTTGCTCGAACATTAAATGCCTCCAAAAGGTATTTAATTAACTTCCCGGGGTGAAGAAACCCTTTTTGAGAACTCAGAGTGAGTAAATTGGCCCATTTTCATGCACTTTTAACCATTCCATAAATCTTGTGTTTTGGGCCCCTGGAAGCATGAAAATCACTTTAAACATGCTAATTTTAGCTCTAACACTGATGATCCACCTACAAATGTGAACTGACGTTCAAAAATAAAACATTTGAAAACGGACCATTTTCCACATTTCTGAAGCATGACGTAATGGGGGGGTGTTATCTCTTTTGTCGAAAATCAGCCGTTTTTGCTCGAACATTAAATGCCTCCAAATGGTATTTAATTAACTTCCCGAGCCCCTGGAAGCATGAAAATCACTTTAAACATGCTCATTTTAGCTCTAACACTGATGATCCACCTACAAATGTGAACTGACGTTCAAAAATAAAACATTTGAAAACGGACCATTTTCCACATTTCTGAAGCATGACGTAATGGGGGGGTGTTATCTCTTTTGTCGAAAATCAGCCGTTTTTGCTCGAACATTAAATGCCTCCAAATGGTATTTAATTAACTTCCCGAGCCCCTGGAAGCATGAAAATCACTTTAAACATGCTAATTTTAGCTCTAACACTGATGATCCACCTACAAATGTGAACTGACGTTCAAAAATAAAACATTTGAAAACGGACCATTTTCCACATTTCTGAAGCATGACGTAATGGGGGGGTGTTATCTCTTTTGTCGAAAATCAGCCGTTTTTGCTCGAACATTAAATGCCTCCAAATGGTATTTAATTAACTTCCCGGGGTGAAGAAACCCTTTTTGAGAACTCAGAGTGAGTAAATTGGCCATTTTCATGCACTTTTAACCATTCCATAAATCTTGTGTTTTGGGCCCCTGGAAGCATGAAAATCACTTTAAACATGCTAATTTTAGCTCTAACACTGATGATCCACCTACAAATGTGAACTGACGTTCAAAAATAAAACATTTGAAAACGGACCATTTTCCACATTTCTGAAGCATGACGTAATGGGGGGGTGTTATCTCTTTTGTCGAAAATCAGCCGTTTTTGCTCGAACATTAAATGCCTCCAAATGGTATTTAATTAACTTCCCGGGGTGAAGAAACCCTTTTTGAGAACTCAGAGTGAGTAAATTGGCCATTTTCATGCACTTTTAACCATTCCATAAATCTTGTGTTTTGGGCCCCTGGAAGCATGAAAATCACTTTAAACATGCTAATTTTAGCTCTAACACTGATGATCCACCTACAAATGTGAACTGACGTTCAAAAATAAAACATTTGAAAACTGACCATTTTCCACATTTCTGAAGCATGACGTAATGGGGGGGTGTTATCTCTATTGTCGAAAATCAGCCGTTTTTGCTCGAACATTAAATGCCTCCAAATGGTATTTAATTAACTTCCCGAGCCCCTGGAAGCATGAAAATCACTTTAAACATGCTAATTTTAGCTCTAACACTGATGATCCACCTACAAATGTGAACTGACGTTCAAAAATAAAACATTTGAAAACGGACCATTTTCCACATTTCTGAAGCATGACGTAATGGGGGGTGTTATCTCTTTTGTCGAAAATCAGCCGTTTTTGCTCGAACATTAAATGCCTCCAAATGGTATTTAATTAACTTCCCGAGCCCCTGGAAGCATGAAAATCACTTTAAACATGCTAATTTTAGCTCTAACACTGATGATCCACCTACAAATGTGAACTGACGTTCAAAAATAAAACATTTGAAAACGGACCATTTTCCACATTTCTGAAGCATGACGTAATGGGGGGGTGTTATCTCTTTTGTCGAAAATCAGCCGTTTTTGCTCGAACATTAAATGCCTCCAAATGGTATTTAATTAACTTCCCGGGGTGAAGAAACCCTTTTTGAGAACTCAGAGTGAGTAAATTGGCCATTTTCATGCACTTTTAACCATTCCATAAATCTTGTGTTTTGGGCCCCTGGAAGCATGAAAATCACTTTAAACATGCTAATTTTAGCTCTAACACTGATGATCCACCTACAAATGTGAACTGATTTTCAAAAATAAAACATTTGAAAACGGACCATTTTCCACATTTCTGAAGCATGACGTAATGGGGGGGTGTTATCTCTTTTGTCGAAAATCAGCCGTTTTTGCTCGAACATTAAATGCCTCCAAATGGTATTTAATTAACTTCCCGGGGTGAAGAAACCCTTTTTGAGAACTCAGAGTGAGTAAATTGGCCATTTTCATGCACTTTTAACCATTCCATAAATCTTGTGTTTTGGGCCCCTGGAAGCATGAAAATCACTTTAAACATGCTAATTTTAGCTCTAACACTGATGATCCACCTACAAATGTGAACTGACGTTCAAAAATAAAACATTTGAAAACGGACCATTTTCCACATTTCTGAAGCATGACGTAATGGGGGGGTGTTATCTCTTTTGTCGAAAATCAGCCGTTTTTGCTCGAACATTAAATGCCTCCAAATGGTATTTAATTAACTTCCCGGGGTGAAGAAACCCTTTTTGAGAACTCAGAGTGAGTAAATTGGCCATTTTCATGCACTTTTAACCATTCCATAAATCTTGTGTTTTGGGCCCCTGGAAGCATGAAAATCACTTTAAACATGCTAATTTTAGCTCTAACACTGATGATCCACCTACAAATGTGAACTGACGTTCAAAAATAAAACATTTGAAAACGGACCATTTTCCACATTTCTGAAGCATGACGTAATGGGGGGGTGTTATCTCTTTTGTCGAAAATCAGCCTTTTTGCTCGAACATTAAATGCCTCCCAAATGGTATTTAATTAACTTCCCGAGCCCCTGGAAGCATGAAAATCACTTTAAACATGCTAATTTTAGCTCTAACACTGATGATCCACCTACAAATGTGAACTGACGTTCAAAAATAAAACATTTGAAAACGGACCATTTTCCACATTTCTGAAGCATGACGTAATGGGGGGTGTTATCTCTTTTGTCGAAAATCAGCCGTTTTTGCTCGAACATTAAATGCCTCCAAATGGTATTTAATTAACTTCCCGAGCCCTGGAAGCATGAAAATCACTTTAAACATGCTAATTTTAGCTCTAACACTGATGATCCACCTACAAATGTGAACTGACGTTCAAAAATAAAACATTTGAAAACGGACCATTTTCCACATTTCTGAAGCATGACGTAATGGGGGGGTGTTATCTCTTTTGTCGAAAATCAGCCGTTTTTGCTCGAACATTAAATGCCTCCAAATGGTATTTAATTAACTTCCCGGGGTGAAGAAACCCTTTTTGAGAACTCAGAGTGAGTAAATTGGCCATTTTCATGCACTTTTAAACCATTCCATAAATCTTGTGTTTTGGGCCCCTGGAAGCATGAAAATCACTTTAAACATGCTAATTTTAGCTCTAACACTGATGATCCACCTACAAATGTGAACTGACGTTCAAAAATAAAACATTTGAAAACGGACCATTTTCCACATTTCTGAAGCATGACGTAATGGGGGGGTGTTATCTCTTTTGTCGAAAATCAGCCGTTTTTGCTCGAACATTAAATGCCTCCAAATGGTATTTAATTAACTTCCCGAGCCCCTGGAAGCATGAAAATCACTTTAAACATGCTAATTTTAGCTCTAACACTGATGATCCACCTACAAATGTGAACTGACGTTCAAAATAAAACATTTGAAAACGGACCATTTTCCACATTTCTGAAGCATGACGTAATGGGGGGGTGTTATCTCTTTTGTCGAAAATCAGCCGTTTTTGCTCTAACATTAAATGCCTCCAAATGGTATTTAATTAACTTCCCGAGCCCCTGGAAGCATGAAAATCACTTTAAACATGCTAATTTTAGCTCTAACACTGATGATCCACCTACAAATGTGAACTGACGTTCAAAAATAAAACATTTGAAAACTGACCATTTTCCACATTTCTGAAGCATGACGTAATGGGGGGGTGTTATCTCTTTTGTCGAAAATCAGCCGTTTTTGCTCGAACATTAAATGCCTCCAAATGGTATTTAATTAACTTCCCGAGCCCCTGGAAGCATGAAAATCACTTTAA